>NC_140279.1:13456951-13879451 GCF_964030765.1 Micromesistius poutassou | reverse complement strand
CTATTGTCTGAGCCAACTCTAGTGTCTGAGCCAATTTTGTTTAATATTGGATAGAATTTTACATTTTCTTCATTTCAGAAATGGAAAATAGAGGGAATTTATCAAACGTAATAAGATAAAATGGCACTTCATCATACCTCAAAAGTTAAGAGGGTCGTTTGTTAAATCCCAATTGGGAAATCGGTCACAGCAGAAAGTTCACCTCGGTCCAAAAGAACGTTCTGTCAGACTCACAACCCGACTGGCCCGCAGGCAGGACATCGAGGCCTACATCAAGGCCAAGTACGTGGACCGGCGGTTCGTGAGGCGGCCGTCGGACGAGGAGCTCCGCACCAAGGTGGTGTCCCTCAGCAAGCAGGAGAAGAGGCTGAGCAGCAGCAACGACCACCTGCCCCCCAGACCGCCGCCCCCCACCCCCAAGCTGAGACCCGCCTCCAACGCCTCTGGAAAGTCAGGTCAGTTCACATAGAGATGAAGAACTAGAGATGAAGGCTGATCTGGAGTCTGGTGTAAGTGATGGACAGGCAGACCCGACAGAGGTTTCTAGAAATCTTGATATCGTCTTGATCAGGGGTCCAAGGGTGGTGCTTGGAGAATGGGTAGGCAGGTTTGGAGTTGTCGTTTTTTTTCAGCTTCTTATTCGTTGCTGGTACATTCTGTACAGTTGGACGGGACTCACTTTAGAGTGACCCATAGTTATTTGTTGTGTTTATGCTTAGTTATTAGATATATTATTAGTATAATTACTATTATTATGAAGTTGAGTCTCGCACTTAAAAGCCCTTTGGCTTTTGAAATGAAAATCAAAAGCGTAAAAAAACAACCACTACTGGAAATTACTGATAAAATAGACATCCACAAGAGATAGAATTGTGGCCTGCCAATGTATTATTGTGTTTTTCACACATGGTTGATTGATTGCCTTTTGCTATTTCAGCGACCACTCCCAACACACACACACCCAGACACACACAAACACACATGGATGGTCCTCAGAAGTACAGAGGATGGATGTCCCTGGTTTCCATTCAGGAAACGGTTGTTGTCATGGAGATGTTGCTTTTATTCAAAAGCATATCGCAACACCCTCTCCTCTCTCTCATGCTTTTTGTCTCCTTGAGTATAGCTGAGCTTCTAGTCTAACTTCCTGTGCTTCACCCTTCCTTTTTCTCTTTTCTCTCTCTCTCTCTCTCTTTCTCTCTTTCTCTCTCTGTTCTCTCTCTCTCTCGCTCTCTCTCTCAATCCTTGTCTTGTTCACTCTCTACCTCTCTGCTCTCTGGCTGCCCTGCGCTTTCCGTCTAACCCCCTCCTCATCCCCGCTGCCTTCCTCTAACCTCCTCCTACCACCTGTACCTCATCCCCTTGGCTCCTTGACCCCCGACCTCCCACCATCCTTTGCGTAGTTGGAGCCAGCGGCCGTCGTGACTCTCTCTTCTGTGCCGACGAACTCGACTCGCTATTCTCCTACTTTGACACTTCCTCCAAGCTGAGGAACAGTAAGTACTGAAAGCTTGATGTTTCGACCCCCCACACCCCACTCCTCCACCTCTTCCTAATCTTCCTCGTCTTCCTCGCTCATCTTTCCATTTTTACTCACCGCTCGGGGCTGTCGACTAACATCCCATCCAAACCCACCCCCTCCACCCTTCCTTTCAGAACCTCCGATGGGCCATTCCCTCCTGTCTGTCCCATTGTGGAGCAATGATCCACTCTGCTCTTGGGGGTGGTCTCACTTCAGTCATTGTGGTTCATGTGCGGTCATCCGGGCTGTTTTTGTGTCATACGTTTGGTGTTTTGCAGGGAACCTGAGGAGGTGAAGGGTTTAGGGTTTGACACAGGTTGACGGTCGGTACAAAATATTAGGAACGCTCTGTAGTCACCGGGTTCAGGAGAGAGATACTTCTCCTGCCTTTTCTGCCACCAATCTGATCCAGTATATGGTCGAGATGAGGAAACAGACAACGTTTTTCTGAAATTGGGAGAAAGATCTGAAACTGGTGGCTAAGACCCAAAGCAACAAAGCAATCACAAGATGAACAAAAACTAAACAGGCTTGAACAAAAAGACTTGCCTGTGGTGACATGAAAATACTAGACAAAAGGAGTTCCTAATATTTTCTTTAGAGCTTGCTTACTCCAGAACATGTGTGGCCGGTAGTGACCGCGGCTGTTGTTGTGTTGCTTCACAGTCAGAAGTGCGGACAGCGGCATTCAGAACAGCGCTGATGGCAGCAGGGAGATGCTGGCTGACACGCCCTCTACTAACAGCCTGGCAGACACAGGTTGGCACGCTCTCACCAAACACTCACACGGACGGCGCAGGGAGGAATTGATCAATGGCTTTGTGTTGATGGATCCATTGGATCATTCAAATGAACCCAGGCCAATCGTGGTTCATGTTTGTGTTGTACAGCACGTAATGAACCAGATGGACGACAGAACTGATTGGATGTCCCATCTGTTCAGTAGCGTAAACTGTTGAAGTTTGATTCTCCAGTGTACACGTAGCTCCAGAATATTAATGACTTGCTTCATAAAACGGTACTGCATATTTGTAATATAATGTGGTGTCCTGCTAGGAGTGACTTCTCCATACAAGTAATTTGATATAGTTCCTCTAGATTGGCCTGTCTAGCTCAACTGATAGAGCATGGTTTATTGCCAAGATTAGGGGTCAGAGTCCCACTGGGACCAATGGCATGAACGCATTCACTCACAGTGTTGCAAGACATGCAGGATTTTTTTATCCTGATCCAAATCTGACTTAAAGGTACAAAGTTGTGATGTAAATATGGACTCAAAATACCCACTGTCACACGCACAAAGGCTTGACACGCTCACAGTGTCAATCAAACATTCTGGCTTCACCCCCGCCAAATCAGATTCTAACCAGGGAAAACTCGTCGCGAACGCGTTGGAATGTTTTTTTTATTTCAATTGTACTAGTGGGCGGGGCCTAGCTCCATCAGGGGGCTGCGACATCCCATTCACGATGATGCCTTCCCGTGCTTCCCCCAGACACCCCCGAGGCCCCTCCCATGGCCATGCCGGCCGTGCTGCCGCCCGCCTCGCCCTGCAGGGAGCCGGTATTCTACGAGCCCAAGGAGTGCAGCGCGGGCCTGCAGCTGTACTGGGCGGCGGGGGCCCGCAGCCTGCCCGACATGGCCGAGGCCCTGGCCCACGGGGCCCCCGTCAACTGGGTGAACACAGAGGACCAGAAGCGCACGCCACTCATCATGGCCGTGCAGGGGGTGAGCCACGGGGTTGAATGGGTTCATTCTGAGGCAGGGGGGGCTTTTACTTTGAAAGACTAGTTTGGAGAGATTTTCTAAAATGCGATTAATAATAAAGTAAATGAAGAATGAATTTAGGATTGAGTTCATGCACAGATCTCACATGTTATGGAATATCTGCATGTTTTTCACTGTTTTTATATATTTTGAATTTTTTAAAATAATATCTTATGTTGTATTATCTAGCACCACTTTCCCATATGGCCTGTAGTAAACTAAACGAAAGTGGGGTAGGCTAAGTAACCGCTGGTCAATACATACCATGCATAACTTCCGGTCGTAACTGACGACCACAAACAAATAGTTTGTGTGTATTGGCAACGATTCAAGGGCCTCTGGCCTTTAGGTTAACATCTCCCTCCTTTGATGTAAGGATCATTGCATTGCAGAGAGGGGGCTGACAAAATGACATGTGTGTCATTTTCAACATTTGTTTAATGTTGGGTGTGTATCAAAATCACGTGGGCTGATTTCCATTGGGAGACTATAATGTGGTAATGCTGTTGTTCGCATGCAGGGGTCGCTGGTCACCTGTGAGTTCCTGCTCCAGAACGCAGCCAATGTGAACCAGCAGGACGCCCAGGGGCGGGCCCCCCTCCACCACGCCACCATCCTGGGTCACACGGGGTGAGAGATGCATGCCCCCTCCCTTCAGAAGACCAGGAGCCAACTGCTGGGGTTCACTACAGTGGCGATTCTAGACCGGGACGAGTGCTATTGGCCCCCCCTGGCCCCCCTCCTAGAACCGCCACTGGTTCACTAGGAACCGAACCACTGTCCATTGTACATTTAACCATTTTAATAAGCACACTCTCATCAGTTAATGTTCTATTAGCCAAGGAATTACTACTACGAAATAAGGCCACCCTTATTGAATTGCTATGAATCAAGTTGGAAGCTCATAAATATTGTATTTATAAGTGAATGGTAATGAAGTGTATTTTTTTTTATGCATTCATTTGTAATTACTATACTTGAAGTATAACTAAAGTCTATATAACTACTATGCTTTATGAATAATTAAGTACCTAATAATCTACCACCATATTGACCACCCACGCTCCTTGTTTCTTCGATCCAGACAGGTGTGTTTATTCCTGAAACGAGGAGCCAATCAAAACGCGGCAGACATGGAGGAGAAGACCCCTCTCTCCATGGCCGTGGAGGCCGCCAACGCTGACATCGTCACTCTGTAAGCACCATGTTCATGTCCTTACTTTGAATGAGTTTGGACGGTGTCAAGGCCTTGGTTTACCCTCACTGCCTATGAGTACACAGCAGTGTTTCCCAACCATATAGTCTTATGTACCCCCCACACTCGATCACAACACTCTGTTGTGATTGGCTGACACGCCGATCCCTCCATGGGGGGGGATCGGCGCATGCTGCTTCTTCGGTACCATCAAACTACAAATGTTTTCCTTTTAGCTAACATTATACCATTATCCTTTAGCATCATTATCAATATTTTAGTGGCTTAGCCGTTTAGACGAAAAATCATATTGGTCTCTCAACTGATATGATATTCAACAAATTCAACAAGTAGGAATATTTCAACTTATTAATATTACAACAAAGCACGAGCAGGTGCACGAGGGTGCACGGAGCCCAGGTTGGGAAACACTGGCCCACGTGTTGAACTGGTTGAACCCAGTCCATTTCACCGTGACCGACGCTGTGCTTCCCTCCCCCGCAGGCTGAGGCTGGCCAAGATGAACGAAGAGATGCGAGAGGCAGAGGGCTACAGTCCCGCAGGTCAATACCCCTCCCACAGCCCCACTGAGATGCAGTACAGGAAGTGCATGCAGGAGTTCATTAGCCTGCAGCTCGACCGACCCTAGTCGGCGCACATGCAGACACACACACACACACACACATGCATGCATTCGAACACACACACACACACACACACACACACACACACACACACACACACACACACACACACACACACACACACACACACACACACACACACACACACACACACACACACACACACACACACACACACACACACACACTGCACAAAACAACACAACAGACGTGTGCCAGAGGAGATGTGCATCTCTTGTGATGGGCTGGGGGGTGAAACTCCCAAACACTAAAATCAAACCATTCAATTGCACCTGATTGGCCAAAAAACCTAAATCAAGAACCAACCACGATATTGCGTTGTTCACACAATGTTTAGCCAATCAGAATGGACAATTGCTGTCTTAGTGTTTGGCGTTTAACAAGCAGATCCTTCGAGTCATGAGGAAAATGAGAACTGTTCTGCTGATACAACGTGCTGTAAGGTTAGAAAAGCGAGACAGTGAGTTTGTAGTGCGGTCTGGTCTTACTCTCCTCTGCTACGCCACAACCAGCCTGATGCTTGTGTGTGTGTGTGTGTGTGTGTGTGTGTGTGTGTGTGTGTGTGTGTGTGTGTGTGTGTGTGTGTGTGTGTGTGTGTGTGTGTGTGTGTGTGTGTGTGTGTGTGTGTGTGTGTGTGTGTGTTAGCACTTGAGACAGTTGCCAGGCTCAGCTCAAGTTACCAGGGGGATAAGCCATCAACTCATCAAAATAGAATAAATCCCCAAATCATTGTTTTCAAAGTGAAAGCTCTTGTATTTGAGATGACAAATGCACAATGCAGCAATTGTACCCGGGATGATAGGTTAGAAAACATACTTATGTAACCATGATGGTAGATAAATGGACTTAAAATATTTTATATAAAAGGGGGAAAAATGGATGAACAATGTTTTGGAAAAGTAAATCTTCTGGCTGTAAGAGTATTAGAGAGGAGCTGTCAGTTTATTTGAGCTGTGTGTGGGACGTCAAATACACCTGTCACCTGTTAAGTCATAATGTCATTCAAAAGCAAACTATCCAGGTTACCAGCTAACTGCCAACACAGACACCAAAACCTCCTGAGGAAGCAATGTCTATCTGGCAATATTCCTTACTATTGAATGACTTAGGATTTTTAAAGACATGAACGTTATGTCACTCTCTCGATGCAATCTGCAGACCTCAGAGACTTATTTATGCACATTCCTTTCCAACGGTTATGCAAGTATCTGGTCTTGTTTCTTTTAAAGTGATCGTGCGGTTTGATTTTTAGCAACTCATGTTTAACGTTTTTGTTTTTTTGTGATGCACTGACCATATCTCCAAAACTATGCGTTTCTCAGTGATGTCGTCACAAAAAAAAGAAAATATATGATCTATTTTAAACTACTGAATATGTATTGATAATCCCAGAAACCATATAAGCATAACTAATTGTTGTAAACTGCGTGTACATACAGTATATCTATATATTCTGTCAGTGGCAGAGCGGTCGAGAGACTATGGCAGGGGCAATGTATTTCATGTGTGTCTTGTGACACACTTTGCACAAGAGTGAGAGTTAAGAAGGTTGTGTGTTTGCATCCTGTAACGGTCCTTATGTGTGTTACCGTGTTGTTTTGACCCATTGTGAGGGCTGTGTATGGGATTGTTAAGTCAGCCTGGTAAAAGTTGTATCTGCTAGTCGGCCAAAGGCATGAGGTCACCCAGAATTGTAACAAATCTTCATGGCGTAATTTTTTTTTTTTTTTTTTACTGTTTAAGAAGAAGTCTGACTTAAGTCCATATTCAAGTCCAGACACATCCATTAAGTGCAATAGAGTGTCATTTTTAGCCATGTAGAGACTTGAATTCACCTGGTAGTTTATGCAATCCTTTATCTCCATTGGTTGGGGGCTTTACAGAGAAAAACTTAACTAAATGGTTCACAAAGACATTGAAGAACATTCAAGAACTACGGACTGAATGAACCCCCATTCTATCACCTGTACCCTTCGATTATCCATACCCCTAAACACTTTTGGTTGTTTCATTTGGGACAAAGGCACTTTGATTCAACAACTATGCTAAGTAATTATGTCCCTGGTGTAATGTTGATGTTGTCAGAACTTGGAAAGGATGTTTTAGCACCAGCCCCAAATATGTGTGTTGGGTCAAATGGGATTCTGCATACCACATCCTACACACTGACACCATTAAGTACTTCAAAGTCAATGGCGACATTAGTTGGACGTCTGTTGCCCTTGCACTTACCTACATCGACCACAAGAGGGGGCTGGAGAAACTCCCTATATGTTCTGATGTGAAGAGCACTCTGTGCCTATTGGTCAAAACAGCTGGTTTACTGTTAAGTCTTCATGGTGGAAAACGTAATATAACACAGTTTTAGTTAAATGCTAAATGTAGTATTCTGTAGGCAGCTATTCATTCGGTAAAAACAATGTTGAAGTAGCCAGGGGGTCTGTATATAACCTGTGTGTTATGTGGTCGTTTTAATGTGAAATGGAAACTATTCTGACCGTTAGTGCCTTAAAGGTCCCATATTTATTGTTTGCTTTTAAATACAGCAACCAAAGTTTACTGCTTATTTAAGTGGATGTTTACAAGCCAACTTAATTTTACTTGTTTTAAGATATTGGACAAACGTTAAGATCTATCCGTCTATTGGAGAAACTATTTAAATCTAGAACAACACACAACATGTGTTGCTCAATCGGACCTGCTTGATTGGCTTGTCTTTCAAAAGATACTTGGGCAAAACCACATGTCACATGACGGATGGAGACTCCCGACACACAAAGGAGGCTGCTTGATGCCGAGCGATGGGGGACCTTTAAGGCCAACAGGTAGCGACGATAGCAGGGTTCAGGCGGGGACACTGGGCGGTTGCAGAAGGATCCTCTTCACCCTGCTTTTTGCCATGCGGAGAGATTAGCCTTCCTTCCCCTATTCAAGCCATCCCTAGTCTTCCTCTGCGAGACGGCCCTCCCAATCAGCCCTCCCAATCAGCTGAACGCTGAGCCTGATGAGCGACGGTCAAGAGTCTGGATGTTAGTTTTGGGTGGGAGGGGGGGGACTGAAGTTGCGGTGTCGTACCTGAATTAAGGGGGTGACGCAACATTTCCTGATGCAAGAGCGAGGGGTTTATAGAAAGTGAGGTTACCAGAAGCCCCCCAAAACGGAGGTGTTTCATCTTTTAAACAAAGGCTGTTTTTTTCGTTGTTTGTTTTTTTAATCCCGAGCATTTGCAGCCACTGGATAGTGTGTGTGTGTGTGTGTGTGTGTGTGTGTGTGTGTGTGTGTGTGTGTGTGTGTGTGTGTGTGTGTGTGTGTGTGTGTGTGTGTGTGTGTGTGTGTGTGTGTGTTGGATATGAGAAGGACATTGTACATTGGGTCCACGTTTTCACATGTTTACCTCCAACAGAACGGGACGTGTTTGTTTTTCCTTTTTCTAAAGTATAACACTCAATTAACTGACAATGCACTTCTGTCTCACTACCCTGTGACCGGTGGTTCACTCCTTTCTTCTTACGCCTCTCCTTAAAGTGTGTGCCTTTCTTTTATTTCTCTTACGTTCTCTTTGTTTATTCACGGCAGCCATGGCCAAGGCAACTGTAGTTTTGTACATACAAAAAAATGCTGCACTTTAAAAAACATAATACAGTTGTTAACAAAAACTATCCCTCTGTGCGCCTTGTCTTTCTTTCTGACTCCATGACTTTGGTAACAAACTGCTTTCTGACGCTTATTTTCCTCCGAGCATTGCCTGCTGCTTGTTCTGTTCTCTCTTCTTCTCCCCGTTTGTGTTTCTCTTGTTTGTTTCGAGCCACGCCGCAGCCCTCAAAGAGAGGTATGGCCCAACCTTCTTTTTCCTCTTCCTCCAACACTGACACATACTAACACTGTGTACCTGCATGTTTATTGGACTGGGTCTTTCCAAAGATAAGACTGCCATGGCAACAGCGAAGGCCCAAACAGTACCGATTGACTTTTATTGTATGTCTGGGGGTTTTGTTACTCTGGTTGTCCCCTGCAGTGTATTTTTAATCGCAGTCAAGAACAATACATTCATAGCATGCCTGTGTCCTCGCAAAATGAGCTCCTGAAAAGTCAGAGTCTCTATCCTTTGCTTGTTGTATTGGCAGTGATTCAATCTGCATCGCTAACAAACACAACACAAGGTTGTGCGTTTTATGCGGTGGTGATAGCTCTTTGTCCCATGAGCTGTCCCGTGTGCTACTGAGGAGAGGTTTCAAGTTGTTTACAGCGGCTGTTTATTTTCCCCTGGCAGGTGATGAGACTTACCAGGATATTTTCCAGGACTTCACCCAGATGGCCTCCAACGACCCAGAGCTGCTCAACCGCTACCAGCAGTACAACACGCCCAGGCCCGGCCCGTAGCCACGCAGCCCGCCCCCAACTGCAGTGGGGGGCTGCCATGCTCACTGCGACCCACACAGCACCGTGGTGGCTTGAAACCCCTCCTCATCGTCATCGTCATCGTCATTGTCATTGTCGTCATCGTCATAATTCAAGGCTTCGAGGCTACAGTGAGCAGTGCTGGCGTTTCACTTCCTGATGCTCCACGCGGCTTGTGTAGTCCAGGAGGGCAGAGCGCCTACTTCCTTTCGGATCTTTACTCTCTACTCTACTCTAATAGGTAAACGAATGGTACACACAGCCTTTCAGGAGATGTGCTCCATTCGATGGGAGTGACAATAGGCCGTGTTTCAGACGGCCAGATTCCTTCAAGGCTCTCGTGTCGCAGCCACAGTTGAGGAGTTGACGTTTGACTCCAGATGATCCACAGATGGCGTTTCCCAGGAACAATACGGAGGATAGCGTTGGGATGAGTTTACCCTAGGTTAGATGGTTTGTGATATAATGATGAATGTGCCCAATAGACCGGTGATTTGTCTTTGCTGAATCATTGTGCTATGTAATAGAGTTGGCTGGAGAGGCAGCAGAAAACCACATGCTGTATCATTTATGTGATTTTTTTTTTTTGACGCAGAGAGATGAATGGAGCTTCTGGTCTGCATGTGTGTGGACAGGAGGAATTATATAATGTAGAGTATTTGCACAAATCGGTGACAAATCGTCCAAAACCACTGATGTTTACCAACTTGCCCCAGTGAGACTTGTGTGAAACAATGCGGTCATCATATCAACTTTTTATTCATGGGTCTGTGCTGTACAAAAAAAAAGAAATCTCATCTTTTAGTCATTTTATTCATTGCTTTTATATGCTATACACTTATTTTTTTTTACCAAATGTTTCACTGAATGATTTTCTATTTCTCTCTTTTCACACCTCCTCCGGTGTTGTGGGAGCTTGTGGTAATGAAGCTGAGGTTGTGTTATCAAACCAAATGCCCTCTGTTATCGGAAGATGATTGCGCTCATTCAATAGAGACGTGGAATGAGATGCTCATTTCACCAGGGGAGCGATTCCGAACACTGATGGTCCTGTGATGTATCCAGTACGCGCTCTATGTACTGAAGTGGGTTCCTCCAACATACGCCTGGAAAGTATTGCTAAAAGCATATGGAAAAATGAATCATTTCTGGGTGTTGACTTTCTGTACAGGAAGGGGCAAACTGTGTGGAAAATCACGTGGCAGTACAATAATCTCCAAAAACCTAAAACGCTAAACCTGTGAAGGTTAGATTTTTCTATTTTTGGGGTAGTTGTGAGAAGTATTTTTATTGTACATGTGACCAAGTTGGCATGCAAAACATGTTTCGATCTAATGACTCAAAGCGTATCGCGACCAGCCTAACAGAATCTTCAGATAAACCCACATGGCAAATTATTTTAGTTTTAATGACATTTATTGTGTAGGTTAAATATTTCTGTACTTAATTTATAGAGCTTTCAACGTCTCGACAGGAGTATGATTTTTGTGTGCAGTGAAGTTAATCTTCTTCCAGTGAATCCTGGGGTCAAGATATTGTACATTTTGTAGAGATGCTTTTGAGTACGTAAGAAAGGGGAGGAAAAAGCAGTGGTACTGGAATCATTAAAAAAAAAAGGCTTTTGTAAATGCTGTCCTCTGTATCAACCAGTATCTGTCGTTTATTTTGTATTGCCTGTCTGTCTATACCAATGCACATGTTTATCTCAACTGTAATATCTTAAGACTTTAATTCATATGTTCCAAATTATGAAGATTAATTATAAAACGTGAATCTGTCTGTGTATTTTTGTATGTATTGTGAACGCCTTTAAACATTATATGATTTCATTGGCAGCTGTGGTTTTTATATAAAACCATAATTGCAACTTAAATTTAAGACAAAGAATCGACTCATTCATTAAAAGTTTGACTAAAAGCTACTTTTGTCCATTCCCTGGATTACAGAATCAGAATCTGCCAATCCAGAACATTACACCAGCACCAATCGTTGTTGCATTTTCTTGCAAAACGTTTAAAGATGCTGGCAAACTATGTCAAATTTTATTGGCCAATACATAATAAACAATGGCCATTTTATGACCCACCCTGCCCAATAAATGGGCTAATTTGTGTACAAATATCAGTTTATGAGTTATAAGATTAAAAGCCACACTTATCCCTACTGTGCACATGAGCATTTAATTACTTGTGACAAAAGGTCACTTGTGAAGGACAAGGACAAACATTAGCTGTAATGTTGTCGACCAGTTTTTCCTCTTATATTGAACTAGACCCTGTACACACAAGGAATTATTATTATTAGGCTTCTGGTAGAGGCCTAGTCACTTTAGTTAAAAAGTTAAGCTCTGTCATACTCGACTCTTCACTCTTTTCTCAACCAAATATTTTTACTCCAAAAAATATAAATTCATATATTAATAAGCCAAACCATTTACGTTATTTAATTTGGAATACAATTTAATATTAACTGATCAATATTAACTGACTATGAAATATTTGATTTATGTAGAGCAAAAACAAAAATCCATTTAAATTTGAGAAAAATATTTAGTTAAAGGCCCTACAGTTCATAAAATGATTAGCCATCATGTTTCTGGCCAACACATGACACATCAAGTATGCACTTAACCTTTCAAGACCCTTTTCACAACAAAAAGTGTAAGTGGAAAAAGAAAATCTGGAAATATTCCCGTGTGAATAACTTGAATGTGACTTTCACTTGGCAGGTACTTAGATGGCTTAGTTGTGTCCTGTCTGGCTCAACTGGTATAGCACTGCCAGGGTTAGGGGTTCGACTCCCACTGGGCCCACCCTTACAAATCTACTCACAGTTTTTTAAGTGATGTGGATAAAAGCATCCAGACAATTTAATAATATATTAAAATCATTTACAGAAAGATTGTATTTTAGCGTTGATGTATTGCTTGAAAGATTAAGAATAACACCAAGTTTAGTTTCATTTAAAATATGCTATATTCATACTAGGCCTACTAACTAAACACGTAAACAAAATAAAGATTATTGTAAATATTTTAGGCTAACTAGGCGTCATCTTTTGAGGTAGGCCTATTTTTCAAAAATTGCCCCGAAGCTAAACCTCAGTCGAGGGGACAAAGGCAGAGCTTTCAACCAAACGCACGGCAACGTGTCCAGCGGCGATGCCTGGATCAAGGGGCCCCCGGGGACCGGCCACCGGGCTTGTTCCAGGAAGTCTGTGGTCCGCTCCCCTGTAGAGAAACGGAGGATCACAGCTGGAGAGGTTTTCCTCAATAAAAACGCTATGTGCAGAAAACAGTGAGAGGCCGCGGTCCATTAAGGAGCGGCGCTCTGGACCGCAGCATCCAACTGCCGCCACGGAACACTGCGCCTGCCAGCGGCTCCAAACTGAGGCCGCTCAGATCAGAGTGCTCTCCCGCTCTCCCAATCGCAATGAGGAAGACATGCTCCAAAACTCAATTTAATTGACCTCTTGCCTCTTATTTTTTTATATATTAATATATTTATGTATTATACATTCATATTAATATTAATAAATTCTTGGAGTAATCCAAGAAGGTAGTACAATATATGTGTAAATTACTCATTGAAGTTCAGCCGTTTTAGTTCAGCTAGGGATGGGGCTCTTCTGGCAAATTGACCCCCCTGACAACAACAAAGTTGCTCTTGTTCTCGAATAGCCCAAAAGTGCCAAAAGATGTACAGTATTCCATCCCAACGGACTGCATCGCTGTTCCTTATCAAACCCACCTGCAGCCCTCGATCTCAATCTCATGTTAGAGAGCTTGGAAACGGCTGATAACTTTAAGACACTTCAGATGGAAGTATAGAGTAAAGCTACACTCTACCCGGTGGATCCGGACGGAGCCAGCAGGGCTTTAAACACCCGAGCAGCCAGAGTTGGTGGTGGTAGCCGTGCTGCTCCCACAAGCGGCTCTGGTTTCACATTCTGGAACAGGCATTGTGTGTGGAATCCAAACTGTTTGGCTGTTTGGCTCTGAATGCACATGATGAATGAAGAGAGGCACGGGCGCTGGTGTTGTCCGCATTCTTGCCCGCACCTCCCCACCCTCGGGGGTGGGAGTCAGCATATTAAAATGGTGTCATCCTCTTCCCCAAAAAACAAACACACACACACACACACACACACCTTCCATTCCTTCCATCTGGTATTCACGTCATTGCGGCTTCCCTAGAATCAGCCGGTGTTGAAAGCCGTCCACCTTCAAGGAGAGAATGTTTCATGTTTTTAGGAGCGAGGTTCTCTCTGAGATAGGCCTCCGAGGAGCCAGGTCTTCCCCCCCCTCCGTCCAGATCAGAACCAGGTGTGCTCTCCAGCTGTTCGTGGACTCACGGGACACAGAGCCGTGTTCTCGGGACAGCTGTGGAACAGTAACGCCGGAACGGCAGCGTTTCTGTCGACAGCTCTTTAGTTTAATACTCCATTGATCACTGTGATTTCTGTTTCTGGCCTTTCGTTGCACACGGGTCAGTTACTGTACATGGCCGGGGGGGAAGTTACGTCTTGGCTACAGCCGAGAAGGAGCGATGCCTCTCCGGATGAGTCTGGAATGCTCTTTGAACAGAAATCAGGGATTTTGCTTTCAGCCCCAATTAATGAACGAGTAGTGCTTGCACAAGAGCGCATCGGACAAGAAAGGAGAGATTCATTGTTTACCGACTAAAAAGTTGGATGAAGGCCATGAAGTTCTGTCTTGTGCTGAACACGTCCCTTACCTCTAAGCAACCATGCTGCCTCTTAACAATGGTCTGTTTCTCTCTGTGAACCACTAAGCCTGCTTGCAGGGGGATAGACCCCACACGACGGCGCTCAGCTTCCTCTGTCGCTGACATTTCTCTTACTCCTCCTCACTTGATTCAGCCACTCTGACAGAGAGCACAGAGGTCCTTAAGGAGATGATCATTCATCAGAGGAAAGGAGCTGTGTCAGGGGTTTGAATACGACTCTAATGCTACATGTCCAGCCCAGGGCTAGGGGCTAGTGATGGACACCAGTGATTGCAGAGAGAGACTGATGTGCAGCAGCTCTCGCCCATGCATCAGGCCTACATTGTTGTCGTTCTCTCTAATGCAGTTGTAGTGCGGATAGTGGGGGTGAATGTCATGTGTCAGTACACACAATGAGGACTGGGTTGACTGCAGTATGGGGCTGGGTGGTTAGACCCACTCAGTCGACTCATCACTGCTCCATAACGATAGTATGACTGCTGCTGCCGGGGCTAGCTCTGTCACTGACTGTAGAACATCTTAGTTCTTCCCCTCCCCTGTCCCCTCTCCCTGTAGGCTGCACCCCCAAGCGCTACTGAGGAAAAGCTGCTGCTTATGTTTCAGAGGAGGACCGCAATCAGAGCTAATCCCAGCCCACCGAATATGAGAGAGCGACCTTGCGTGTGAGCAGCCACTCTTCATTCAAGTTCAAGCCCATTTACCCGACCAAAGAGTTGTGTTTCTCAATAACACGGATTTCCCTTCAACAAACCAACGTGTTAACCAAAACCAACATCCAAAATATGTTACTGTACATTCAACAGCCACATTCACAACTCCAAATGATGAGGCTGACTAAACCTTGGAAAATAATGAATCATCCTTCCAAAAAGCAACGGACATTACCGTGTTTAGTAAGTACAGGAGTACATTTTTGCAAATCCTTGAGGAAACATTTTGGCCACCAGCTTTTTGAAACCAAGCATGATTTCAAAAGGAGCAACACTCACCTCATACATACCTTCTTGGTATTCATATCCAAAACAAGAGTATGGACCAGACTGTTCGCGTATGCTTCAAATGTCTGGCCAACCATCTGAGCAATGGTGGAATGTATGTTATGTCTTAAGAGCCACTTCACCACCTTGTCCAAACACTATCGTCTTTTGTGCTTTCTATCCAAGAAAACATTAATGATTGAATGTTTAACGAGGTAAATGCTTGAATTCGAAAGACTGAAGACTGTATTTTGCTTTGAAAATAAAGTAAATAGCGTCCCACTTGGGAGGTCCATCTTTTGGAGGCCGGGCGATAGCAGGAAACATATGACGGTCCGAAGAAAACAGGGCCCAAAAAGCACAATTACCCCGACTCTGTGTCATGTGAACTCAAGTCAAGGGAAGGAAGAAAAGTCTGGCCCTGGCCAGAGCTCCGTCATGACCCTGCAAACACATCACTCGATGGCCCATAACCCTCGAAATGAAAGGGGATAAAAAACAGTCTGGGGCAGACAGTCCGGACAGCCTGCCCTGGTCAACATCAGCCTGGATTGTCTGGCCTGTTTGCTGCTCAAGCACAACATCAACAGAGCGGCTGAACCACGGTTCTTTCATCGACGCTAACTCGCTCTTTGTTGGTTCCATAGACCACACGGGCAACGGCACACACGGAACCGTTCTCCGTCTGTCAACCCGCACCATCAACACCACCACCTCAGCCCCCATCCTACCCCCATCCCACCTTCCTCTTTTTCCCCCTATAAACCGGCCCGCTGGTTCACTGACAGACTGTGAGGGAACCAGTCTACCGCCGGTGTGAAACTGTCAGTGTGTCTCACTGGACAAACAAGAGGGATCTTTTTTTTTGGTTTCGCCTTGTATGGATATGTAGATCCCAAATGATTAGGGTTATGGGGGCTGACTATTTGGTTTGCAACTTCCTAAAAAGCACAAGTTCAACAGAGCAACACAAAGGTCACCAGTTCTGCGCCTGCAACAACAGCCGATGTAGTTACGTAAATGTATTCTCAGTCAACTCATCCTAGACTCTAATGAGCAGAATGTAAATATAAATAAATAGACCCTATTAAAGTAGCTTGTACTTGTCACTTAACAATGCAAATTGGCTAAATATACTCCAGAATAACAAGACATGTTCAATAACTAATTATAGATAATAGGGTCAACAGTAGCACTGTTAACCAGCCTGCTTTTGACCAAACTGAAAAAGACCAGGGAATAGGGTCACCAAAGTATCCCAAGAACAAAAATGATAGCAGTTTTTTCCGTAAGATTAATTTACTAAGAAAGTTATGAAAAACTTTGATTCACTTAAATATATTTGAAGAATCGTCATATCTGACTTCTTAGATCAATTCTCATGAAATAATGTAAGATAAAATGGGATTCTTAAAAAACAAAATCATACATTTCTTCTTTATTTTATTCTGCCTTTAAATGAGTAGAATCCTTAGTTCTGATTGGTCTAGGCTGCTACACGCTATGCTAACCATGGCTACTGATTCACTCTTGGCCCAAAAGTGAGACTACTTTAAAAAAAAAAGTAGGCGAGAATGCAATAAAACCCCCTCCTTAAAAATACACTTGAGACATTCTGAATAAGTAAAAATATGTAAAATATGTAAAAATTGTCTTCCGAAAAAACAAACATTCTTATGAACTCTATGATTCAGAAGCTACACACGCAGCTACCGACGAGTCCAGACCGCGGGCCCACCGAGGTGGCCGCTGCATTAGGACGTTCGGGAAGTCAAGTCAGGACTTTGGTCAATCTCTCATCTCGCTCAGAGAGAAAGAAGCAGTACGAACTGTGTGGGGGCTGGGGGTGGGAGCTGGGACACTGGAACTAAACATCTCGTCCTGCCAAATGCGTTTGCTGTGTATCTGTGGTGTGGTAGGGAGTGGGCTACACGTGTGAGCACAGTTGCTGCACGGGTAGGAAAGTGCTGTGACACAAGGCTGGTGTCTGTCTGCAGCGTTGACACATTTTATAGACCCCCACTACGGTGTAGCGGGGCTGATGCAGACGGTTCTCCATGAGCCCACTTGAGCGATCCCTTCAGCTCCACTGGATGTAATATTCAACTGGTGAGAGGTAATCATGATGGGCTGACATCAACATGCACTTCAGCGCAGTGTAAGCCAAAGCATCCTCTTCTTCAGTGCATTCCAATCTGCTCCACCGTGTAGAAAGGTTGAGGAATGTTAGAAGTTTGCAGGGGAAATATCTTGTTTTACATTCCTCCATGACTAATATTGGGCGAGGCAAGACTTGTGAGCTATGTCTAGCCATAATGTACATCGTATTTGATGAATGGTGAGGAGACGTTACCGAATGGCACAGTCGATTACCAGATTTATTGGAAGCAATGCGAAAAAAATATCCTCAATTTTAGAGAACCTTATTTTTCTTTAGGAACAACAATATGAACCAAAAAATAGTTAAACTAGCTTTGAGCTTAATGCACAGATGCAAGTGCACTGTTATTTACCTGATTATTTTGAATTTAAGACCAGTGTGCGAAATACGGGGGGGTCCGGGGGGGGCCCAATTAACCCATGAGACCCCCTGAAAGCCTCAAAAGCAAAATTTGAAGGGGGTCTCAAATTTCGTATATATATATATATATATATATATATATATAATTATTATTTTTTTAATTATTATTATTATTTTTTTTTTTTATTGTCACTAATGGTCATTTAAATGTGTTTAAGCTCACCATGTCCAGTATTCAGAATTTTTAACATTTATTCACAAATATGTTCTATTTTTTGCCAAGCGGCCAGCCAGTCCTGTGCGCGTATGCAAATTAGCCAAGTGCGCCAAACAGAAGAAGGGCCCTATCTTGTGCCCGGTGCAATTGACTTTCTAAACCGACGCATGTGTCGTTGCTAGTTTGCACCCGGCGCAAAGCTGCAACCAGGCACCACTACACTTGTGCCTGGAGAGGCGTGTCGGCGAAAAGCATGGGCGTGTTCCGGCGTAAATGATACTTGGTGCTATTTTAGTGATCTAAAAAATGCAGCAATGCATATTTTGCACGCCACTGACCGAAAAATACCTGGTCTATAGCGGATAGCGCAGTTGTTGTTGCTATTTTGACGTGCCATGGCAGGTCGGAACTACAACATAGCCTACGCTTACACACACGTAGGCTATACACAGACACAGGCATGCAAACTAGTCACCTTTCGGCAAAATTCGCCGTTTTTTAAACAAAATTGGCCACTTGTGTGATTCGTGGAGATCCATTGAGAAAACATTGGGGGTGGGGGGGGGTCTACAGTCTGACGAAAACGAGACAATAACTAAATAAAAATCAATTTAGGATGACAAAAACTACGATGAAATCTTTTGACACTTTCGTTAACGAATAGGCCATATTTCTTTTTTATATGAGACTTAGTTATAAGAAATAGAAATAAAGTTGCTTCATAAAAAAAATAAAAAAAATAAAATATAAAAAATTAACGATGTTTGTTAATGTATTGCCAAATATCATTAAATAGACCCACAGTTGCGGCCATCGAGGACCGCGTCCGCATATGTTTTAAGTTGTCTTTGCCGCAATTTACATGACGAATCAGTGTTTCTGAAGTTGGAGAAGAAAACGCTATTCCATGTGTTAATTATGCCTATTATTTGGCCATAACTGAGCCATTTGAAGTTTGAAATTCATGTGGTCATGCATCTGTCTCAGCGGAGAATGCAAACGCGCTGCCAAAAATCAACTCAAGTCAAAATGCGCTGGCTCTTAAAGGGGATGGGAGATGCCACTCTCATTGGTTTATTGCATGTTACGCCCAAAACACACCTACGGGTTTCAGCCCAACCCATTTTAGATTTGCGCCGGGCGCAAAGCTAATTTATCTCGTCGTCATAATAGCTACAGCGCCATAGAACCGCCCACAAAGTACTTTGACTTTGCGCCTTAACGTCTGCTAATGCCGCTTTTCCACCGCCAGTACCAGCTCGACTCGACTCGACTCGCCACGCCTTTTTTGCGTTTCCATTGGCAAAAAAAGTACCCGGTACCTAGTACCGGGTACTTTTTTTTAGTACTACCTCCGTCGAGGTTCCAAGCGAGCGGAGTAGGTACTTTTGTGTGACGTAAACAGGCTGCTGGTAACTGATTGGCCAGCGGCTGTCAATGGGAATAATCACTCAAAGTTAAGTTGTGTCCGGCGTGGTTGGAGTCCACGAACCCGCTCCCGAGGGGGACACTGATCAGCGTTTCGCCGTGTGTGTCGCTCCTTTCCCGGGGCTAGAGTTAGGCTGCGCGTCGTTATGTGTGTCCGGCGTGGTTGTGTGTGTCCGGCGTGGCTGGAGTCCACGGACCGGCTCCGGAGGATCAGCGTTTCGCTGTTTCGTTTCAGTGTCGTTTCTTTCCTAGGGCTCGAGTTTCGCCTCTATCAACGTTACCGTATGACAACAATAGACGCGCAGTCATTGCGCTTTTTATTTTATTTTATTTCCCATCATAACCTTTCCCGGGAATCAGGAAATAGTCTTGATCAGATTCAGATTTCCCGGGAATCGCGTCTCCCGTGATTAAAACCTAATGACGACCCGCCCATGGTGGAGAGGTTCTTTTCTACGACCCGCCCACATTGAAGAGGTACTTTTTTAGATGGAAACGCAACCAAACCGAGTTGAGTCGAGGCGAGTCGAGTCGAGTCGAGTTGGTACTGGCGGTGGAAAAGCGGCATTAAGTAGCCTATGCTATAGGCCTACTGCATGAGAAAAATTTAGATCGATATTGCGCAACAATCGGGAGATGGGGACCCCCCCGAATATTGAAGGGTATTTCGCACACTGTTTAAGACCGTACTTGTGGACATATGTTGGCCCCTGAAGAGAAGAAAGAGATGATCTCAGCTAGAGACAAGCTGAGAAGGCTCATTGGCAAGCGCTCAGGCTTCCTATAGGCATACGGTTCTGGGTTCAAGCCTGACAGTGGCCTGCATTTTGAGATAGAAACATATAGCTCAACTTTTCATTGACTTTATTATTAAAAATGTATTAAAGGAATGGTCTATCTATGGTGTAGTGGCTGTCTCCTTCTAGGTAACCTACGTTCATCCATATAAGTAATCGGTTACAATAAGAAGTATGTGCTCTCAGGAAGACCTCAGACAGTGAACTACAGTCTACAGTCCCAGGACGGGGCCCCTGTGGTCTGGGTTCACGAAAAAAGACCCACTGGAGTATAACGCAAACCACAACTAGAAGTGACTTGATTGATGGCTAGATGACTAGTGGCTAGTGAGTCTACCTTCCGCCACAACAGGTATGGGGTCTTATCACTAGTCTGGGTCTCGCAGGGTTATGCCTAGGTTTAGGGTCAAGTTTCAGTTTAGTGTTAGTTAACACTAGAAAAAGCAATGCACTTTGTAACATGAACCTATAGATGCCATGTAATCAACCCCAGCTTAGTAACAGTAAAGCACTTGTTCTGGTAAACAATTCAGGTGAATTTTAGTTTGAAACAAGATGCTGAGTAACCAACAAGCAAACGTATAACATCTACAAATTCTTCTATCTTGCTTCTATCCACCTCGATGTATAACAGAAGGGTTAATAAACAAAACACAAAATCTCCAATAAAGATATTTTTTATTGCAGTGACAGAAAATTAATTATTACATTTTTGCGCAACATAATGTAAAATGTTCCCTGCCCGACTAAGCAGAACAGGACAAAGAAGGAACGTGTAAAAGAGGAGGAAATGTTGGTGGTGGTGGGGAGGGGGGGTATGGAGGAATCAATGCCCCGAGGAGAACAGAGGGGGTAAGGGTACACATGCTGGGCTCTCCCTTCATCAGAAACATGGCAACACCACCTGAGAAACAGAGAGGAAAAGGAGTGAGTTTCTTTCCTTCAAAATGAATGAATGGGTTGAATGGGTTCCTTCAGCTACATATGAAAAATTTGGATGTGGCCATATTTCAGTGCAACCGAAATACGGTCGAAATCCCGTCTCGAACAAGCCGGCTCACTTGTTTGGAGCAGAGATGTTTGGGGGGGGGGGAGCAGATTGTTTTGATTAAACGGGTGTGCGGGGGGGGGGGGGAGATTTGCATACTGAGTGGAGGAAGTCAAGTCGGATCTGAATAGAGCTGAAGATGTGCATGTGGAGATGCATGTGTATAGCAGATGCAGCCACAATCCATCTCCGTTTTATCTAGACGCAGTCGAAACTAGGTCTAGATGACAGCCTCCCACCGTCTATAAACCAACTACTTCTAGGTAAACACTGGAAACGTTGCAGTATCTCTTGTCCTACTCTACCCCTGTTGGACCTTGTTGGCACCGATATATACTCTGCAAGTGCTTTAAAAGAAATAAACACCAGCACCATGTGTTTTACAACAAGCCTCTCAATTGTTTAATCCGCCCATGGAGCTTGTGCGTTTAATAAAGGCAAGACGTACGGTGTAAGCAAGACCTAATTTGGAAGTCGACACCTCATCCGTCTCATCACAAACAGCCACATGGGAGGTGAGCTCCTGGCTGATACACAGCTCACAGCGCTAAGTGCAGCAGGTGGCTATGCCCTGGGAGCTGCCGTCTGGACGTGGCGGCCTCCGTTTACATTCCCCAATGAGTGATGGATCAGACTGGGCTAGGTCACGCTTGGAGTGGCAGGCTATAGCTGACACGTATGAACAACAGAGCCCAGCTCGCTAGCAAGGTTAGCTTTATGACCTACTCGTGCGATAAGATACTTCCCCATTTTGCTGAGGCAGATTATTAAACCTGCAAACATTTATTCTGCAGTCATCACTTTTTCACTCAAGCGATTCAGGGAGAAAAACATTTCCTGGTTGACTGAACTGTGGGTGGGTGGCTTGTATTCGTCGACACTAACAGTGTCTCAGGGAGAATGCAGTGAGAGAAGTGACATGGTGCAGCTTTACAACAGCCAGTGGACACCAGGCAGGAGAGCTTCCCTCTACCTTCACCATGTCTGGACGGACGTTAAACACAGATGCCTTGAGATGGTTTAAAGAGGAGGTTGGTGCAGGCAAGTAGCACATCTGCAGCACCAATAGCAGGAGGGAGATGGTTCCTGGCATACCAGTAGAAGCCAATAATACTAGGGTTATATTCATACAGCCCCTTTCATACATAAGAAGGCCGCTCAAAGTGCTGCACAAGGCTCATGGTGCTGGGTTCCACCGCGGTACCTTCATGGGCTCCGGCGGAGGTTCTACTCATCGATGTACTCAAAGGGCTCGGGGGCCTCGGGCTCCTGCTCCTCCTCTTCGATCTTGGGTCCGTGGGCGGATACTGGCTCCACCAGCTCCTCATCCTCCTCCTCGCTGGTGTCCTTCATGATGATGATGCCGCCCGTGTGCAGCTGGGGAGAAAGAGAAGGGGTGTAGAGCAATGAGGCGCGGGCTCCTGGTCGGCACCACTTCTGACACATTGAAAGTATGGCAGTGGCACGACACGTTTCCCATGGTGAACCCAAAGCCCGCCAACCTGGCTGGCGGATGGCTTTGGATCCATTTCAATCTACATTCCAAAATAAATCCAACCCGTGTGACCTATTGATGGCAACGAACTGATTCTTGGATGTTTCATTATGTTTAAACATTATGTTTCTTTAATTCATTCATCATTTTTACTTAAAATTTATTTTTGTATGGGCGGAGAGGGGGATGGGGATTGTGAGTTTATTGGTTACTATTTGTATTTTATGTATATCTGAAAATCAGAAAATAAGGTTTATATAAAAAAAAGAAAAGAAGAAAAACTCCAACCACACTCCAAAACAAATATATTGACAAACACACATAAACAAGAGAGACAGGGGTACACAGCGTGCACCGAGACAGACACGCAGATGGAAGTGTTTTGTGGTACCGGTTTGAAGGGCTGGTAGCGGCAGGTGTCTGGCATGATCAGGACTTTGAGCTGGGCCGGCATCACCCTGGCTGGGTTCTCCAGGAGTTGGAAGCTGGGCTCCGGTTCCTTCTTCTTTTCCTTCTCCTTCTCTTTCTCCTTTTCCTTCTCCTTCTCCTTGTCGTCATCCTTCTTCTCGTCTTTCTTCTCTTCCTTCTTCTCCTTGTCAGCCTCCTGGACCTCCTGAAACATGAGCAACACACATACACAGACCGCACCCGTCAGCGCCCGGCCCATCACGACTGCCTGACCAGCCTGGTTCTCCTGAAGCACCGCGTTGTTATTCTGTGCTGTTGGTGCTGTTCTGCCTGGCGTTCCTCCTGGTGTCAACTGGCCGTTTTTCCCCCTCCCGTGCTAAAGTTATCTTTGGATAAATAGCTTATTTTACAAGTAAACGACTACAGTTTGTACCTATTTTTCTTGCTTTTGAAATCTGTCGTTATGCACGAGCATGTGGAGGACAGCTGAGGCCGAGGCCATGAAACACTTTCCCGGGGACTCTCTCCTCTGGAACACCAGTGTTTTCAAAGCAGCACTGTGAATCACCTCGCTCATTTGAGTAGACACATCATTTTTCCATTGGGAGACCTAAGGGCCGTAAATATTTCATGTTGTGACGCAGACCTTTTCCTGTGATTTGCAGTAAACTGCCGTGAATGGGGGACGTGTGAGTGTGTGTGAGGTGCTACCGGCTCAGACTAACTCCTCGTTTCCACCGAGCTTTGCGGTTTGGTACGGCTCGCGTTTCCACCGCCGACAGTACCCTATGGTAGGGCGGAATTTAAGCCGGATGGCGATAGCTGCCGCAGCTACGTTAGCATTGTGATCTCATAGCAGCCCGACACAGTGTAGCCTGCTAATAAAGCCAAGGAAAAAGAAGAACGCGAGACAATGAATAAGCCTTATTGGCCAAGCTCTCTACAATAGCCAATAGACTTAATCCTTAATTGAACCATTATTAATTAAGGAGGCTAAACCTAAGCCGTCTAGATCAGCTGAACGGGGCTGCCGCACCCGCTGACCCCAGTATGTGTGTTGGAACGACTGGGCCTTGCACCGGACCCACCTACAGTCCTGTCTCTCAAGACCTGAGAGAGAAGTAGAGAGAGAGAGAGAGACTTGCCAAGGCAGTGCAGCGTGATGGTGACAAATACTAACGGGACAACCCAGTGAAAGCGATAGCAGGTGGACCATGATATTGATCTGTTGATACAGGGGGCGGGGGCGACCAGTCAGACATAGGCGAGACACAGATGGAGAGGTCAAGTGTTGGCATGGTGTGTAAGAGAAGATGTGCAGAAAGCATGGACGAAGAAAGCTCCAAGAACTAAGAAACGGATTGAGCTCAAATCTGGCCACTAAGGCACCAGAAACGTCGGCGAGTGAAAGAAGATATCCGTGTCAACGACAGATTGTTTATTTATGCTGAGCTTAAGCCTCCGGTACTTGAGACATTTCGATAATGCTGCAATTAATTGCTTCTAGTCACTGCGATGCGTTCAAGCTTTGCTAGCGCACATCTTTTATCCCTACGGGAAACAAAACTATTAGAATACTGGAAGAACCAATTTAATTTCTCTGCATGGTATCCATTTCTAACGTGCGTACGGTGAAACTGGAGTTTAATTCCCCGATGACGGGTGGACTCCACAGTCCCGGTAACTCGGGTCTATCTGTTGACTCTACCCGCTGTCATGGTGCGGAATGATGTTCCGTTAAGTAAACCCATGATGTGATTGGAGAACCTATGAAAGTACGAGCGCCAGCATGGGACTTGAAAGCGTTTCACGCTCCGCCGGACCTGTCTGTTTGTTCAGCTTCCGTGACACGTGAACTGCCTGCCCAGGGTTTATTATCTGGCTTTATGATCGACTTCCCCACTCGGCTCCAAGTCCTCCGCAGCCAACCCCGGGAGAGGCAGAGGAGGACTCCTCAAGGAGGGTTTAGGGTTTCAAACTCACCACTTCCATCTTCTCTTCCTCCTTCTCTTTCTTCTCCTTCTCCTTCTTCTTGGCCTTGGCTGTGATGGAGAGAACGGCGGTGGAGACCTGGCATAGAGAAAGGGGGAGTGAGAGAGACACACAGAGAGGGAGAGAGAGACACCGAGAGAGAGAGAGAGCAAGAGAGACACACACAGAAGGTGCAATACCAAAGAAGTTAACGTAATGCAAGACTTTAAAATCAATCAAATCACCACAGCAGTCCAGGCTCACATCCCCTTGAATTCAGATAAACAGCGGAACACAACATCTCCCAATCATACGCCTGAAAGCAATCTTTGATTGTCAAATAATCCCAGAGGAACTGCAAGCCCCGGAAGAGTAAATAAATACCATTTAAATAAAATCACTCGCACGCAGCACTAAACATAACAAAATAAAGTACAAACAAATATTTACTCTACCATCACCACACCGTGGGGCATGTCTGCTTGGACACGTGTAAATATAACAAACAGGGTCCAATGTAGTCTGGTACTCTGCTCAGGCCCCTGGGGGCCAGTGAACCTCTGGTGCTCACCTTCTCCTTCTCTTTCTCCTTGGGCACCTCCAGGGCCGGGGGGTAGGCGAACGTGGAGGGCTTACAGTTGGAGCGGTACTGCACCTTTGGCATCTAATGCAGGGAGACACAGGGTGAGACTCAGGTTATGGATGAGGAACAGCATCAGGGAGGATCGTGCATGATCGTTCAAGATACAAGATGGTTTATTGTCATATTTACAACAATTACAGCAGTAGCCCCTGGCAATGAAATTCAAATTAGAATAAAATAAAATGATGAAATAGAATACTGGGCATAAAATAATTAGAATAAAAATTTAATAACTAAATGAAATAGTTTGTCCGGTAACAGTTAATTTAAATGCTCCATAGTTGGCATTATGAGTTTGTCTTTGGATCGCGGACAGGAGAGCAGATCATGAGACGACGAGGGGAGTTTTCCTGGTGGACACACACACAGCCCCCATGGCCCTATGGTCAACTCGTGAAGTCGCAGAGTGACCACTTCTATGGTGTACTGAACACAGTGGTAGTGAGATCGACCACATTAGGCAGCTCTCAGACTTTTCTGGTCTGTTCATTTTAGTTTTCCAACTCTGAAATAAACAGTCCAGGATTTGACTTGTCCAGGCGTCGTATCCATATATACAGGATTTACAGGCTCATTTTGCTTTTAGGCGTTTTAGAATTATTAACAATGTTACTCTGGCAACCATGTTGGTGTTATAATTGTGCCAATACATCAAGGATTTTCTGAGGAAATATGTCAAATATTAATAAATATTATCTGCACCGTCTCTGGTGAGGCTTTCATGGCTAGGCTGAAATAAGAAGATTTTCTGAAGCTTCTAAAAGTAATTAAATGGTAACGTGTGGGAGGTAGACAATACAAGGGTTGGCTTAGAAAGCTCTGCAGTTTTGTTTTCTCAGATCAAAAAGGTTGAGCTGAACGCTTAAAGAACAATAAAGAACAAGTTTTGTGTGCGTGCGTGCGTGTGTGTGTGTGTTGGTGTGCGTGGGTGTTGTGCGCATATATCAGTTCCTCCCGTGTGTCAGGTGGTTTTGATTCAGTGGGGCGAGGTAATTCCCCGCTAATGTCTCCTTAAGTCCGCCATGCCTTGCTCTCGGGCCCTGGCAGCGGCGTACCTTCAGCCCGGTGGCGTGGGGCCAGGCTTCCGTTGGCTTGGGGAGAGGAGTCACATCCCTGACTTTTTATAGAGATGAATGCCTGACGACGATGAGGTCAGGGAACCGGAGATAATACGCCTTGGCCGAGGCCGTTCTTAAGCTCACGCTATCTATAGATGTTTAGGTTTAGTTTCACTCGTTCCTCCGCTTGTAAACGTTGTCTGAGCTACATCAGACCTTTTAAGTCCAGTCTCTTGTGCACGAGGACTCCCGTTAAACTGAAGCACACTGCCCCCCCACCCCCCCCCCATGACTTAATCCAAATCAATTCCAGCAAATCCATACAAAGCCTGGATATTGTTACGCAATTGGCTTGGTCCAGCTGACCGAGACGGCAGATGATCCCTGCGGTTCTCCCAAAATGTGTCTGCATATGGGAGTATCCGCACCAAATCAGTGTGGGTTTGGCTGCAGGTCGCTGGTGTTTAGCTGGATTTGTGTAAATCTAGCAGATTCACGTATGAATAACTATAGCGGTTATTGTCCTGGCTCTTCTCCACATCATCAGTCCGCTGTGAGCGCCGTACCTTGAGGTCCTTGTTCAGGCCAATGATGGCGGTGGGGGTGAAGGCGAGCGACAGGAAGTGAGACAGGGGGAACCAGAACCAGAACTGGGTGAAGACCAGCAGGCCCACCACAGATGGCATGTGGGTGTGACCCGTCCTGGACTGCAGGGAGATGGTCACGTTACGGCCACCTGAAGCATAGAAGAGAAGAGGAAGGATTAAACAAAGAGTTTAAAACGATGACAGCTCCTGTCAAACTTGTAGAGGTCATTACAACATCCCAAGTATAGTTCATTCTGCCCCTCTCTGAAGAAAAATGATTTTTGCCATCAAGACCAGTGTTGCAAATCCCTTGTACATCATACACCTTAAATTCAAACAGTCAATGTCAGAGTTCCACCGATTTAATGAACACCATATACGGCAATTCACCATGACGTCACACTATGTTCTTCCGGGTGGCAAAAGCCGATGCGTTCTCCGTTGGCACCACTAGTAAACAAACCCTTCCACGATCGAGAAAACAGAGTAAATGGCTTGAATTAATGATTTTCTTCTTGCGGGGTGCTACGGGACGTCTCATTAATATATATATATATATATATATATATATATATATATATATATATATATATATATATATATATATATATAATATTAATATAGTTTTCGTCATCGTTTCAACTTAAGATCAACAACAATGTTTTGTTGACTGTGTGACATAGTCTTTATTGCTATTTATTTATTATTATTTATTATTATTATTTGTGTTTACAGCCAGCTGGATGGCTTCAGCTCAGTGGTAGCCGCTCGTTCTGCCACCCGGAAGTGTCGTTGCGGCTATTGTTTACTAACATTCTGAAATGCCGTATAGATATTTTTCAGGATCCAATCGAAGCCCACCCAACATCATGGTCACTCAATTTAAAAACCCAGAGGCCAGGAGAGATGGACAGAGGAGCATGGTCCCTGCTGATTGTATCATCCTATTGGTGGGGCACCCATCTTCAAAGCATGGTATACAATGGAGTAGTATTGGGCGTCAGCAAGTGGGATTTAATAGAAGGATGTCATCAGGAAGGGGTGCGCCTTGAGAAGGTCATTGCTTTGCCCTGGGTGGGCCAGGGCCTCTTCGGTCTTTTAAATGACAAGAGACCAGGCCAAGGACGACACTCCATCAACACCCAGAGATATGCCGTCCACCGCTTCCACCATTCAACTTGAAATCGTAATGAAAATGGGGATCCAGTTGTTATTTCCAGGCAGAGAAATGGGAGAAAGCATTCCATCTCTGTGACATGACACGAGCCAACTGTTGCGAGGACTTTGCCAGATCGCACCTCGTTCCATCATTCATGATACCATGGCTACTTAGCAGGGCTGATAATAGATGTTGATGGCCGCCCCGCCATGATAGCAGACTTTAATGACTCATCCAACCTCCTTTGACCTGGTCGAGGGAGGGCTGGGTGAGAGCGACAGGAAATGATGAGAAAGGAGGAGGAAATCGGGCGGCAATCAACTATATAGACAACAGAAGGTTACTAGGGCGGACCCCCCTGAGGGGACATGTCCCCGACTGACAGAAACCCTCCCAAAGTGAAAAACAATAGCAGATAAATTGTCTACAGCTCCCACTCTGCCCTCTGCTCCTCCTTCCTGCGGTCACCACAGTGATCCGTCTCCGCCGAGCCAAGTCCTCATGAGCTATCTTGGGCGTCCCGGCCGGTAATAAAACAGACAAACTCTCTGGATTTACTGGTTGGTGTGATGAAGAGAGTCTCTTCACAACGTGCGAATGAGTCGAGAGCCCTTGAGTGCTGCGGGAGGCCAGGCAAACACCGGCCAACCCCCTCTCCTCGTCGGCTCCATTTAGGTTAGTGGACCAATTTTCATTCCACTGAGGAGGGGCTTGGACTCTGACGTTTCCTATAAGGTGTTGTGTGACTACGTCAACACCTACAAAGAAGAACAATGTCACCGTTTGGTCCTATACAGCAGCAGTACAGTTAGCAAATGGTTGGAAATAAACCCAAAGCAAGATCTATATAAAAAGGACACTGCAGCATACAGGATTGAAGCAGTGTATCTTGTCAAGAGCTTTTTATAGAAGAATGTGGCCGAGTTTGAGCTGCAGCGACCTG
Organism: Micromesistius poutassou; assembly: GCF_964030765.1. Lineage (NCBI taxonomy): Eukaryota > Metazoa > Chordata > Actinopteri > Gadiformes > Gadidae > Micromesistius > Micromesistius poutassou. The sequence goes on along the minus strand of NC_140279.1, from coordinate 13,849,904 downwards.
CAACCCACATGATATTACAGTATCAGAATCAATTTCTCTCATCGTTCATTAGGCCTCTATCTCCCGCCAAGGAAGGAGAAGGACAGAATACAGGATGAAAGAAAGAACCAAGGGATAGAGAGTGGGATTAGTGTGAAAGGAGGTGTGAGAGGCTTGAAACCTGAATCGTCGATAATGAGCACCAGTAAACTGAGCCATAATGGCTTTCGCCTGTCACATTAAATACAATTACCGTACCCCAGAAACCCCGTCCCAAAAAAACGCTAATATAACAGCAGTGAAGACAGCCCTATTATTGTCAGAGGAGGAAGGAGGCCGAGATCGTCCACTGATTTGAGTGTGGTTTAAGCCCCAGCCTTGGCACCAGGTTCAAACGGACAATGCAGAGCATGACTGTGTGTGTGTGGAAGAGCTGTGGTTGTTATGGAAGAGGTCAGGGTCGGGAAAGGAGTGTGCAAGCTGCTCAATGGGCAAGACAATCAGATGCAGTCGCACGCGAGGTGGAGGTCCTGTGTGTGTGTGTGTGTGTATATGTGTATGTGTATGTGTATGTGTATGTGTGTGTGTGTGTGTGTGTGTGTGTGTGTGTGTGTGGACTTGGCGAGTCATCTTGGCAGGTTCACGCCTTCAGCGAATGGTGCTCAGTCGGCGAGTGGGAAACAAATAATTGCTTGACAACAAAATGGCTTCTGGACCTAAACTAAAATGGAATGAACAACACTCTGCACGATAAAGAAGTCACTCCTATAAGAGTGATGATGTGCCCCTTTTGGAGAATGCATGTGCATTGATGGAATAGACGTCAGTTTGGATAAATTACAATGACCAGTAGAGTGTATTTGTACCTCATTATGTACGCTTGGCAGTACAAGTATTCTGAGGCATGGACTGCTTTCTTTCTAGCTCAGCACAAGGGCTTCTACACACGCAGGAAAAGGAAGAGATTCCAGCTACTGCCTGCATTCAGGTCTTGTAGTTTAAACATGTGTGTATATGTATTTGTGTGTGTATCCCATCTGACACACACACACACACACACACACACACACACACACACACACACACACACACACACACACGGGCTATCAAGCAAACAGTCATCACTGCAGGTGGTGGGGGGAGCCAAGTGCACCTCCCGGCCCGGAGCTCTCAGCCAGAGTCACCAGATGCCAATATACCACAGCACACTCACGTCCCACAGACACAGTGAGAGGAGGGGGAGAGGCTGGACTTGTGTTTACCCAAGTGTACAGGAATGCAGATCACTGCAAGACACTGGGGTTCAAACTGGGAACATCTACTAACACTATCTGGAGACTCACCCGCATCCAGAATGCCCTGGGCCAGGATGGCGCCGAACTTGGCCATGACGTCATCGTGCTTGTCATTGATCACCTTGGAGTACAGCTGTCTGAATTGGTTCACCTGCAGGGACCGGATTAAAGAGTGTCAATCAAATCACGCAGCGCAACGTGTGTTAAAATGGTGGGACCAACCCATATTCACTTCAGGCTAAACTGGCTTTTGGGCCATTATAATGCTTGAACGGATAAGGAATATGACTGGTTCTGGCCCATTAGGGTAACCTAATATGCAAACATTATAAATCTAGCACCGAGCCTTGAGGTCTCAGAACCAATGCCCAGATCCATATGACATGAGAACCATGTCTACTCTACGGTCTGAAGCCATGTGTAAATAGCTGCGATGTGGCTCTAATAACTCACATTGACCTGAAAGCCTGATACACTGCTTTTCCATTAACCTCAAGGGCAGAGATTAAAACAAATATGTCTTGAGCTCCACTCTAATAAAGGAAATACAGGAACTAATTGCAGGTTTAGCTTCCAAACTCGCCAATTCATAAGTTATTCTATGGTAGTATCAAGGACAGTTTGTGGTGGTTTTGCAGAGTCCACTGCCATCTTTCAGGCAAACTCCTGTGGGAAATTACTGAATCTAAGGCTTTCCTGAATGTTTTCACTGCATCACACCGAATACAGATCTAAAATGTTCAGTAGGAATGCAAGGTTAGAGAATAGGAATGGATTAAGACAAGAATCTGAACACAAAACCTAATGAGTTTGCAGCCTTTAAAAAGTAAAAGTAGTAAGTAGTACTTCCTTCAAAACGCACTTAATTGCTGCGAAAATGGTGGGTCTCCAAGAACATAAAAAAAAAAAATGGATTCTTAAATAAAGGTAAAAGATGGTGATGAGAGTTAGATTGTTTTATAGAATTGTATCCACTGACACAGCCTAAAAGCCCAGCGATAAAGGTAATGACGGTGGAGGCGGTTTCTACAGAAATGTGTTTAGATGGGCACCCTTTTTTTTTTTTTTTTTTTTCATTCACAGAAAGCGAGCAAAGGCCCGCCTGTGAAGTCAGAGAGCTAGAAACTACACAGACGGGGTCTTTGGAATAAACAGAGCTCTGGGTGCAATACCTCTTAAAGTTCAACAGTCCTGGAAAAAGAAACCTCTTGCGAAACCTTGCATACCACCCTTAGCTTGAAGGGCTGTTGCCGTGAGCGGAGGAAATCGTTCAAAGCGCGCCTGGCACTTCTTAAACGGCCGTGACGCGGGGTCCTGACGGCCAGCCACTTCAGCTTTCTGTACCTCTTTTGTTTTCTCCGTCCAATGATTACTCGGCTAAAATTCAACCGCTTTTTGATGTTCAACTGAACCTGGCATGGGATGCCTTCGAGGATTATGCAAGCATGGTTTCCCTTGAAAGACACTATTCACCGTTGCGAGTATAAATACAGGATGCTATTGGAACGGTCAGGGACGGGGAAGTGGGGCCGTCAAACACGTTTGGGTTTGATTTTGAAAAATTAAGACAAAAAAAACATACATTACAAAACAAATTTATAAAATTTGACTCGCAAATGGCTGCATAAGAGCCATTGGCGAGACCCGAGATGGCAGCTGTGCCTACCTTGGGACAGGTGACTTCAGACTGCTGGATCATGATGAGGGCCGAGGAGATCAGGGCTCCCTGTCTGACGTAGTTAACCGGGTCGTTGGTCATGGGCTCCAGAAGGTTGATAGCCTCCTTCACAGAGAGCAATAACACAGGCGTTGTTAGAGAAGGCTGAAAAATACATGCTTATTACAAATGGGCAGACAAAGATTTTACTGTTGAATGCATCATAACGTACTCCCCCATTGTTTTGATTAGGCTTGCAGGCTTTACAGGATTGCGTAGAGTTCTTTCTCCACTGTTTAGTTCCACTGTTATTGCAGGTTAAGAGTATAGGGCCAACATGTAAACAATGCTGACCTGAAGTAGCTTTCATTTTACTCGGGAGGTGCCCAACCAGAAACCATGTTGGTTTGAGGGAGGGAGAAGAAAGAGAAAACCCTGCCTGACAATGCACAGAGACTGGCTATCCAATAGAAAAATAAGCAAGTCGTATCACTGAATCCCAGCTTGGACAAAAGATCTGGAGGGAAAAGAAAGGTGTGAGTCATGAGCAGTCTCCGGGCTGTCATCACAACGAGGAGGTTTTAAAGAATGGTAGCACACTTAGAACGTCGACTTTGGTTTAGTCTGCTGCATGGGAATGAAGTACGATCCAAGGCCAAGCCGGCTTCAATTTCCTCCCATGGAGGCTGGGAAGCAAGAGTCGGGTGAAGGTTCCCTTACTCTTCTTCCATTAATACCTCACCCCTCCCCCAACATCCCCTCTTGAAGTCTTTAATTTCTGATTCACTATGAAGGAAAATTATTATAAAAAAGGCTCACAAAAGTAGTTGGGGCTTGGGGAGAGGGTGGGGGGGTGGCTCTGCTGTGGAAAGGGGAAACAAATGTGGACAACGAGCGAGAAAGAAAAATAAACCATGTTCTGCCGTTGCCCCTGGCCGGGGCTGGCAGAGACAATGGAGTACCAGGGTGGTGCGCCATAGTGCGAAATCAACGCCGCTCCACCACATCCTGTCCCTGATTGGCCAACTGGATTTCAGTTGAGGGTGTTTGATGTCAGGCTCAATCAGCAGGCGAGGTTGATGCACACTGCCGTGCTGCTGTATACCCGTTTAGTCTCTGTATGGAGGGGGGGGGGAGGGACTTCGTTTGAAGGGAGAGAAGCTGCCCATTCGTTTTTGTGGTGGTGTTGTATTTGTTAGGCGTCCCAACATTACCACTCCCCATGATTTATAATACAATACCTTATATGGTATTATAATGTACCAAACCGGTGTTAACGTATGAATAATGAATGGTTCCTGAAAGGGGTCCCATGATGCTCCATTTGCACAAAAGTATTCCACCCAACACCACTGAATAGCGTTTAAGACAAAAAACAAAATAATTAAAAAAAAATACAGCTAACCGAAACAAGACGTGCCCCCCAAAAAAAGCCTGCCTCTGCAGTTTTTTCCTATGCAGCAGAAGTAGCCTAATCATGAGTCCTTGTTAAAGTATGACAGGTGTATAACGGATGAGTGGGCTATGCAATCTCTCCAGCAGGTGACCCACTTTGAGGCAGCATAACATCATCACTCTTCCCAGGGGGGTGCATGGGGTGTAGACTGGGAGGATAATGTGCTGTGTCTGAGGAAGAGAAACCCAAAAACTGGGGTAGCACGGAGATGCACTAGAGTCCTCTGTGACGGTGGGCCCGGGATGAACCGAGCAGAGACATGGTCTGGGCCGAAACCACTTTAGAGGGGGACGCCCACGTTGTGTGTTGACCTCGTTGTCTTTTGTTTGTTTTTCGACTAGACCACGGCTGGGATAGTTGAAGGGGACCAAGTCTTGAAAACAGTTTGTATCTGTCTACAGACAAGGGTTTGAATTTCGCCAACTCATTTTGAATGAAGTTTGATCATAAATGGCATCTTGAGACGGTACCAATCTTTCAAAATCACATTCTCATGTCTCTGGAGATCGGGATGAACTCGATCCTGTTCATTTCCCAAAAACGGAAGGACTATAGGACCAATCATTGTGTAAGGTGTAATGAGCGCCACAGTCTGCCAGGTTAAAAAAAAAAAATGGCGGCCCCCCAAGGAAGGTTCATGAAGCTACGGAGCAGTTTTTATCCGAAAATAGATTGAACAACAATTTTCAAAGTCAAACAGATTCATGCCCTTTTCAGATTACATGATTTTGCTTTACTTTCCACCTGATTCTGCAAGAGAAAGGAGGCTAATAAAATTAGCCTCCACGAGGCTAATAAAATAAATCGGATGAATCAGATGATATCAGTGAGCTTGAGCAATTAGTATCCTTTCAGCACGGTGCTCACTTCCTTTGAAGTACAAACGTACACTTAAGCATAATCCGTAAGCCCCTCTGTTAAAAACGAGCGCTGCCATATTACATTTGTTCTGGCAACACCATGATCGTCGACAGGAAAAACAGAAACCTTGCAACACCTGCAGAGGCTACGATGCAGGGTCTACTGTAGATCCTGTCAGGAAGACCCCGCTGAGCAACATAAGAGACATAAGTGTATCAGGGGTGTCTCTGTGGGAGGAAGAGGATTATCAAAATAAAATGCCCTGGTTCCTTTCAAAGAAGCGTATGAAGATGATATCGGTCAAACCAATGGTTTTTCCAATACGCTTCATTGAAAGGAACAATGTCATTTTATTTTGAAAATAACCCTAACCTTCAGTTTGGGAATGCCCATTCCAAAGGTTGAAAGCAGCTGATTAAATGGGAATTATGATTTTTTTTTTATTATTCATAATCCCGTTGAGGAATTATTTTTATGATCAGGTTATGGCTGACTGAACACAGGTCTCAGGACAGGACATATCAAATGTTAAGGCTTGAACTTGGAACTCGTTTACATGTTAAAAAAAGGGTTGGTGGTAAAATTGACTTTGAGTAGGGCCACGGAGGCCTTGTAGGAAAGCGTTTTTATTACCTTGTTGCCCGTCCCGGCGCAGCAGATGCCCAGAGCCATGGCGGCACCACATCGTACGTGGGGGTTGTAGCTTTCGGACAGCAGAGAAACCACACTGGGGCACTGCTCCGGAGTCCTGCACAGCCATGTGTCCAGGGGGAACAAGAGAGAGGGACAACATGTTCAGTGGTCGGGTGTCATTCAGTCATTCACCCTGAACAAAATAAATGTATAAAGATCAAGATTTAACTATCAAAATCAAGATCAATTCAGTAACCCCTTTGTATTGGGTCTCGAGCATGACATCTGTGCTAAGGAACCTTTCCCCAATAGACCAATTGTCACCACCAGGGCAATCTATGGGCGTGATGAATGAAGTCCTCCCCCCAATAATACAGAAACATCGAGGCCTGCCCTTGACTAAACTGCCACACCATTGTAAAGCCATTAACCATCAAAGATCTTCCTTTCCCCGAAAATACAGCATTTCATTTTGCAATGTCAGAATTGTTGAGGACAATTGTTCCCGATTGAAAGAATCCACCGGACAGAAAACCTTGATGAAACTATTGCCCAGATTTCTCCAAAATAGATCTAAAGAATATTTATGAATTAAAAAGAATGCAGGAAAAATCTGCAAAAAAAAAAAGTACAAATCTGCTCTAGCATTGTGAATACATTAGAGTTCTGTATATTGTCGGAAAGTTTCTTGTGTTCCCTTCGTGACACATTTGTGGTGTGAAAGTTGTTGGTTAATATGTAACTGGTGACCCGCCTGATGTCACAGTATACTCACACCCTGAATAGCTTGTGCGTCAGATACCCTTTAATGCATGTATACAAAAAACGTGGTCAATGTAGCCAAATTGAATTCAAATACTTTTTTTGTTTTAATGGAAAGTAGTCTTCATTTGTAATTGTGGACAAACGTGATTACTGTCTGGGACAGCAACGACAGACAGATCAGCAGCCGGTTAATGAAATGACAGTGCAGACACATCAATAACATCCACCTACGCTGCGTCATATCTATTGAGCTGATGAAGTGTGACCCATCAGACAAAGACCGAAGACAGAATATGATAGGGACACGTCTTCATTGTTGCTTTTGAACTGCATGTAGAAACTACAGTAAACAGAAAGCAACATCATATGGAAAATCTGTAAAGGTTAACATCTGACTTACAAATTTGAAAATCAAAGGGAAGTTTGCAAGTAATGACAAAGAAACAGAATGAGAGGAGGTAGGAATGAAGGAGAGAGAGAGTGAAGAATCAGAGGAAACCCTGAACGATTTTAAGTGAAATATTTGGCATGCACTTTAATAGCATAGAATTATATGCCACTTGAATAAATTGTTATTTCATTGCCTACTGACGCAAAGTGCAAGTGTCTTATTAACAGTGTTTCCCCTATATGCATGGATTGTCAGCGCCACTGCAAAAAAAAGAAAAATTCTAAGGCTTATGATAAATATCAAAGAAATAGCTGAAAATGAACATAAAAGATGAACTTAGTTTCTGCCAAGTTCAAGGCACATTTGCACAATGATCTGGTCTCAGCAGATACCTTGACTCTGTTGGTTGTTATGTCATATTTGGAAGCTCAATCTGTAAATCTTTCCCCCAAAAAAATAACCATTTAGAGGGTTATTTTTCAAAATTCTCTTCCGGGGGGACATGCCCCCGGACCCCCCTAGCATTGCTAGGTTAACAACTCACAGCACTACTGCTACAAAAAAAATCTAGGGGAAACACTGTATTAAGATATATTCTTGACAGAAATCTTTTTCTTCTGATGGTATGAATCTACTACTACTACTACTACTACTACTACTACTACTACTACTACTACTACTACTACTACTACTACTACTACTACTACTACTACTACTACTACTACTACTACTACTACTACTACTACTACTACTACTACTACTACTACTACTACTACTACTACTACTACTACTACTACTACTACTACTACTACTACTACTACTACTACTACTACTACTACTACTACTACTACTACTACTACTACTACTACTACTACTACTACTACTACTACTACTACTACTACTACTACTACTACTACTACTACTACTACTACTACTACTACTACTACTACTACTACTACTACTACTACTACTACTACTACTACTACTACTACTACTACTACTACTACTACTACTACTACTACTACTACTACTACTACTACTACTACTACTACTACTACTACTACTACTACTACTACTACTACTACTACTACTACTACTACTACTACTACTACTACTACTACTACTACTACTACTACTACTACTACTACTACTACTACTACTACTACTACTACTACTACTACTACTACTACTACTACTACTACTACTACTACTACTACTACTACTACTACTACTACTACTACTACTACTACTACTACTACTACTACTACTACTACTACTACTACTACTACTACTACTACTACTACTACTACTACTACTACTACTACTACTACTACTACTACTACTACTACTACTACTACTACTACTACTACTACTACTACTACTACTACTACTACTACTACTACTACTACTACTACTACTACTACTACTACTACTACTACTACTACTACTACTACTACTACTACTACTACTACTACTACTACTACTACTACTACTACTACTACTACTACTACTACTACTACTACTACTACTACTACTACTACTACTACTACTACTACTACTACTACTACTACTACTACTACTACTACTACTACTACTACTACTACTACTACTACTACTACTACTACTACTACTACTACTACTACTACTACTACTACTACTACTACTACTACTACTACTACTACTTTTCATGCTCCAAGTGTGGCTTGATTCAAATTGATGATTGAGGCTTGATTCTTCACGTTTTTCATATTGGAATACTTGAATTATACCTATTCCACATAGTGAGCTACCATTTTCTTTCCAATGCACCAATTCCTCAAATCTATCAAAGTCCGGTTTCAATGCAAAAGTCGTGAGGAGGGTTGTTTTAGCACCAATCTTAACTTCAATATAAAAATAAATAGACCTTAAGCAAACACCATTACTGTAAAATCAAGTTAAACAAAAAAATAAGTGCTTATGATGCTTTATGAATCGTTAATGTTTAGTTTTCTGTGCAGTTCAGAACCAAAAACAACCAAGCCACAGCCATACAGGGCAATTTGTGGAGATTGCTCATCATCACTAATTTTACCAGTTAATGCTCTTCAAGGTTTCAGGTTTCTGGGATAACATCAGAGTCAATGTTACAAATCTCTTTCCACTGATCCGTTCCAAGCTCACAAAAATGTCAAAGCAGTACCTACTCTCCCAGAATGGGGATGCTTTGCTGTAGAGAGGTCGAGTGGACCCCTCTGAAAATACAAGCTCATTGATATGATGGAGGAAAGACCACACACGGCTGATAAATCTGTTAGCCAAGCTAGTTCCACATCTAAACACACTAAAGGTTTATTTATTTGTGACTGAATCAACTAAATGCAAACTACAAGTTGTTGACTGAATTACATTTCCCTGTTTCTAGTTCAAATAAACAAATACAATAAAAATATGGAAAAATGTGATACACGCAACAACCATGTAGAAATTGCATCTAAATAAATAGCATCAATTTAAATCATCATTAATCTGCCTCCATTTAAAAACCAATGATGTTTCCTAAACTGCCACAACATAAACAGAAGCAGGACAATAAAGGTAGCTCCATCACCCCATCTTTGTCGTTCAATGACCCGACGTAAACAGAAGCTAAAGTAAGCTCCACGCGGATCGTCCTAATGCCAATTAAGTCTTGATAAAGTCCGGAAGGCTGAAAACAATTAACTTACTGAGTCACCTTAGGTGTATGATTCAGTGTTTTGAGTTGATGCGTGGTCATGTTGCCAAGCATCACCCCTACTGGCTTGATTAGACTAAGCCTCTACTGGAAGGGGGCTTAATTTCACAATGGCAATCAATCTGGGATATATGGATAATCTCCCAATTACATCAGGAAGGTAACAAGGTGCTATTCTAGTCAGGTAAAGCCCACAAGCCTATCCTGGGAACGATATCAATGTCCACAAAACAGGCATATGCATGTAGAGCACAACAGTTTGGCCTTGCACTATGTGGCAGCCGTCAGTTCTGTTCAACGGTTACGTTTCTAATTCTAAGAGCACAGATGAGATCAATAAAGCTTCCACCCAAGGACCTATAAAAATACATTTCTTGGGAGAAAACACTAAGAAAATATTGTGGGGAGCTAGCTAGTAAGGTAAGGAACTCAAGTTAGGTTATTTGAAAAAAATGTTAAGGGAAGCTTTTAGTCTACCTTTTAGTCAACCTAGTGATCGGAAACAGTGGATGCACAATAAAACCTTTTTTTTTTTTTTTTTTACAAACACGTGATGGCAGAAGTAAAAAGCTTATATCATGAAGTTGAATACATAATTCCTAAACCAAAGTTAGTTAAATCAACTAGTTAGGGACCTAAGAAACAATCATATCGCAACAGCTGCTTCCAGAGAGATTGACGTCCATTGCTATTAATAAATTAGACAGGTCACTGACCTGCAAGCCAATGAACACATAACAGGAAGAGGACAAATCTAAACAAATAATACATTTTGGCACCCAAAGATCAGATTTAATTATCCTGTTTCCTGTTCATTACATAGATGCCATAATGGACAATGAAGAGGAGCAGGACACGAGCAAAGAGATTGCCGGGCATCATTTGTTATCACGCCATTAAAATGAAATTAAATCTACCAACAAGAACCAGAGACAGAATGACATTTCAACAGTCCTCCACCCCTGAAATGGCTAATGATATAAGCAGGGGAGCTGTCACTAAGTGTAAAAAATATATGCCCAACTATCCTTTCAGTCAATATTTTCCATCTTATCAATGTCCAGTATCACATAAAATGGTGCATTTAAGAGTCAAAAAGCCACACAGAAAACCACCCAGAAGGGCCACTATGGAATTGTGATACAATTTAAAATAAATGTAAATTCAGAATAAATGTCCTTCAATGGTAAAATGCTTAGCCTACAAAAGAAAAAAAAAAGTTTTTTAAAGTAAAATAGTAAAGTTTTCATACCCGTCCAGTGGAGAGAATGAACACATGCATATCCCTGCAGTTAAAATTGCAAAAATGGATTCAACTCAATGGTCCGTAGTACCCAACAGCAGCAGACACACATTAAAGTAATGCCATCCCTCAGTAGGCAAGTCGTTTGAAAGGCAAGACCAATTTACAGCCAGGGGGAAAAGGAAGTGGACAAAGCGTCACTTTCCTATATGTGGGTAGTTTCACCTGGAATTAGGTTCAAGACAGACGTGTCCAGGTAATACCGTCTGTGTGTCTGTGTGTGTGTGTGTGTGTGTGTTGCCCGAGACAGGGAAAGGCTACAATATGTGAATAGGTGGTTCGCTTTGCCGTGAGGAAAATAAATGTACAAATAAAGTACTGCTTTGACATGCATCAACTTTAGAAGCGGCTTTGCAGTCGCACAGTGGAAAGAACACAACAATTATGACTGCTGTTGAGGCCAGGACTGGGAAAGCAGGCTCATGTTTCCAACACCACCACAGAAGAAGCAATGATCAAATATACAGAAATGCCTTGCACAGCTTTAGGATCTAGGTAGGTGATATAAGGTGACAAGTAAACATATATAAATTGCTGAGTTTGCACACCATGAATCCTAGTCCCCACAGTCGCACACACAAGAAACTAAGCACACGCACAATTTACTCCAGTGGACGAGAGTACAGAAAGTGACAAATATAAACAGAAGGGCGGCTGTGTTGAAGGAAATTACCTCCCAGAACCGCTGGCATTGGGCCAGCACAAAGACATTCATCTGTTTTCTGCTAAGCCTAACACATGGACAACACTATGGGAGGGGGGGGGGGGGGGGAGAGAGAGGAGGGAGGAAGGAAGAGTAGAGAGGGAGGGAGTTTGAGCCAGTGAGATGGGAGCGCACAAGCTGATCAGAGACTCTTACTAAAAGGTGGTAAGCAGAGAGAGAAAGCGAGAGGGAGGGAGAACTAGGGCGATAGAGGGAGAAACTGGGAAACGTCGGAATGTTCAGACGCTGTGGATGTTGTAGGTGATGAGACTCAGGACTTCGGATTCTTCCAGCGCGGAGGAACAAAAGGAACTTCCACCTCATGGAATGCCTCAGAGTAGGAGAGCACTAACTGCTGCTGGGAAGAGCGTAAAATTCCACTTTTCCAAGACATTCCACTTTGGGAATTGTTTGAATGTAAAATTGTAAACTGAAAAGGGGGGAGATGGAGTGGAACCAAAATACCTGGTGAGCCACGTCAAATTAATTTCAGGCAAGGAAATTCCTGATATGGCGATTTGAAAGAAATTATGCAAGAACAGGGTTTTTGTGTCGTACAACAGAAATAAAACTCATGGAATAGATTCTTAAAGAACAGGTAAGGATTTTTCCTTTTTACAAAGCATGACATTTCACAAAGATGATCAATTCATTGTTACACCAATACTTTTTTGCTTCACAAGGAGATGGGGACAATTCCTGATTGTCAGAAGATTTACATCCTTTTGTTTGATTTTGAATCAATAAACGCACATCATATTTTCCAGCCATTTTCTGTTATGGTGTCACACATCCTGAAGCCTGAAAACGCTCCAGCTTGACATAGTGAATGTTAATCAAAGTCAATGTTTGTATAATAACCCTTAAAAACGGAATGTCCTTTAATATATCGAATATTTCTGGTAAAAGAAATCCCCCGTAATGCGGGATAAAGTTAAAACCGATTGCCACTTCCTTGTGTAATGACCAGGCCATGGTGGATCTGGAAGGAATAACGACTGTACAGGAACAACCCTTCCCATTTGTTACCATAAGTGTCACTGGTAATTAGGCAAACACTCAAACGCAAAAAGAGGATAACACTGCAGCTATTGTTTCTTTAACAGAGTTCGTAGAAGGCGACGCGAGGGATGAGAAGTGCCGAAAGCCCTGGAATAAGAAGCGTTTTGGACGTACCATCGGTGAATCTATCGTTTATCCTTGGATTGGCTCGCTTGGAGCGCTTGGATCTTAAACTCGTTGCGAGACCGCTCTGGTTTCCACACTGGGCAGGGGCCGAGGGCTCTTCTTCCAACCCCTGGCAGTGAACCGTCCCACCGTGCCGTGGGACTCGGCACGTGGGGCCGACAGAACCATGCTGACCAAGCCTCCGGGGCCAGCCAGAGCAGAGCCCCGACCAGCGCCGAGGCCAGTCCCCCTCTCAGTAGCCGCACCATGTCCCAGCCACTGGTGGCTTCCCTGGAGCATAACGCCACAGAGCCAGGCGAGGGGCCGGGGGTACGGCTCCAGTGGGCCGCGCTCCTCATCCTCATGGTCATCGTGCCTACCATTGGCGGCAACATCCTGGTTATCCTTGCGGTGTCACTAGAGAAGAAGCTGCAAAACGCCACCAACTACTTCCTGATGTCTCTGGCTGTGGCTGATCTGCTGGTGGGACTGCTGGTGATGCCCATCGCTCTGATCACCGTTCTCTACAGTAAGTCAATGTGAAGAGGGTGCCAGTGACCGTGACCTAATGTCATCTGCATCCCAGGGAAACAACCACATTACAAACATTGTTCTGGTTGACATGGGGAAGCTAGTTGTCCTCTGAAGAATGGATTATGTCTTACCAATATCCTGATTATTCTAATAAATACAAGCTTATTATCCAGCATTTTGTATACTTGACCTTTTCCTATTCTTAGTGCCAAGTCAGCCACTAAAACACCATGAATTTAGAGTAACTACCAAATATCATGGCATGATAGAAATGTAGCTAAATAGAACAAAAAAAAATGAAAAATATTTGGGAGTTCTTTAAATTCCTGGTGTTTTAGTTACATGCATACACAGCATCTACATAGGAGTCAACAACACAGATTTATTATGGAGCCTCATTCCATGGAGTCATAACAAGGAATCCCTTTTGTGTTCAGCCTGATGGATGGATCAACAATTGAGAAAAGCCTCTGATTTATCAGGGCTGCGGGGAGGTTTGAAATAGGATGTCAGCAACACTGGTTATGAGCTCTGTCCTCAATAAACATATTACGCCTGATGAGAAATAACAAGCGATAGTGGATAATAAACAAGCTACTTCCTGCGGCGGTTCTGTTGTAGTTGTGGCACTATTCAACCCACCACTGGCCCTCAACCACCCTCTAATCCACTAACTTCCTGCTACCTTCCAAGTGACTTCTGGAGGGAAAATGATTTGGAGATGAGACATCCAACTTTTCCCCGAAAGAGGCATGTTGGCTAACTTCCATCATTTTCTGCTTGTAATATAACTAGTCTTCGGCAGTCCTGGAATTTGCAAAATGCCAATACCAAAATGTTCTAAACGTCTAAAGCCTGTTTAAAAACACAGCAAAGATTGAGGACATGAGGGAAAAAGGCCCACCGAGCTCGAACTAATTGCCATCAAGACTACGGGCAACGCCATATGCCAGCTCATCATTTTGACCAGGATAATATATTTACCTAATTATGAAGTAAGGTGAAAAACAGACATCTGTGCAAATGCATTCGTATGTCTAGGTGCAAAACATGTCAATATAAAAAAATACTAAATACTGTTAACCTGAAATAAAGCCAATGAAAAAGGCTCATGACAAAATAAAGGACAAGGTAATTTAACATGTTAATTCAATATTAAGTTACCTTTTCCTTTGCCTGAGAGTGTGCAAAGCAACAATGTAACTTAAGAGGTGTCACAAGGACATAAACAATGTTTAATGCTTTTGACCATTTGTAGAGCTTGCTGTAGAATATTCCTTTGAGGCCTAGTGTGAGGACCCAGTGATCCAATGACCATTTCCCTACACATTTAGAATCAACAAACAATGGTTTCATTTTCCATTCTCTGTATTATACGAACATTAGACGAACATAACCAATTAAAAAACATAATGCAACATATGAAATGTATGAATTCCTTCATTCCCCCAAATTAGTTACATTTCTGGCTCAGTTTCTCTTTAAAAATCTCAAAATACAGAGTGGATGGTCTAGCGTCAAAAAGAAAAAAACATTTCCACATCTGCTAGGCAGATGAATTCATGGCTTTGCTCAGAGACAACACCTTGAAAAATGAAATGGACCTTCTGTTTACAGGTAAGCCGTGACCGCTGGAAGCAGAGTATAACAAAAATCCACCTCTAAAATGGCTGGCTAATAAGGAACCACCCCTGAGGTTTTTTTAGAGGCTTGCGTAGGGATTTGCTTACTGAAGTGTCAGAATAGTAAAGCACCACCTAGCACAGTGTTTATGTTGAAGATCAAGAGAAATATTTCACTTTGATTCATTCGACTCGGTGCAAACCTCTAGGACTTGTGCTGAGTTTCAACCCTAGAAAAATGAAAGTAATAAAAACATAAGCACAGTGAAGCTAATCGAAAAAGCAAAATGGCTCTCCTGTCACAATGTTGACAAAACAGCTTTCATCAATCTTATTAACTTGAGTTTGATGTGTGAAGTTAAGTGTCACTAAAGTAATGATCACTATTTGAAAAATGTATGGGCTAAATCAAAGCGTCCCGTCGTAATCACACACACACACACATTTCAGAAGCTTCTCCAGTTAATTTTACTATAGATAGACACTAGACATTATCTGAAACACAAGGAGAAACTACTACACTAATGCACCTAAACTAAAACACTTGTAAAATACATAACCGGTAGCCCATAGACTGGTAACATGTGTTAGTTTGCAGTAAAATACAGGTCATTCTGTCTCAAAAGCATTTGACTATTAGAATTAACTCTGTTTGAAGAGAACAAAGAGAACCTCAAGTATAAAAAAAATTAACAACAGAAGCTTTTAACCATGTTAATGGGAGGGTGGACATGAGCCAAGACAATTACTTGCAAAATTTGCGTTGGGGACCATAAATAAACAGCCCTGTACAACACGGTCTTTAGCACATCTACATAAAAAGCTTTTAGCTCCATAAACAGTCATCAGAGAACCCTTTTTTCCAGTACATTCATTCCAAACCGAGATAAACAAACACATCTTTACATGAGAGCTACTTCTGATCCATGGCCATTGTGGCACATCTCCCATAACCGGTGGTATGCAGAAGAAGAAAAATGTGTTTGGAATGGTCAGAGGGTATTCCGAGGACACAACCGTAATGCTAATGGATGTTCCACCACAGGATATCATTAAGGATCAAGAAGAATATTTAACCAGCGTTCCTCTAATAGTAGGATTGTAATCGTGCCTTTTTTTCTGCTCTCAGATTCCGGGTGGCCCCTTCCGGAATTCCTCTGCCCCATTTGGCTCTTCCTGGATGTCCTCTTTTCCACTGCCTCCATCATGCACCTGTGTGCGATCTCCCTCGATCGATACATTGCTATTAAGAAACCCATTCAACACAGCCAGTACAAATCAAGGACTAATGCCATGATGAAGATTGCACTGGTGTGGCTCATATCAATCGGTGAGTACGTTACGACAGATGTTTTGTTAAACCGCTTCCTCCGCTGGCTTACAGGCTCCTGAAGTTATCGAAGGAGTGTTTGATACGGTGTGTTCGGGGACCGTTTATGTCAAGGACGAGGTGGTTTGATGCAGGATGCAGAAGCCGGATGCAATAAAAGCTGATCCTATGTAAACTATTGTGATGTTGGAGACAGAGGGGTGGCGTTATTATAATAACATTAGGCAGGGCGCAAGGTGACTCACAAGATGGAGCACATGGGTTAGCTATCCTTCACCTGGATAGAAAAGTAGCAGAAAATAAGTGTGCCTTGAACGCAACTTAAATATCTGAATAGGCAACTGTTTGAGAGCTAGTCAAGAACATTGTGGACTAGGCTTACATCACATACATTATAAACACTATAATTACTGAATGTTTATTTAAACAAAGGTTGTCTTGCGCTTTTACAACTGTTTATCCAACGTGCCAGGACTTGGAAGCCAAGAGCTTGCACAGATAAAATAAATGAGGTTACTGGGTGACAGGATGTTCCAGTGTGTTACAGATGGCATTGGATGTCTATATAAAATAGTGTAAATTGCAGCTAATCTTAATGTCAACTTTCAAGAATTATCGACCAATGAAAATAAAATCAAAAAAGATCTAGCAATTGGGAGGCCAATAATGCCTTGTCTAGGTTCAATAGTCCAGGTCACCCTTTTCAGACTGTGGTGCTAAATCTTGGCATAATTCAAGACCTTTCATAACAGCTAACTCTTGGGCCTCCACCTGGTCTAGATTTAAATTGCAGTGTTTGAGGAAAACCAGACAAGTGGGAGAAAGAACAAAGCTTAAACATTACCATCAAGTCCTTGACCAGACTATACAATCCTGTTATCTGCTCACAAGATCAGAACTCTTACATTAAGTAAGGGTTGCCTTTGAAACGGAACATCACCAGGCATAACACACGTATAGCAGATGCCAAAAAAGCACTATGATTTGATGAGTTTTCTTCAACTTTAAAAAACACAACATTCCTCTGTTTTTTTCAATTACAGGTATAGCCATTCCCATTCCCATTAAGGGACTGCAGAACTACCATCGTCCCAACAACGTCACCTTCAACAGCAACCACACCTGCCTGCTGAAGACCGACAGCTTCCGGGAGTTCATCATGTTCGGCTCCTTGGTGGCCTTCTTCATCCCTCTAATGATCATGATGGTGATCTACCTGCTCACCATCCAAGCTCTACGCAAAAAGGTTTACTTGCTCAGGTCGAGGGTGACCCAGCGCTTTACATGCCAAACTGTCTCCACGGTCTCCCAAAGGGAACAGCCTGAGGGCACCTCCCCTGCCGGGACACGGACAACGGCAGACGGCAGATTGATGCTGGAGTCTGGGAAACCGATTCCAGTCGCAACAAACCGCCTTTCAAGGGATGACGTTCCGTTTCGCAGGATGTCTAGCATCGGAAAGAAATCCATGCAGAACTTAAGCAATGAGCAGCGTGCCTCAAAAGTGCTGGGCATTGTGTTTCTCCTGTTTGTGGTCATGTGGTGCCCGTTCTTCATCACCAACATCACCTCGGTGCTCTGCACCAGCTGTGATGTCAACGTGATTGCCCGACTGATGGAGATCTTCGTGTGGGTAGGCTACGTGTCGTCGGGCATCAACCCCTTAGTCTACACCCTGTTCAACAAGACTTTCAGACAGGCATTCACCCGTTACATCACCTGTAACTACAGTGTCTGGACTAACAATGGGCCGGGAAGGCACCCCAGGGTGCAACACCGAGGACGGGGGCTGACAAAGATCTCCTTCCGGTCATCCATGGCGGAGAATTCAAAGCTGTTCGTGAAGCGAGGAATGAAGAACGGTATCGGGGCAGTGAGCTATCAGAGCCCGCTGCGGTGCCGGGGAGCACCGATACAGTCCCCCAGCAGTGTTGTGTTAGACACGCTGTTCCTGACTGAAAATGAGGACTTGAAGCAGGGGGAGCACGTCAGCTATGTATAGAGGTGATTTACCCCGTTTAAAGGACACCTCCAGTACTTTGAGGTGTTGAAAGTTGTTCTACATCTATAAATTAATTTCCTATTCACATCCAAGTATTTCTGGACCAGTTAAAATGGCAGGCTCTGTTTTAATCCGTGCTTAGCAAGAGGCAACGACGAGCTGCATAGTTAGCTACTTGCCATGCTGCAACGCTAATTCTATCTCTTTGCGGCTCTGGGAGTGCTAGCCTTGTATGTTGAGGCATTATCCTATTAAATAACAAATTATAACAAACACTTTAGTTTGAGTGGAATCAATTATTTTCCAAAGAGAAACCAAAAGAACATCTGAACAATAAAACTTCATAGTGCATTGACTTTATAAAGGCTGTGAATAAGCGTTAAACTCAGAGTGCTTGCATGCATTGTCTTCTGCTAATCCGAATTACCTTTACTATTCCTGGCAAAACATCTTTGCAGTTTCTGACCACTTGCTTACAAAAGTAGTGAGGTTGCATAAATGCATTGCACTATTAACGGTAAAATGTCCAGTTTGTATTAAAATACTTCACAATGTTTTCAGTGTTGAAGCCAAATAATGCAAGCAAGGTAACTGGGAAAGTTTCTATGTTCAATAAATTGGAAATATGGAATTGTGTATCATACTCGTTGAAATAATATGACATCTGTATTCTTCTCAGAGCACAGACGTACTAACGCATAACACAATGCAGTCATGTAAACATTCCAGTCTGCACTGTGATGCAATTGTATATTTACAAATGACTGACAGAGGATAAACTGGTCATGGCGAGATGTGCCAAAGCTGCATTAGCAAATGCATTCTAACACAAAAGTGTTTTTGCCTTCAATTTAACTCATTTAGTTTTTAATATAATGTGCTGATCAGATGCCATATAATTGTTAAAACCAAAGTATAGGCAACACTTTGGAAGTCTTACAGATATTTCCTTGCCATTATCATCTAAATCCAATAACAAAAAGGTGGGACATTAGACATAGGAGAAACAGTCGGATAGCCGTCTTTCAGAGTGGCAGGAGAGGTACGGGCATGGGACTAGGTGACTGGGTCGGAGGAACTGCACTCAGCTGAATTGTAGTGATTGTGGGACATTTCTAAACACAGGAAGGATTTACACAAGGTTTATCTTGTGGCCAATTGATCATAGGGAATATCCCATGGTCTTTTTGGGCTTAAAATGCATAGCCCTGATGTGCTTCAACTCAGCCAGGCGTTCTGTTTAACGCCGTTCGGCTGCCTGATGGGTAAATGAATGTCACGTTCTGAGTGATTCGCTCCGATAAAGAGGGAGAAGAGAAACATGTGTGAAGGGAATAAAAACCAGGCCTATCATGCCCTGAAACACCCAATCGGAGTGACAGGAGGGGATTAAAGATACTCAAATGCTCTCAGTCACTTATTTTGTAGAGTCAACAGAATATTTATCACTATACTAATCTATAATCTAAGGTGGCATAAATATAAACCAATTATGTTTGTCTTTTTATCCCACAGCAAAATTTTCTCTCCATTATTTTTCTAAAAAATTGCACCAAAAAAAAAGCTAAAGCGTAAAGCCACATCTTGCTGTACGTGTATGTTAATATTACCGAAGTAATAAATCACACCACCAGGAAAGGGGGAAAGTGGGGGAGAAGCAGGATTCCTTTTGGAATCCTACAGATTTGATGAAATATTGATTTAAATTGGTGTCTAGTCTCTTTTGTCAACTATTCCAGGAATAGTTGTCCAGCATAACTACAAAACAAACACGGCTCAAAAATGCTGTTTGGTTTCACCCAAACAAAACATTCATCTCCCTTTTGGAGGTAAAAGCCAAACGACTCAGAGAAAGTGCATTTGACATTTTAACAAATATTTCACAAAAGATATGTACTTGGCATTGTACTACAATGCAGAGAGCTCTTAAGGATTTCCTCCAAATTCCTCAAGGGATCTACTGATTCTGCACCAAACTGCAACAAAACAACAAGTCAAGAGTCTGACGATATATGGTGTAGGTCTGTGCTTTACGTTTAAGAGCACAGAAATACTGTAGTAAAGATTTCAATTGTGAGATATGAAAGTGAACGCTTTTATCTGGATGTCAGGCTGCCACAAACTGCTTAATTAAGCAAGAGAAATTAAATAAATTACCTAGTTTGTTAAAAAAGCAAAGTCAAAGCCAGAAAGGGCTTTCACTAGAAACTGCATTGGCCTCCACTGATACCTACTTAAAACCTCTCCAAATGCATTTGGGAGGGGGAAGTGAGTCAATTGTACGCCATGGCTGGAATGCAGTCTCAGTGCATTCACCTTCAAGAGCAAACTAATGAATGACCACAGGTTAGTCCAGATAATTTGTTGACCATGAGTTCTGACAGCAGGCTGAAGTAGTCCTAGCTCAGTTCTTACCTGAACATAATGAAACCGATGGACTCAACGGCTGCCCTCCTCACATCGTCGTTCACGTCACTCACCTTTGTGACAAACAGAAAAATGATTTCTGAAGGATGACACTTGCCCCAGGATACAAGTTTCATCACATTCATTAATACAAGGAAGGCTCTCAAAACTTTAACATGGGTAATTACATATAACTTAGTGGAACCTTTACATATCCAGGAGGTAATGAGAAAACTTGGGCCTTCGGCGGAAGAATTTATCAACCATTCCAGTAACGTTGCCGCCGTATTTACCGACGAACATGTCACCATTGGGGATGAATCAAGGCACCGGCTTTTGTCACCATTACGATAAACCATCATCATGATCATTGGCTTAAAACAGCCAGTTATAAACAGCAGGGCTAAGCGGGAAGTACTCACAGCGACATGGAGCAGGCGTCTGATGGCCTTGTTGTTACCAGAGCCGCAGTAAGCCATGCCCACTGTGTACATACCAGAGCGCCTCAGGATAGGGTCCTAGAGGAGACAGTGAGACAGAGCAGAGACTTGAGGACCAGGGTCTCAACACATACACAGGCACACACACTTTGTTGGAATGTCAATCAATTCAGTCTGTTTGACAGTAAATAAAAACCCTGATCTACTGGATGATATTTACTTATGTCTTAACCTTCTGATAAGGTAAGAACTTTATTTCATCCCATACATGAGAAATTCACTTGCTACAGAATCCCATGAAATATAAAAAATGCAATAACAAATAAAGTGCATAAAGTGAGTTCTGAACGAAGTTGGAGCAGTTTAGATTGTAATGTGCAAACTTTTTTCAGACTAGTCGTTCACAAAACATCCTGTTAATGGTTTGGGTAATAAGGCACAAGGAACATCCCTACTTCCCTTTGTTGGCTGTATATGAAATGGTTTGTGTGCCAAACTAGGTTACGTGTACATAACATAGGTATAACTGTATAAGGTGCTGCAATAAAAAGGATTGATGCCAGCTTCCTGTTCGTCAAGCAACCAAAACTACATTTTTCTCCCGTGACCAACCTTGTCTCTGCAGAGGCTCTCGATGAGGGCGTCGGCCTCCTCCATGCGGCCGTACATCACCATGGCGATGCCGACGGCCAGGCCACGCAGGATCTTCTCGTGCTGCGTCTCCTGGGCGTATCCCACCATGTCCTCGATGGCCTGGGCCGACTTGGAGCCCAGCATGACCAGGCCCAGTGCTAGGCCTGCAGCCTCACCTGGTGGAGGGATCAGGGATTGCACAGCGCTCAGAGGATGGAGGGGCAAACCAGGCAGACACATCCCTTTGTGTTCTGTGCGACCCTATCTTAAACCACGTAATGCCCTTATCGTGTGAACTGAATCAAGGGATAGTTAATGTTACTGAAAATGGCACAGAAAAAAAAATTTAAACAAATTTTATGATTTTTAAATAATAACTTTATTGTGAATATCCTCTTCAACCCAACTTGAAGTTGGGTTAGATAAGCCCTCAAGCTATTGGAGTACATCTAGTCTTGTGTACATACCAGTGACAGCATCGTCCTGGTACAGGTTGGACTTGAGCAGATCATAAACATCCTGTCGGGCTGTGCCAAGGGCAGCCAGGCCCAGGCCCAGGGCACCCCCGTGACGCACAATCTGCCAGATACAAATAAACACGTCCATGAATAAAGTGTAATAAAGTATGAGTGAGTGAAGTAAAGTACAAATATTAAACAGGATTCATTCATAATACAGCTCTACACTAATACAGACAGAAAGAAGTGCTCCAATTCAAAAATCCGAAGTTTATAAGGACACAGAATACACCAATATTTATGTAACAATAACATTGTATTCATTAGGGTTGTCCGATCACGTTAGTAACTGACTTTTCTTCAAAACATTACGACCCTAAGCCAAACGGGCCGGTGATCTTACATCATTGCTGGCGTTCTTCAGCTGGCTCAGCAGGTAGTCGATGATGTCCCCGCCGTGGTTTGCGTGGATCAGACCCAGAGCGTACAAGCCTCCTCCCTCCTGGTACGCCGAGCCAGGAGAGGTGTCTTTAGGCAGGTAGGTAGCCATCAACTGGAGCGCCTCTTTCTCGTGTCCCTAAAATAGGTTAAAGGTAAACAAAGTAATGCATCCGATTTTGTGGAACCATATTCTAAAAGCTGACCAATACTAGCTAAAAAAAAATTAAAGACAGATTATGCACACATTTGTTCTTGTGGAGGCATCTTTTCCATTGTTTAATCTTTAAACCCTGTAACCGGAGAAATACTAATAATATGAATATACTTGAACAAGGTATGCTATTGTGGATAATAGCATACCTTGTGGATGACGCCAAGGCTGGCGGTGGCTGTGAACTTTGCCCAGTTGGTCGCTCTTGCTAGCCACTCCAAGTTCTCTCTGGAAAGCAGCAATAAAAAGATCAATTCATAAATCGATAACAAATGAAGGTATTCAAATATAAATTAACCCCATGTTGAATGTAAAACAAAACGCCATACCGGAGAAACTGGTCACTTGTGGTTCCTGTGTGCATAAAGGAGTTGGCTATGACCGTAGCCGTGTGGCACACCGAATTCCGCACTGCATCCTGAGTGAATAACAATATAAAGAAAAAACTAAATCAAACGGTACACCTAGCACAGTATGCAGTATTATGCAAGCTCAACCATATGCAAGTCTTCAAAAAGCGGTGCAATGATTTAAATACAGTATTCAACATTCTTGGTTTGAATATTCAGAGGTTTCTACTTCTGTGCGTTTGTCGAATGGTTACATCAAGAGGTTTCCTTATGCCAAACCTTCGGTTACAAAGCACCGGCCTTTACCTTTGTGTTTTTGAGGATCATTAAGTCTGTGTTGTTGTTTCGGATGAGGAACTGCAGGTGAAGCTCGATGGCCATCTCCCCACTTAGGATCTTGATCATCTTGGCGTTCTGGTCTTTAGGCTCCTCCTTCATTGCAGACACGGACAGAGGTCACAGAACAGTTTAGTTGGGTTATACAACAAGACCGAGAGGTAATGTTAGGGGTGTACGGTATAAACGGTATAGAAAGTACACTGGTGTGAATTTGCGCTACGGTATGGATTTTGACCGTGAGACCGGTATACAGTGTTGTGTGTAACGTGTTACAAAGTAAGTAACTTATTTTTCATGTGAAAAGTAAAGTTACTCGAAACTACTGAAAATATGGTAACGAAATGTAGTTCCTTTTTCAATTAGGCGCAACGTTACTTTTCCCAGGGAGCGATTTGACAGCGATACTGCCTTCTCAGGCAGTATGCTATTGCGCAGGCGCGCAGCCTACGCAATAGTCCCGTCACAAGCTCTCATTCCACACCGTACGAGACAGAGGCTGGTAGCGTGAAGATGTCTCTGCATGTCAGACGTTGCTTCCGCAGGCATTTTCCAAAGCCAGTCCTTATGACAAAAAAAGCCAGCGGTGGAACGAGATAACAAACACCATCACTGTTTACCTGTGTAAGGACATGGTTCCCTTTCAAAATGTCGATAGAAAGGGCTTTAAGGTGATGGTCAAAACACTTTATCCCAGGTACGCGTTACCTGCCCGCACACACTTCAGCCAAATTGAGATGCCAAAACTATACGGCAAGGTCCGCGACCAAGTGGAGAAATAAATCCATACTGGAAGTAACTTAAAAAAAAAAGAAAAGATTTCTTCTTTCTATTGTAGTTTTGCTCAATAAATGTTCTTAAAATACTTCTGTATGAAATATTTCCTAGTAATACAAAAATACAGTAATAGCTGCCTAACCAGTATTTTACCCCTTCAGAAGCATTTATATCGAAATTAGAATATAAAATTAACATACCGTGATACAATACCGTTACCGTCTATGCCTCAAATCATACCGTGATATAAATTTTAGTCCATACCGTACAGCCCTAGGTAACGTGACCGTAGATAGTTGGGTGTCTGGTTCATGTATATTATAAACGCTCACCACTTCTGCTGGCTTCCCAGCTGGAGAGCTGCCGGCCTTCTCTTCTGTTTCCATTGCCTCACTGGAAAAACACAACGGTAAACAATCAATCATTTTGCATTACAAATTAATAGTAAAAAAATAATAAAACAATGCCTTATAAAAAAAGTAAACTAATAAAGCATTTTAGGGGGCGTTTAGGCACAAAATATACAAATCAATCAACCTGCTCCCATTCAATGCATATCTATCACAAACTCTTATTTTGAAATCTGCCGCCCACCTGTCTTTGTCGGCTGTGGGCACGGTGCCTGTGTTGGTGGAGCCGGGCACGGAGGGGATGGGCGTGCCCACGGTACGCAGGTTCTGGATGACGGATGAGAGGAACTGCTGACTGGCGCTCTCGTACAGGTCGAAGCAGATCTGGTAGGCCATCAGCAGGTTGTCCTCCTTCACCAGCTTCTCCAGGATGTCACTGACAGCCTGGGGGTCGTCCAGGAAGATCAGGCACTGCACAGGGAAACCAGAGGGGAAAGAGAAAAGGTTAAATGGAGATCGATGGAGGACCTTCCCTCTCGTTCAGATGGTCAGCCTACATTCAGAATTCACCACGGAAGAGAAGCAATGCTTTAATGTGAGAAGCTTAATCGATGTGCAAAAGAGCCATCTCAACTAACTGCTGTAATTGTACAGATTCTTTATAACCTAAAATTGTGCAGTATCACGGTAGGCCAGGGTATTTAGGAATGGCACCATTATTAAAAAAAGACTCTCTCTCTCTCTCTCTCTCTCTCTCTCTCTCTCTCTCTCTCTCTCTCTCTCTCTCTCTCTCTCTCTCTCTCTCTCTCTCTCTCTCTCTCTCTCTCTCTCTCTCTCTCTCTCTCTCTCTCTCTCTCTCTCTCTCTCTCTCTCTCTCTCTCTCTCTCTCTCTCTCTCTCTCTCAAGACATGCCTTTCTCCATTTCAAGCCAAATGCTACCATTTAGAAATTACTGGCAATGCGGTTGAAGTCCTTTGTTGTCATTTCCCAGAAATGACATGTTACCTGTTACCGGAATCACTGCAGTTTGAAAACCTGAAGGGTCAGTCCAAGCTTTGCTAATTTCCCAGATCCTTGGATTAAATAAGCAGTATCACTACCCTTTTTTCACTGCAAAGACGGTAATGTAATTTCTTATGCAAGCAAATTGGCGGAACATTGCTCTTATTGGGCACAAGCTTAAAGGGGATTCTGACAAATACATTTGACCTAGATGCCTTACAGGGAGAAAGGTGTGATTAAGTTAAATTCTTACCTGACAAACATTAATGAAGTCGGGCTTCTCCAAGTTCATGTAGAGCTTGACCAGCACACGGAGCACCTCATTACGGAAGCTCTTGTTCTGCATCAGGGACATGCACACCTTCAAGCTGTAGGCTAGAAGGCCGCTCACGTCATTCTGCAGAACAGAAAGAGACAGACAAACCATTATAAGAGGAGACCATGATTATGATTACAGGCTAGAGGGGCTCAACTTTATCATTAGTGGACCTAGACTGTATCCCGATGGTCTATAAATATAGTTGAATAGTATGTTGGTACATTTTAGATGCAATGCCATGAAAACTATTTTATACATTTTAAATTTCTATAGTTTTCCTATCCTAGTAATGATATTTTGCACATTTGCAAATTAACTTAGTATTTTCAGTTTCATAGCACAAATTCGCAATTCTCCTCAAAAAGGCTGAGTCACAGAAGACTAATCCTTATCCCAGTTCTGAATGAGGCGTGAAATTCAAACTACTCACTGATTCCAAGATGGTCTTTTCAAAGATGTCTAAGCGCCGGGTCTCCAGGGCGATGCCAATGGCCTGCTTGTACTTGTGGTCGCCGAGGCAACGCAGGAACATCTTGTTGACGATGCCCTCGAGGCGCGGGTCAATACTCTTCTTCTCCTCCTCCTCCGGCAGCTCTGCGTTCTCAACCCGCAGCTTGGTGTAGTGGTCGATGCATTTGGCTGGAAGGCAGGACAGCACATCTCATTTAATTCCTCATATTAATTTAAAATTTGAGTTCACAATTTCACATCTTACATTATTTATGCAGATAGTTATAAGAGTGCACCACGGGGTGCATTCTAGAGTGCACCATGGGGTGTGCTCTCGCAATTCCCAGAAGGAAATGTGAGTATTGCAGTGGTTTATAAACAGTACAAGAGCAGTATGAAAACTATGACTAAAGAAAACACTAAATGTACTAGTTTTGCAAGGGTGTGGCTATTTTACCAGCAGTGGATGTTCTTCTGAGAACATTGTGGTAACTGTAGTTGGACACCCTTTATTTTAAATAAGTTCAAAGTGTGTATCTTTCCCTGTCTAAATCGGAACTTGCAGAAATCCCTGCTGTAGGATTGCCTTTTTATAAACTGATAAAACCGGTTAAATTCATTAAAACAAATGTAAAAAGCAAAACTACAATATAGTTTTGGTTTTTAACACAGAGCCAATCCACTCAACGTCTGTTACGACAGAGCTTAAATGTTGTTTCAAAGTTTCAGAAGACACACATGCATCCACAGTATGGGAGAATAAATAGGGTGGTTTTCGAACATCATGCAAAGTTTTGATGAAATGACAGGGCAGTACTAGCCCTATTCAGCCGAAGAGAAACAAAGGGGTTCTACTGCGGATGACAGATTGTCAGAAAAAGGCAAAAAAAAAAACATATTCAATATATTAAAATTATTAAGTATTAAATATCCGACCAATGCACAGAGTGCATCACATACATCCATGCACCAGCACAACTGGGGCAAGACACAGAACCCCACATCTAAGTCCCTTTAAACATCTAACAAGGGGGGCCGTGTTAGATGTGTGGTACTGTACAGTGAGATCCTTTGGCTTTTACCCAGGGCCAACCACAATGCTGGACATCCCACATATTATCATGCAGAAGATTCTTTGTCTTCACTTACCAATAATGGTCTCCACATACTCCGAGTCATCTGTGACATTGAAGAGGTCACCAGCTCCCAAAGCGTAGTTGAGGGATTCCTCGAAAGCTCCCAGGTGATAGAATACCTTTGAGGCAACCAGTGCGGCAAATTCTCTGCTCCTAAACGTCTCATCCTCGTACAAGACTTCACTGTAATACAGAGTCACTGGTTACATGACACATTCCAAAGGAATATCATAAAAAGCAATTATGATTTTTTTTTAAGCTTAAACAAACAGGACTAAATCTGGTCAAGCTAAATTTCTGATGCCAAGAATTTAACCAGCAGAAACAACAATTTCAATAAATAAAATGGTGGCATATAATTGGAAGCATGGGATTTATGAGGAGGGTAGGAACGTGTTGATAGATTCAAACATAATAATGTGTGGAGTAAAAGTACAATGATAAGGGGAGTGTATCGTCACTTACATCTTGTCTACGGATCCTGAAATCTCAGCCCAGAAGTCATTGACAATGGAGTTCAGCTTATGCAGCGCAAACTCCTGCAATACACACACAAACATGAGCTATGTTATAGGAATTGCTTTTAAGCAATTATACATTTGTATGGCAGAAGGCAACATACACAAGAGAAAAATACAGTGGGAAATATTTTTATAACGAAGCTTCTTTCTGATCCATTAGAAACAGAATTATAAATATTTCTGATCCATTAGAAACAGAATTATAAATATGTGCGGTTATACAGTATATTGTTTTGACAATGTTTTAAGTAATACCAATTGAACCTTTTACAATGTTAACTATTACAATGGGTTTACTTTGAATGAATACAGCATCAATGGTTTTAAGAATGATCCTAGTTTGGCCCGCAGTTTCTGAGGGAATGGTGATGTTATTTATATAAATAACAGTTGATAAGCTGTTGAACGTAAATAAGTAACGTTAGGCCAGAGAGTTGAACGCAGATGAATCCGTCCAGCACGTCATTGTAGCCTGTCATGCTAGCACAACAACCAGCTAGTATCAACTAGTACCTTTAACTGGGGCTCCTCCTCGTCCAGGAGGGAAATTATACCGGCTGAAATAAAACAAGTAACAAAATATTAGTTACTAGTTTGCCTTAAAGAGATCAGAATCAACATCACACACAAAAACACACAACACTCGTATAGTGAGCCTGTAGCATCACTGACCACTGATCTTCGACGACAGCGCAGCACCACAATGTTAGGTTTGAATGATCATATTCCACAGACATGTTAAAATACCATTTTGGTTCAATAATGTCTGTTATTACTGTTTTAATACAACATTAGAACAGCGTCGGCTTGCTTTAGCCGGCTACCTGACACCGCTAACCGTGTGACTCAGCTAAATCAATGGCTACTAACAACGCCGTCTCTGCTTGAACGAAAGAAATGCGCTACAACTTACCGGCAGATGTGATCATGTTTGTATCTTTGCTTCCTCCTCAACCCCACTAGAATGTTTTGATCGTATGCTTCTAGGGAAGAAATGAAGAAGGATGTCTAAATATCTAAAGTACAACACACACACCCGCTGCTAAGTTCTTTTTTGTCTAACTGGACAAGACCCCGTCAAAGGACCTGTGATGTGAAATGCTGGTTTGTGCCTGACTAAAAATAAAACCTATTGCCAACAATATTACATTGACAACGTTCTAACTTCTTTACAATTGTTTTAAAAAAAAATGATAATAATGAATTTAAATGAAATTGGGTTCATTTAAAAACCAAACTACGTAAATATAATGCACACAATTTTATTTTTCAATCCGGCTTCATTACGGCCTGCTTCGTGAATTGGCTCTGTATATATGAAACACATCCATGCTATAAAATGAATGGCACTTTATATTTATTATACATATTATAGGCTATCCTTCTTCATTCAACTCTTTAAATAATTATTGTATTCTTAATATTTTTTAAATTAGATATATTTTTTGTAAACCAATATGAATTGCCTTGTGGTCTATATAACCGATTAAGTTATTTATTTTACATATATATATATATAATTATTATTATTATTATTATTATTTTTAATGGACCATTATCTAGGTAGCATACGTATATATTTCTTCTGAAAATGATTTTAATATTGAATTCAAAAAGACATATAGGCATACACCTAAAGGCCTATTATGAGTCACTCGGCTCCATCCATTGTTTTACATCGTCATCATTACCACCTGTGAGTGGATGATGCTGAAAACCGTACATCCGTGAGGGCAGCAACCAGGAGACCTAACAGCATCAGTTACATTAAACATGGCTGACACCTCAAAGATTTGCAATATCATGAACATATAACATACCTTCATACTATTGTGACCTGCTTTTGGTGTAGTCTACATGTAACCCTAACCCTAAAATAATAAAATAAATATGGAAATAACTAATGTACCTGAGTGCTGTGTTTAGTGTTGAAAGCCCACAACACAAAGTGGTATGTTCCAAATCCTTATTGTGTTGTTGGATTTTGTAATGTTTCTTTATCTGGCAGTTCAAACAACAGTAAATGTGTCTTTTATTAATGTGTTTTGTTTTCTCTGGGAACACTTAAAAATACATTACATCGTTTGCTAGTTTTTATTTATATAAAAATGCATACCATGGCAGCATACATGATCATAAATAAAGGTTAAAACAATGTGTCACATTTAAATCACAGTTTTGTCACATTAGTGCAATTGTTAATACTCGTCATGAAAGGCACACATTTAACATTAAGAACATCCCTTCTATTCTTTCTTGTTAAAAAGTACAGTTTATGTTCCCAATATATTCTCATTACATTATGTTTTCTTAATTTAGCTCATGAACTAAATTACAACATAATTGGACTACAGATATGGGTATAATGCTTTCTATGTTGGATTGTACATAAAACCTTTTGACAAACTATGACTAAAATAAATATTGTCAGTGGCCTTCAGCTAGTAACTATCTATAAGGTACCTTGACGACAGAGGTGATGTTAACCTAACAGTGTCAACATTATGCCAACGTTATGGCGTAATTTATGGGATGTTCCTCCCATGGTGTGGGGCCCAGGGAGTAGCTCAACAGTGAAAAAAAAAATCCAGTCATTGAGGTTTTTCCAATTCCCTTCAGTCACATGTCACCATGTTAATTATCCACAGCAGTTGTTCCACATTGTGTATGCGATCCAGTTGATACGGAAAAGGTTTTCAGAGGAATTCCTTCTTCCGGACTTCCTGCATCACCTGGAAGAACAATAGAACAGATGTACTGTGTCATGTGTGTTTAGTATCGGTCTAAAAGATGGTGCTTGAAAAGTATAGCTTGTCAGCAAGCATAAGCTATAGAGACATCCCCTCACTGCTCCAATTAGGAAAGAATGAAGAGTTATCCACAGGGCTCAATGTGTAGATCAAAAGCAGGACGAGGAATTAGAAATGATAGAATTAGAGTCATCTCATAACTCATGATTGTTGCCTCTTTTAATACACCAAAAGCTGTGTCTGATAGCATGATATGTGTATGAGGAAGAGAGTAAATACATACACCCAGCAGCTAGCCCAGACATAGGGGAATGCAGATGCGTCTCTACCTCTTTGCTTACTGGCTGGAGAGCTGCATACATGGCCCCGTGGTTCTCTCCTGACAGGCCAGGGTAAACACCTGCTATGCCACTTTGAGGAGTGAACCTCCGTCGTATGATCTGAAAACAGCAAAAACAACAAGTGTTTGACCACTTGGCGGCTCTCTTGAGGAGCTAATTTCTGTTTCATGAATACCCCTTTTGTTCGGGGGGGGGGGGGGAGAGAGAGACACATTGTAGACGAGCCTGGGAAAAATAAACTTGTGTGCATTGATGACTGGTCTTGTGAGTGTCATGGACTGACCTACATAATTAGAATATTTCGGCAGGCAGGCCACACAAGTGGAACATTAGTGATCAAACAGACATCAACATAGTCTAATTAAAAATAAATAAATCACACTGTGTAACAGGTTTAAACAACTGGTTATACCTGCTGCTTGAGAAGAATACCAAACTCTGCAGGCGTTTTCTTTGATTTCAAGGATCTTGCTGGTTTTGTTTGGTATAAAAGTGCCAACCCAGATCGCCTCTTGCAGCCATTTCCGAAAGACTGAGCGAATTAAATGTTCAAGGAATTCCACGCAATGTCGGGTGTCGCCACTTTCCACCTTGGTGCGGACCAGACCTAGCAGCACGGGCTTCGGGTTCGCACGTTTCGAACGTGCACGCACGTCTTTCAATATTTCCTTCACGCACGCTTTGTTGGACAATCCCTTCAGGAACTCCTGACTAAAAATAAATATTATAACAGGTGAGGCTATTGTTCTGTGCAGGCAACTCATGTTGATGCTTTTGGTTGCCGTTCTTTGAAGGTCTCCGTTGGGTGGCGGCCGAAAGTCCTCCCCCGTTGGCTTGACCCCGATTCCCAAATCCACAGACGACTCGGTGAGAGGCTTTCCTTTATGTGCGGTTTCATCGAGCGTTTCAGTCTCGCAGACGATCCCGTTTTCATTAAGTGAGTCGCCGTGCTGCTGCGGACAGGACGGGTTCTTCCGTCCGCTATCGTTGTTGTTCCGTCCAGCGTTGTCACCTGCGGTCGAATCTGTGGACGCGCTGTTAAACATTCCTTGGATGAACTCCTGCATGATTCCGGTTTCATTCTCGTCGGTTTTGTGTGTCTCACTGACCAAATGGACCTTCTCTTTTCCGCCGATCTGAGAAATCACCTTTTGAAATTCCCTTTCCTCATTGGAAAGCGTCTCGTCTAGGAAGGTCGGGCATGCCATGATGCCCGTTTGGCACTAACACGAAAACACACAACCGATCAGCTTGACAAGTCTTCGTAAAATAAATTTATATACAGAGGTCATTCAGAAATGACAACCCCATCCTCTCACAACCAGTGGAAGTGCAGGTCCGGCGGACTAGAACTCTTCCACGCTTGCAGAAAGGAAATGACAGAGGAGTGGGCGGGCCACTAGGTACTACTATTCACAATGCTATTGGCTACTAGCCGACTACGTTTGATAGGCGGGGTTATCTGAAAGTGCAACGTATACACATGATAATTGCGAGTTAATCTTTAATTACACATGTCCACACAACAACAATGTTTTCTTACGGTTGTCATAAACATGGTGATATAACCGAGGCAAAGACATTGACAATGCACGATACATGCGAAAAATACATTTAGAGATATGGTAAGTTGTCCGATCTTTTCTGATGATCTGTAAATAATTAAAGCGTTCCTCGGACAGGCATTGGATGATGAAACCTTAAGGTGCAGAGTCCACTGCCTTTATTCCTAATATTTGCATTGAAAAAAGTCCATTCACCCCCCATAGGTTGTAGAGTCCTGGCTGCTCAAAGGAAAGAAAAAGAAGAAAAAATAACATAAATTAATATATTAATAATATTTTTAATATTGTATACTTTGGTATGTTTTACTAGTTAAATACAGTACGTTTCAAGATCAACGTTTTTTTTGTCACCCCCACTAGGCAGTCAACTCAACTACCTCTACTACCAGCTGTAATCCTATAATCCTCCCCGGTCTATTCTTCATTTCAAGGTGCTGTCAATTTCACATTCCAGCCAGCTTGATTAAATTAAATTAAAGTAGAATAACTTTAGCGAAGCAAAAGCCCCACTAGCTTCCCACGTCATTGAGTGGGGCCGCTTCATTGTTTACTGAGGAATGAATGATAAACCAGAGAGGTTGACAAACATTAATAAGGAAAAAAGTGCTATGCCTGACCTTTAGACTATGTGATTTTTTAATGGCAGGACTGGGTGTTTCTGCACTCACTGAGATTTAAAACATGGATTATAGATCTGTATGAAGCTGGCCAACAGAGATGTTCTACTGTCTAGCAGAAACCCTGAAATGCAGCTGTAGTCTGTGAGCTGAAGTGTGCATACTGAGTGTGCTGACCTCCCTGTTCAGGGCCAGGATTAACTCTGGGTTCAGGGACATCTTTGGACCTCGGACAGAGATGCGGATAGTTAGGCGAACTGAAGCAAAGGAAAAACAAACAACAAAGCAAAAGTTTAATGCATTAATTTGTATCCGAATGTCTATACGTCAATGCAAACCATCCTCTGTTGCGTGTCCAGGATTTTTTTTACTTTTGTTCAGTTGCATTTTTTATTTTCATGCAAATGCTAGTATAGGCTACAGTATGTTCCAATTAAACGTGGCATCCATTCAACATATTGGCATGCTTCAACATATAGTATCAAGGGCAAAGGGAACAAGATGCACAACCTGTTATTTTTTTCGTTGACATCAGGCCTCTGAGGGCGGACAGGTGAGCGATTGTCAGAATATTTGATGGCAATTTAGAAATACTCAAGTTGTCTGCTGCAGCGTCCATCCCATTGGTCATATTGTCATAACTTAGAGGATTTCCGTGCAAAACTGAAAATATCACACACACACACACACACACACACACACACACACACACACACACACACACACACACACACACACACACACAAGATATCATCTTCTACAATACAAAACAGTAGTAATCTTTTGTACCCATGGGAGGTTATTTGTTTGTAACGCAATCCATTATGACCTTCAACAACAAGCAGACGCAAAGCACAGAGATAAGTTAGAAATGGATTAAGAAATGCAATCAGCAAATAATTGTTCTTGTTTTTCAAGTGATTTTGTTGCTGCTCCTTCACCTGCTCCAGTTCAGCCCGTACAGCCTGGAACCTGAGACATTAGTCAGGTAAACTGGGTTCTCACAGAATAATAATGAAAACAAAGTTCCCAGCATTCATATTTATACTGTATAATGCAACTCAAACACACACCTTTTATGAAGCACAAAAGTAAACAAGTACCTTCTTCCAAGACATCTCTCTCTGAAAGATATACAGCATTCTACAATATGGGTATGGCAACAGCTGAAACAGGTTTTATATCTTTGCTACGGATCTCTTACCTTGTGCATGTAACACAACATTTCTGAGTAGTAACAAGGACAGCACCAGTCCAACATTAACGAGAGAACAAGTTCCTGGCCGCAGAGACACAAAATAGATGTTCTTTCGCATCATTCTGAACAGAGCACAACACCAGACACAGACTCCACGGCAACAAGAACTAATGGGAGTTGTTCATACAAAAGAGACACAACCACACCAGAAGTTTAGGGTTTCACCTACTAGGGTTTGACCACATACTGGGATTGTATGGATCCGTCCCCATTCTGTCTTCTAGAACAACAGAATTTTACTCTGAGTGTGGTCAAATGACAAAGTATGAATGAACAAAGAATTCAAAACATGATAAGAGTGAATCAAACCAACATAATACTTGTTTAAGCTTAAAATGATTATTGTTTTGCAACCTTCTTACCCCTATCATTCCAAGAGAGCCAAAACAAAATACAATTGACACAAAAGGGGACAGGGCATTCATAGTGATGTCGTGTTCAGGCTGAGATCTTGTTTTTTTTTTGTTGTTGTTTTTTTACGTGCATGTTATTATTCCTTTTTTTTTTATCCCTGGTATATTCTATATTGAATGTTATATTAGTTTTTACCTGCTGTCTTAGTTATGTTCTACTCATATGGGTCTATGTATGATCTCCCCCAAACATACTCAGACACACACACTCACACACACACACACACACACACACACACACACACACACACACACACACACACACACACACACACACACATACACACACACACACACACACACACACACACACACACACACACACACACACACACACACACACAATGTTTATTCTGGAAATCACTTTGTATGTAAAGTTCTTCAAATATTTTCCATATTTGTATTGTCATCTGTCAATCAAAATGTTCTAACCAACCAGAAGAGAGAGGTTCATTTCTAAAATTTAACTTGTTTTGAATCCCCTAAATACAACTATGATGTCTCAAAGCAGAAAGGTGGGATATGGTATTTAGATTCAATAGGATTAGCACTACGATTGAGACGCAGTCAGTTGGTGCATCCCGGTTTAACGGTTATTTGTACTATCTGCATTGCCTGATCATTTGCTACTCGTTATTTCACCGTGTTTTTTTCCCCCCATTACCACGTGTTTGGTTCTCATTAGGGACCTAAGTAAGGATTTGGTTTGCATTCTTGTCATACCTTGTGTTGAACCTGTCTGTCTGCTAGAACTTAAACTCTGATGTTAGTCAAACTTTTCGAATTTAGGCCTCAATAATGCAAAGCCTTGCTCAGCCTGTACTTTTACTTGATAAATTATTGTCTCCATATGCTACAGTACAGTGGCAAAATGGATAAACGTGTCGGTGTGGTTTCCTTGGAGGAAACATGGATCCAACCGGACTGAGATACGGGGCTCCAACCTCAGCACCCAGAGTGGCTCTGAGGTACAGAGGACCAATTCCCAGACCAGCACACTGCCATTGCTAGTGGTTGTTCGCAGCATCTCATCGAAACATATTATTTCCCAGCTGTTTCTGCTGGTAACAGCTTTCGCTTGTGGACCTCTGGCTGATAAACTATGCCAACACTATGGCGAATGGCTGCACTATCAAACTGTCCAACAGAGCTTTTACAGCAGTATCTGTTCGGGTCAGGCGTGAGGAATAGGACAACAAAGAGACTAATGGTCTCTTCTCTCTGGCTAAGAACCCTCTGGCGCTCGACTGTAGTGGGGCAGCCTTCAAAAGAGTGTGCCCTGAAGACTTGTTTGTGGAATAGGATGAGAGAGAATACTGGAAATCTAAACCATCTTAACCATTATTATACCGTTATTTATCTACTTATTTCACCACTGATTTTGATACCCACCAAAAACAGCAATAACATTTAAGGTGGCAAACTGGAATATAATGATCTTTATTGTCATTATACTCAGGTAAGCCTACACTGAAATTCCACATGGCTTCTCTCGATGTAGTTAAACTAAGACAGAAAGTCGATACATTTAGATTATCCTTATAAAACAATGATATAAGAGATGACAAAAAAATCGATTCTGCGACCGACTAAATCGTATGGATTAGTTTGAAATGTATTTGTAAAAGCAAACACACCACGCAAAGTGGCTCTTATTTTGAAACAGGAAACGTGGAAACAACGTCGCCATGGAAACATGTAAACCCTGCCGGTGATTAACAGTTAGCTAAGCTAACTGAAATAACAGCAGATTGACGAGCGATGGCAGGATCCGACACAGGCGGAAATACATACCATTTGCGACCTAATTATCAACACAAGTGAGTCGATGAAGTGAATCAACCAACTGGCGAGATATTAATCTCTTTGCTTGTTGCGACGAGTAAAATAATCAGCTTAGCAACTAACTATCGGCTGTCCTTAAGTCTCACCAAATACTTTGTCTTTAGCAGAGCGTCTGTGTCAGGATGAAGCAGCTGTTATGTTAAAACAACAACAACAAAAACATCTGCTCTTCAGTTGTGTTGTGTTACTAACTAAGTCACCCAATGCAGGTTTAAGCCAGTCATTGTGAAGGCGTGTATTCGTGAGATCCTACGGGAGCAGTTGTCCGGAGTGCAATATGAGCCCGAGGAGGTGCCTGCCCTGTCCCGCGCTCTGGCGGAGAGCATCAAGAACAAACTAAAAGGTAAACATGCACCCTTATCATTGCTACGTTATCTCTGTGTGTGTGTGTGTGTGTGTGTGTGTGTGTGTGTGTGTGTGTGTGTGTGTGTGTGTGTGTGTGTCTCACCCTGTCTCTGTCACACACACACACACACACACACACACACACACACACACACACACACACACACACACACACACACACACACTATTATTACAGCAATTATTACAGCATTTACATCCAGTTAAACCTTTTGGTTTCTTCCTCAACAGATGCTGGGTTTGAGCGATATAAGCTAGTGGTGCAGGTTGTGATTGGGGAACAGCGAGGAGAGGGGGTGAAGTAAGTGAAATCAAAAAACGTGTAACACTTGTTTGGTGCAGTGATTTAGTATATTTGACTGTACTGAAAAGGATCATGGTATTCGTATGGGTATGATGTTATTTGAACATGCAGCCATATTCAAATAACCCATTATCCTCCTTTTGTTTAACTATTATTATTGTATATCTGTCCCTGAATTACCTTTTTATGTATTCCACCAGAATGGCTTCGAGATGTTTCTGGGATGCAGACACGGATAGTTATGCAGAGGATTTGTTCATGAATGTAAGCTTTTTCTATTCGGGCCAAAATGGTCGGTCGGTCGGGCCAAAATGAGCCACAGGCATGATCCGGGGACCTATTCATGCCGACTCTGTTTTCCTCTGCAGGAGAGTCTGTTCTGTGTGGCGGCGGCGTTTGGATGCTATCATTACTGAGAAGAAACTCGGAGACCCCCGAGACCCTCTGTCCACGTAGCCTGACCCCCTGAAACCTG
Organism: Micromesistius poutassou; assembly: GCF_964030765.1. Taxonomy (NCBI): domain Eukaryota; kingdom Metazoa; phylum Chordata; class Actinopteri; order Gadiformes; family Gadidae; genus Micromesistius; species Micromesistius poutassou. The sequence continues at coordinate 13,811,729 of NC_140279.1, read as the reverse complement.
CTGAAACCTCATCTTATATGTGCTTCTGGTGCTGTTATTCCTTACTGTTTCTATTACAGATTGGGGAGCGAACAGTGGCACCAAAACTACTAAATTATAAATTTAAATGTAACTAGTTTCTAAGAATTCTTGTAAACATATTGTTTTTTTTGTAATTAATGTGCCTAATAAGCAACACATTACCTTCCTAATTGGCAGATTCTTATTTTCTTGGCATCACCAATCATCAAGGAGGTGACACCAATCATGTGTTGAAAGACGGAAATGGAGCATCTTGCAATTATCCTTGACTTTGTGTGTTTGTGGAATTTAGTCTCCCTTGGATTGAAGACAAGGTCAACTAAAGATGTTCAAGAGGCTTGGTAATTAGCAGCAGGAGCGCCACTACCATTCATTGCATTAGATGATCCTCCAATTAGAAAACCATGTGCTCATGTGCACACTTGTGGTTGTCAAAGCAAGGGTTTGTGTCTTTATTAGCCAACCCAGAGGTCTCTTTTTTGTGAATGTATTTTTTGAAACACGCACGCACACACAAACCCACACACACAGATACACACTGAATAGATAATTTGTCCAATAAACAAGACAAACTTAACACATAAGGGTGCAAAGAGCATACATTTATTACACATAATAACCATTTCTAAAGCTGTTATCTGTGTTACTATCTATTTTGAATTTTAACGATGATTATGGTGGAATGCTGGAAATATAGGCTAGCCTTGGGTGGAACCCAATCCACACATGCTGCTTCTGTGTTTCTCATTTTGAACCACCTTTTCTGCTGGGTTTGGGGTCATATTGTAGGGTGCCATGTGACCCCCAACAAGGTAGGATGCATCTCAGGACCTGGTATTGTGGATGGGACAGTGCAGGAAGGGTGCATCTCAGGACCTGATAATGTGGGTGGAACAGTGAGAGAAGGGTGCATCTCAGAACCTAATAATGTGGATTGAACAGTGCAGTTTAAATAAAACATTGGCTTGATCCTGTCAAACTGTGGTTAGCCTGTAAGGCAGCCCTATCTGCCATCTACAGCATGATCTCAGTCGGCAGCAATAAGTCATTTCCTAACGTTTTAAGGTGTCAATTGAGCATTACTTACTACCAGAGCATACATAAAAAGACTATGAGAAGACGGTAGGCCCATATCACGCCACAGCGCTAGGTGGCAGTCATGTAATAGACCCAGAAGGTGGTACAGAAGAACAGTTGTGCCCTTCACAACAGGAATCATGGCCACTGCTACGAAAATTGTCCAGAAGTTGCGGAATTTATTATCAGGGGTAAGCTGCCTTTTAAATGAGATCGTATACACACAAAGCAATGCTGATAAATCTGTTTTGACTGCCGATAAACCACTAGATTGATAAAGGCTATCAGACTCGGAAACAGGCCTGTGTAGCCTAGCATATAACGTCAGAGAACGACACACATAGGCTATAACTATGTATTTGCACTCTGTGTATAATGTAACATAATAGATAACACATGCAACTAGTTAATCTGTTAATTATTTTCCTACAGCATGACCTGCAAGCTAAACTCCAGCTGCGTTATGGCGAACTAGCAAAGAGGTAAGACTTGCTGTCCTTTTTTTTAAAACATTATATTGACCTCTTACATTCATTCCACATACACTTGAAATTATGCCATATTTTGCTATGGTATTGTTTCTGGTTATTCTGTATCCACCTAATTATTATTTTACTTTCGTAAATGCTTTGATCTCATCATGATCTCATCATCTCCAATCGGCCTACACCCACAACAACACAATACGCGTGTGTCCATTACGTGTGTAGGACCCAGCCGCCCGCCAAGCTCCCAGTGGGCCCCAGCCACCAGTTTGCGGGGAACTATTACCACACCAGGGATGGACGCAGGGAATCTGTCCCTGCCACAGTAATCATGTCAGCGCAGAAGGCCCTCACTGCTGGAAGGTAACAACCATAGATCTCCCTCACAAGCCAGGTTGGAGACCAACATTTTAACCAGCCTGGCTGAAATGTTACTAGCCAAGCCATGTAGTCAAGCTTTATTTCCAGCCCTGCTCACATCCCATGATTAAACCCCCTCAAAGCCCTTCCTAACTTAGACTCTCGCTGAGGTATTGATTATGTGAAATGGAGGAACATGTCCTATTTCCTTGATAATTCCAGTGGTAGCATATTTTACCTGTGCACATGCTCAGCATATGCTTTTATCCAAAGGGACTAAAAGTGAATTCAGATACAGGTCATAAAGTAAAACGTAGGTGATTAGGCATCTAGCGTCAAAATAAATACAGGTCGGCTTGCCGACATGGGGATCAAACACCACATTACCCAGCCCCCCTGACACTTACAACCAAGGATGTACTGAAGGAATTGTAAGAAAGCTAAGCCCTTTCGCACATTAATCTGGTCCGCCTAATGAAACATTCCAACGTTGTACAGTGGTTTAAATATATCTCCTGCATGTGTTCACACTGCAAAGCCGGTTAGTAATGACAACCATACCTTCACCTTAATTGATGAACCTTGAGATTCATGCCTTGCTTTGGGCAGTGCACTGCAGTAGAAGCCAAGGCATTGCTTTTTCGCTACGTAAAGAAGTATAACAATGCCAGGATGAGGGTTTTCTTTTCCACTAGGGTGCCAACCATGCAATGTATGCACCCTCGTTATTGTAAGACCATTGGAATGAAAGCCTCTTCTACATGCCATGCTATAGAGGCCTATAGGCTAGGGCTGTACGGTATGGACTAAAATTTATCACGGTATGATTTGAGGCATAGACGGTACGGTATTATATCACGGTATGTTAATTTTATATTCTGATTTCGATATAAATGCTTCTGAAGGGGTAAAATACGGGTTAGGCAGCTAAAACTGCAATAGAAAAAAAAAAGATAAATCTTTTCTTTTTTTTTTTAGTTACTTCCAGTATGGATAGTATCCATTTATTTCTCCACTTGGTCGCGGACCTTGCCGTATAGTTTTGGCATCTCAATTTTGCTGAAGTGTGTGCGGGCAGGTAACGCGTACCTGGGATTGAGTGTTTTGATCATCTCTTTAAAGCCCTTTCTATCAACATTTTGAAAGGGAACCATATCCTTACACAGGTAAACAGTGACGGCGTTTGTTATCTTGTTCCACCACTGGCTTTTTGGTCGTAAGGACTGGCTTTGGAAAATGCTTGCGGAAGCGATGTCTGAGATGCAGAGACAGCTTCACGCTACCAGCGTCTGTCTCGTATGGTGAATGAGAGCTTGTGAAGGGACTATTGCGCAGGCTGCATGCCTGCGTGCTTGTGCAATAGCATACTGCCTGAGAAGGCAGTATCGCTGTCAAATCGGTCCCTGGGAAAAGTAACGTTGCGCCGAATTGAAAAAGGAACTACGTTTAGTTACCATATTTTCTGTAGTTTCGTGTAACTTTACTTTTCACATGAAAAATAAGTTACGTTACTGTATTTACGTTACTTACGGTCACACCGGTCTCACGGTATGATCAAAATCCATACCGTAGAGCAAATTCACACCGGTGTACTTTCTATACTGTTTATACCGTACACCCCTATAGGTCTTGTATACTATAAAACTGTTTCCTCCGAATTTTCTTCTCCTTCATCTGTGGCATCTCCTCCAGCCAAGTTCCTGACGTTCCTGCAAAGCGTGCCGTCACCCCTGGCAACGTCCCGAGGGAGCTGACGCTGTCCAAGGATGAGCCCTACCTCTAAACTCCTCATCGAACACAATCTTCCACTACCCGCCCGCGCCACCAGGGGGCGTTTGGACGTCACAGGCTGATCGTTGTGGAAACCGCAGCATCCTGTTTTGAATTCTGTATTATAGAAAGTGTTAATAAAGAATCTTATGTCAACTGCTGTCCCTCTTTGTACTCATGTGCTGTTCATTGCGGATTTGTTTGTGTTCTGTTGTTGGTTATTATGCTTTCTTAGAAGCAAATTTGTAATTTCAATCCATCAGCTGGATATTTACTGGACTAACTTTATATCTGAAAGTTAAATGTAAAACATTGTGACGAATGATCTGCTGAAATACTATTCTGAAATACTCTTTTGTGTGTGTGTGTGTGTGTGTGTGTGTGTGTGTGTGTGTGTGTGTGCGCGCGCGCGCGTGTGATTAACTAGACTGAGATTGGTTAAAAGTGGACATTTTCAATCAAATATATGTTATAGACAGTTGCTGTAATGGCATCTGTTTAAGACTAAACCCGATGATACAATTGCGATTCAGATTGAAAAGGTGAAGTACTTTTCAACAGTACAGGTAGGACTGGTATCCATGGAAGTGACCCTCCCACCTGGCAAATCTGCGTAAGAAATTCTTAACATAAGTAATGTGTGGGTTTATATCCGAGGGCTGACAGATTCTTTAAGTGTGATGTTACATGTTATATGATTTAAAATCCCCGCCCCCAGTTATGTGCATTTGTAGTCCATATGAGGCACGTTGCGTCATTCTCATGCGCCGTAACAACATCCAAATGTGGAGGACGTCAAGCATGGGACACCTTCATGGAAGATTTATCCTTGTTCATATATTAACTTACTGTGTCATTTCAGGTGAGGTGATGCAATCTTTTATTACGTTTGACGTGCGTATTTTGTAAGAACTAATTCCTGGTGATTTGCAGAGCGCGCTTAATAAGCGCATGCCCCATAGTCCTCCAGGCAAGTAGCTGTTTGCTTGACTGTTGGGTCTTAAGGCTGTTTGTATCCAAGCTGTACCCAGAAGTCACCATTGTGCATAACGTTTATTATCGCGGTTAATTCGCTCAAAACGACATAATGTGCCCTGCACCCTACACTTGTAACATGAGCTTGGCATGATGGCTTGGCCATAAAATATGAATGACCTGATTTGCTCTGTTGAGGTTGGTTTTCGTTTTGCTGTGCTCAATGCTCACCCTGTCAACCCGGAAAGGTCATCACAAGCCTTTTCTCAGTTTTTGATTGTAATAATGCATTGCGACTATAATGATATTGAATGAACCAATGAATGAATGAACGTACTGAGAAGTGAATCATCTTTAATCGAAGGGAATCAGTAAAATGTTACTTTTTACGACTGCAGATGTCTTAAAGCTCTCGTTTATTTGTAAGTTACAGGCAGTCAGGCACATCTCTGGCCACAAGCCGTTACTCATTGTCTTTAAGATGTTGTGATTGGTTGACTGTTTCAGCCGAGAAGGCGTGTCCGGGCTTCTCCTGTGGAGGGGGCGGTTGTGTGTCCAGCACCTCGCTGTGTGACGGCTCCAAGGACTGTCCCGACGGCTCCGATGAGTCGCAGCACAACTGTGGTAAGAAGAAGAATCAACAATTAAGACCACACCAAAAGCTAGAACACTGACATTGGCGGGATTGCTAGTTCGATCCCAGGGCTCCTCAGGATACAGCTGCTTTGCATTGTACACCTGAGATTCATAAAGGTATATGAATGGGCAGGACTGTGCAACCAAGTGAGCATCAAGTATTTGTGCTTTAAGTGACTGCAGTGGCCAAAAACATGCTTTTATGATTCAAGTCAAGTTGTGGCTTGAAGAAAATCCATCACTATATCTTCATATTGAAGAGATGCTAATTTGGTCAACCAGTACAGTTAACGATAAATGAATAACTGATACTGTTATCGTACTAATGTAACAGTATAATAACTCTTATTGTTTGTATCCCTGCTTGGTATTTAAGCTTTTCCACAGTGTTGGATTCAGAGAAGATTAGCTGACTGTATTTAGGTCACTTATTACATAATTCCAGAAGAATTTAGCTTAATTTGTCTGTATGGTCTTCATCAAACTTCACCATAGGAAACTTTTGGGTAGAGCACTTGAAACCCCAGCTGAGAAGTATTTTACTGTTGTACAAACATCCAGTATACTGTTATTCTGTAATCTTACACCATTCATTTCCCACTGGAGGCTTACCATGCTGTCTCTGCAGCTGTGTTATACCAATGTTTAACTGTTTGGCTGCAGGCGTTTTCTATGTAACTGTTTAATTGCAGTGGTGTGTGTTCACTGTAACTCGTTATGTTCAGTGTATATAACAATCTCTAGTCTGCAGTCATCACTGCTTGCTTTGACTGTAACTCTTCAGAATGGTTCACTGTATAACTACGTCTTTGCAGTATGTATTCACCATATATATATATATATATATATATATATATATATGTAACGGTGCGGCTGCCCGTTACCACAGGCAGGGGACATAAACAGAACTGACACGGCGATTCAAAAGCACTCGTTTATTGGCACACATAAACATAACACTGCAACACTTTCATGACGCCACCTGCAACACACAAATACAAAATACATTAGAAGGGAGCCGGTCAGGGGACACGGTACAAACGTCGCATGAACAAAGACAAGGGGTTAAAACACTTACGTCGCGGTTGTGCGGGCTTCCGGGTGCCGGTGACTGCGGGAGAACCCGACGTAAAGTCCGGAAGAACATTTGTGCGTTGTGGGGGTGACGTCATACGGGCGAGATCAAGTGTGCGGGAGGAGAGGGGTGTTTTGGGGGACTTGGGGAATATTTAAGAGGTCAGGAAAGTGGTGTATGAGGATGGTCTGTAGACAAACATGTTTGGGGTGGTATGTGTAACTAGGGGTGGGGTTAGGTATATCGAAATGGGTACTGGTAGACTTAATTGAATTAAAGGGGGATGGGTCAGGCCGGGTGTGTTATATTCAGGTCCAAATCACGTCGGGCGGTAGAAGGGTCTCAGGTGAGCTGGTGGTAACACCTGGCTCCTGGACCAGCCAAGGGCTAAAGTAGTGCCGAAGTGGAGGACCGTTCTTTTCTTTGAGTTTGGATTATTGAAGTTATGTTCAAGTTTAGTTAGTCATTGAGATTTTTTCTGGGTTCTGAGTTTTTTTTGTTCATTCATTTGTTTTTTTTGCCTCCTGACGGAAGTTTTGTTACACTGAATAAACGGCTGTAACTACCTTCCCAACATCAGTTGCACTGCCTCCCTTCCTTCTACCACCGCAAGGCCAGCCTGGTAACAATATATATATATATATATATATATATATATATATCGCTGTAGTGCTGTGTTATCTTCTACTCTAGTATTGATCAGTGTATAACGGTTTCTGTACAGGCCTGTATTGTCACTGTATTGTCTAACTGCAGGAGTGTTCACTGTATAACTGCGTCTCTGCAGTATGTATTCACCATATATACAGTATATATATCCGTAGTGCTGTGTTAATTTCAACTCTAGTATTGATCAGTGTATAACGGTTTCTGTACAGGCCTGTTTGCTGTATTGTCTAACTGCAGGAGTGTTCACTGTATAACTGTATACCTACAGCAGTATTCACTGTACGTGGGTATGGGCCAATCAGTATGTAACCTATCCCCGCCGTAGTGTTCACTGTGGAACCCTCTCCGGCAGGCGGGCGTCGTTGTCAAGGCGATGAGTTTGCGTGCGGTGGCGGTCGCTGCATCTCCCTGCGCTTCCGCTGCGACGGCGCCGACCACTGCGGCGACGGCAGCGACGAGACCTCCTGCCACAACTGCACCTCGGACGCCTTCCACTGCGCGCCGTCGGGGGCCTGCCTCCCCCGGGCCAAGCTGTGCGACGGACGGACGGACTGCCCGGACGGACGGGACGAGGGCGGCGTCTTGTGTCATTCCCCGCCCCTCTCTTCTTCTTCATCTTCCTCTTCGTCTTCTTCCTCTTCCACCGCTTCATGCGGCACCTCAGAGTATGGCTGCCGCGACGGCTCATGCGTGCCGTTGTCGTGGCGATGCGATCGCTCCCCGGACTGCTCAGACGGCGCGGACGAACGGGACTGCGGTGAGTTGAGCTCGGGTCCGGGTGGTGTGTTGGTGGTCAGGGTGTTGAAGCCCTGAAGGCCATGGGTTCAATCCCAGACATCGGCTAGTCCACAATAGAGTGGAGTTGATTAAAAAATACATTTTAGACTAGGAGGATATTTGGCTCCGTCAAGTGGTGACTTGAAGAACATGCAGGAGGGAAAAAGAAATGGTAATCAATTAATGTCAGAAACATCAGCAGAGGCATAAACCCAGCTAAGGACCCTCGCCAGCTGAATTCAAACTAATCCCTATATATGTAATATATAGGCATATAGTCAGAGATTGAACAAGGTTATGGCATGGCTCACCTTCCTCAATGAAATGCACTTTCAGTAAAAGCAACTTGATGGATTTGTGAAACCACCTGAATATTAATCATCTATACAGCTAAAACTGTTTTAGAATAAAATAATGAAAGCAACAGCAAAAATCACAACTAAAAGCAGCAGCCGGCAAAGTGGTTTTACATCTATTTTTTCTTGTTAATATTTACCTGTTATTTTAAAGTATTTAAAAATATTTTAAAGGCAAAAATTTTATTTTAATAAAAATTTTATTTTATTAATTATATATCAACCACCAACAAAATGTTGCTGATTTCAAACATCTGTGGACAAAGTGTCCCAAACATGACCCATTACTTGCTGCACTACATTTCTATTCAGCAACGCACACACACAAACTCTCTTCGTCCCCGTCTCTCTCTCTTACTATAAACCCAATGGTAATACCCTTGGACCAGTCTACATGTACTCAGCCACATTCAAATGCGAATTTGCCAACGCAGACCATCTTTCAATGTCACTAGCTGTTCTGAATGCTGGATCTGGTTGTCAATGTCATACCCTCAGTAGTCAGCCTGGGAACTAGATGAAACTACAAGCTCATGATTTTTGCTCACACAAATGCCTCCGGCCCCCCTCCCCCCAGCAGACCTGGCCCGGCGTTGGGCCAATCACGACCCTGTATCTAATTATCAGGTACTACTATAGATATTATTATTATTAGATTCTAATATGAAGCGTGTTTAGTACAATGACTGTACAGAGGAGCGCCCTATGGGAGAAACGTTGAGGCATTTTCATACAACAACAACCAAGATCGCTGCCGATGTCTCACTAGTTTCGTTGCTCTAATTAATTGTATGTCTTTCCAATAGTGGGTCCCGAGGCATTATGGTCTTTGCCCATTTAAAAGGCCCTTTGAAAACGCCCTTTTGGTCAAAGGAAGTGAGAAGTTCCAGACAAATACACATCTGCAAAGTGGTCTGGCGATGTCAGGCTACCGTGCAGTGGGACATGGTCAGAAGCTTGCAATGTGTCCCACCTGATGCGTCACGACATCCTGACTTTGAGTATAGCACGACGATGATCCGTTAGATGTTGAGCCCTCCTCCCCGATACCAGGCGAACCTGACAGTCTACACGTCAAGACTGAAGGTTGCGTGCCCGGACAACAGCTAAAGATGTGGCAAGATTTTAGGAGGCATTTATTGATTTATTTGACAGGCTGACTATTATAAAACACAAAAATGTTGCCAGGCCAAGATATAGTTTGACCTGTTGTCCAGGAGATGGCGTTAGAGACTCATTTCACACTCATTTCACCTGTATCCTCTGGCAGAACTGGTTGTCTGCTAGAAACCTTTAGTGACAAACTCTTTCGCTGTACACCCAACAGTTATTGACCGTCCTGAATGGCTCACATTCACCGCTAATACTACCATTGTTGGCTCTCGTGGGAAGCCTTTCAAATTGTGACCCATGTGCTTATTGCAGTACAGACAAAGAACCTCTTTACATGCATTGTCTTTCCTGTTGACAACCGTCCACCCATTGTTTCGCATGGAAAATTACCACAAATGTCACCCAAAGGAAGTCAAAAAATGACTATTAAAATGCAAACAAATGTCAGACAAAAATATACGCTTCAGTTGAATTCCATCAAGGTTATAATTAGGCATTTGGCAAAAATGGGACTGGAAGTGAAATGCTAAATTTATTTGTACTGAGCACTGACCATATTATAATACCAATGTGGCCCAAATTACCTTTCACATTCAGCAAATAAGGGAGTGTTTGAATGTATTTAAAGAGCACTAGGAATAAAATGTAGACTCAAGTCCTGAAGTGAGGACGATTCTCACGATATCCGATTCCCGATTTTTATCTTTTTTTTTTTTGTACGGCTGATGTTTTTTCGTCCTGCAGATCAGGACGAATGTGCGGTTGCCAATGGCGGCTGCTCCCATGAGTGTCTGGACCTGCCTCTGGGCTTCATGTGCGTGTGCCCCAGCGGGATGAGGCTGCTGGGGGAGAGCCAGTGTGAAGGTGAGGGTGTAGTTGGGTCTAACGTCTAACGGGTCTAAGGACAGTGAATAAGGGTTAAAAACAATTTGACAGATTATCATGATAATACATTTCTGGCCTCTCCATATGTAGATCATGGGTTGATGTTTATACCTATACACCCACATGCCTCCAGGTTGCGGTTCCACACAGAAGAGTAACTGGACCGTGGCTGACACTGGTGACACTGAACCGCATGTGAATAATGATGTTGACTTGGTTTTATGGGGCAGGGGGGGCTGTGCCGGACTACCCTCCGACTCTTGAAGACCTAGCATAGTTTGATCCCCTGGCAACCAGGTGTTATTTATTGATTTACCCTGGGGTTGGGTGGACTGGGGAAAGGAAATCCATTATTGCGTTTCCATATTGACGTGTCTCGATATTAACTTTTATGCATCAGTATGCTGACATCAAACTGGAAAAAAATCAAGATTATACAATGAGTTTCACTGCAGTTGTAAAAATACGTTTTGGTAGTGATTAAGACTTAATTTTTATGTTGAAGAGATTTAAAACCAGTTCCAACCAATCAAACATTGACCGTTAACTTCCTGCTTAAGCCACAAAAGCCTTGAGCCTGGATAATCAATAACATTACATAATACTAATGCCATTTTATTTTGTTATGTTATTTCCATGTTGTCCTTCTGTCTGTCCTCCAGAAATAGACCCATGCCTGGAGCACGACCTGTGTGACCAGCTGTGTTTGTCCACCCGGGGTGGCGGAGCTAGGTGTGGGTGCCACGCCGGCTACCAGCAGGGCCCAGGGGCCGGGCAGTGTAGAGCCAACGGTAAGCTGAGGACTACACTAGGACTAGGACAAAACCAACAAAACTAACATTAGGGATGCACCGAAATTTCGGCCACCGAAAATTTTCAGCCGAAAATGGCCCAAAAGCGCATTTTCGGCTTTTGGCCGAAACACTTTTAACACCGAAACAACACGGCCGAAACAGGAAATTGTGATGACGCAAACAAAAACCAGCGGTGTGGGCATATTTCCATATATCTGAAAAAGACTAAATGTAGTAATCTAGAGAACCAGCTGCAACCTTGTTTTCATCCAAACGAGCCGTCTTTAGCGACGGCTCGCTATGAGACAGCTTCTATGAGCTGTCGGCTATCAGCCGAGTTTAGGGACCGTCCGCAAAGTGCCTACAGCTTCTATGAGCTGTCGCTATCATCCGAGCTTAGGGACCGTCTGCAAAGTGCAAAACGAAAAACGGTGTTGTTGTTTTTTCAGTGCTAAATAAATATTTTTATACTTTTAATAATTGTAATTGATTTATTCTTTGAATTGCAATGCCTTGATTTTAGTGAGGTTAGTACACAGTCATAGCTATAAATGCAATGGTAGGCCTACTAATAATTGGCATAATAATTTATTTCGGTGTTTCGGTTTTCGGTTTTCGGCCTTGGTTTCCTCATTTTCGGTTTTCGGTTTCGGCCAAGAATTTTCATTTCGGTGCATCCCTAATATATATATATACACACCGCTTTTAGTGCAATAAACCGCTGTAGCAAAGACCATTGCCACATTCCACCCAGGGGACTTTTATTGGGCTCCTCCAGACTCAGGATGCAGGGGGGTGGGGTTGAAAGCCAGTTTATTGTTAATAAGTTTGAAGTTAACGATGCATGACGCTGTTGCTCCATGTTGCCATGCAGGAGATTTCTCCCAGAGTGTGTGCGATGATGGCTGGTTGAACCTATGCACACTGGTTACTCAATGTGCAGCCTCACCCAGCCCGAGAGTCCAATCAGATTTGGCCAGGTGAGGCTGCTTAAACCAGCCATCATCCAAGCACACACTCCCACAACCGCTTCCAAAGGGAAAGAACAAGACATGAGTACGTTTTGAGGGGTGCAAAGGGAGGCAGCGTGCAGGCGCCTGTGGATTCATCTCAGCCTTAAGCTAAGCTCTAGTTTACGATACAGCTTACTGTAGTGAAATACTTTGGAGATGCATCAATTTGCGTCACGATGGCAAAACAATGTTAATGACGTTTATTCATCTTTTTGTGTTCAATCTCTGGTGTTCTTCTGCTGTGAACCGTTGACCCACTATGGCAATCGATTACTGGCCGAAAACACAGAACTACTTCCACTGCCTTTGTGCTAGACTGGTGTGCGATGTGCAAAGGGTGACCCATACATCACTGCATTAATACTCCAGGCATGAGTTTATTTACACTTTTATTAATAAGTGGGTAAGTTAATAATAACTACAGATTTTCCCTTTTCAGTCTTCTTGATATAGTCACGCTAAATAGATTGTCACAGGCTCAGCTGTAACCCAAAATGCAGAACAGGGTGACAGTTGGATAGGTTCCTGTTCTAACGTGAACCTAGATGTATCGGTGGGTCTTAAAACCGTAACACTTGACAAACAAACCACAACAGGATGTCGGGTGCAAACAAACAAACCGTGACAGGATGTCGGGTGCACTATTGTTTGTTGTACGTCCTGGCACTTAATGAACGCACTTCATGCAGGTTATATTCATTCATTGTACTTAATTGTGTAGCATGTACTTAATTGTGTAGCATCTGCAGTAGCTAGCTATCACTGCTGTATACGGGGAATGGGGTCAGCCTGGCGATTGTTAGTACTTGCACTTGGTTCTATGAACATCTTTACTGTACCGATGGCGATATATTGTTTCACTTCGTATGACAAATATACTTATTGTAAGTCGCTAATGCTCTAAATGTAAATGTAAATGAGTGCACATTCAACACCTAATAAGGTGTTGAATGTCATATTATTTTTGAAAAATGTACCTTATGAACAGCATGTTATCCTCCCCCAATCTGTCTCTGATCCAGCCAGCCCCAAGTCAAGTTGTAAAGTTTTACTGCCTCAGGCTGAAAAGATCCAAACAGTCCTTAGTAAGACTAATCTCTTATCAGTGTGACTAAAAACAAAGAATATGGTGCATGCATTCAATCCATACATGTACATACGGATGATATATAAAGCACCATGTCCAAAGTTCTCTATATTTAGGCTCTATCATTTATATAAATCTTTGAAAAATATAAACACTGTTCAATTGTGTGTGTGTGTGTGTGTGTGTGTGTGTGTGTGTGTGTGTGTGTGTGTGTGTGTGTGTGTGTGTGTGTGTGTGTGTGTGTGTGTGTGTGTGTGTGTGTGTGTGTGTGTGTGTGTGTGGGGCAACAATGCAAAGGCTTTCTCAGGGTTAAACAATACTCACAATGGGCAATTTGAGTGGGAAAGTTCAGACTTAAATATATGAAACATGACACTGATTGTGGGGTAGGGATGGTTTTCACCTTTTGCACTAAAGAAGAGACTGCAGCCTCTCGTCCAGCACTTAACTTTTCTTGTTTTTGTTTGTTTACTGACATGCTCGGTTAGGTGGTGGGAGGTAGTGGTGAACATCTAGACACTTCTGTTGTAAACAAACACAGAACAAAGAAACATGCCATGCCATGTTTCTTTGTTGTGCCAAGCTGTATGGAGGAAATGATTGTGGGATGGCAGGGGATGACGGGAAACTTCAACATTCATCAAAATGACTGTGTGCATGTGCGTAGTTGAGAAGAAAAGCTTTCAGCCAAGCATCTCAACTGGCATAGAAATGTGTGTTATGCAACACATAAAACATTGTCGGGTCATTTGATCATTCGTGTTGACCTTCCCTTTATCTCATCTCCCAGCTGCCTTGCTGGTTGATGGCAACTTTTGGAGTTACGCAATTGAGTGTAAACCTGTTAAGTATGTGGTCGGGTCAGGTGGCGATCATGGCACTGCTGATGAAGGCCATCACTTTGGTTCAAATTATTCCGTTTTTTAAAATCCTTTTCTTTAAACACTCGTGATTTCAAATGATTTAGAACAAAAGTGATGACTGTAGTGAAAAGGGGACATAGTGCAGGTTGAGAGGTAGTTGCGATCAGCAACTTGCGATGTAACTAATCAAAGTGTGTGTGTGTGTGTGTGTGTGTGTGTGTGTGTGTGTGTGTGTGTGTGTGTGTGTGTGTGTGTGTGTGTGTGTGTGTGTGTGTGTGTGTGTGTGTGTGTGTGTGTGTGAGCACGAGCTGTAACTTGCATCATGAATACGGCATGTAACGTGACCACTAATGATCCGCTCTGCTTCCTTCTCCCAGGTGTCACGGCCCGGCTCCTCTTAAGCACCTCCGAGGACATCCGATCGATCATTGTTGCCGGCGGGGCGGACGGGTATGCGACCACTGACCGAGCCCCCATTCACTCTCCCTTCCCTCGCATCGTGACGCTGAGACGCGCCGTTCTCTACACTACAAACAACATTCGTTTGAGTACGTGATCGACCGATATATCGGCCGATATTTGCGTTTTTTACGTGTATCGACATCGGACAATTTCTTTCGCCCATTTTTATTTTAAATTTTTTTTCCCTTTTTCTTCCCGGCATGATTCACAGACAGTTCAATGTTCAAATGTTCCTTTTTTTAATTGAGACTTGTAACATTTGCTATCATCCTTGTGTCATTTTTATGATGTAAATTGAGGGAGCAAAAGCAGTATCGGCTCCAAATATCGGCTCAAGAAAATCGGTATTGGCATATCGTTCATCAGCTAAGGCTGATGAAAAATAATCTGTATCAGTATCGGCCCTAAAAAATCCATATCAGTCGATCCCTACCTAGTACAAATAAATGGGCAGCATTGTCCTCCAGGATACACCATATTATTTGTATTTGCAGACTGTAAATATTTTAATGAGTGGCCGTCATTGTGAGCAACGCCTCTGTTAATCCCAAGGACAAATATTGTCTTATTTTTGTAAAAACCAAAAACCACTGGCTGAGGTGCATTGTGCTGGGCCATCAAATGCACCACAGATTTGTATGCAAATGAAAAGATGGATTCTGTTCAAGAAACCCAATGTCCCAATGTCAACTGAATTATGGTCCTGTGGGCTTTCCATGAACAGGGACCTGACCATGCGTACAACTAGCCCCGGCGCCATGGCAACCTGTGTTGCCACGAACACACTCTACTGGGCCCTGCAAGCAAAGGGATCCATATACCGGTGAGCGTCATGCCATTATTCAGCCAAATAAAATAAATATTTACAATAACATGGAGGGTGAGTTCCTTCAGGTCCTCTTCTCTGGATGCTCGACAGCAACTGCCACAGTTGGCAGTTGGCAGCCATCTTAGCTGGTGTCACCACAATCAACACAAACACGAGATTAAAACATGCCAGAAAAACCACACTCACTAATATAATAATGTGATTAAAGATTAAAAAAAACTAACATGAATATAACAACGCTTTTATCCAGAGCGACTGGCATTAGACCCTGAAGAAACGACCCAGAAACTGGGTTAGTTAGTAACAAGTAATAAGTCCTATGTGACATTTTGTACAGCGAATACCTCATCTCTGCCCAGCTGTACCGAGCTTAGCACACCTATTTGTGTGTGTGACCTCAAGTCACACAGAGTGAAAAAAGTCAGAATGACTAAAGTCGTGAACATCGTAGACTCATGAGTTCATGAAGAATCATTCATCATCAGTCATTCTAATATTTTTGACTTATCTCATGAATGGTCATTATTTTATCCATGTAAATAGTTGTTTAAATGTAAAGTATTTCTTAGGAAAGCCCTATAAAAATTATTATTATTAATACGTAAAGGACAATTGACCTGTCGCTAAGCTCCGCCCTTAGAACGAAGATGAGCCAATGACATTCCAGCCTCAACTATACTCGAACATCGGCTCGGACAACTCCATTGAAACCAACAGGGAGGAGGCATAATATAACATTTTAATGGTGGATTTATGTTGTTTGTGTAAAAAAAAAGAAACATGGTCAAACGATGTGCTTGGGGTGCATGTAACACGGACAGTCGGTATCCCGAGAGGCTGCAGAATGGGGTATATTTCATCCCTTTTCCCAAGACACAACGGGACAAGAAAAAGTGTGTAATGTGGATCAGACTGTGTGGCAGGCCAGAATACCAACTGAATTTAAGCTTGTTACCTTCTGTATGTATTTTAAAGTTATGAATATACCCCTCCATAGCGTAATGTAGTCCTTTTTGATTGACCCTGGAAGAAATTAAATATTTTTTTGCCCGAAATTTCTCCAAAACCTGCTTTGATATACTGTCAGCTGACATTTTTCAGTATGTTTTTGTTATCAAGTCTGGTTTGTTTGTCCAAGTTCGTCATGGTAACGATGGGGGCGTGGCTTAGCAGGTCAATTCCGGTATTTAGCACATTGAACCCCCTTTCTGGGTTGTCTAGGATGAAATAAAGTGAGTGGTTAGTGGTGTTCGTTGATGTTCCTTCCAAATCAAGTATTGTAGCGAAATACAGTTTCTGTCATGTTTTATATGGCATTGTGTAAATCCCATTGAAACGGAAAGCGGACCGGAACCGGAAAGGACAGCTGTTTATGTTTGGTTGTAGCCTTTTCACTCAGTTCTCCGCCTCAACAGTAGGGCTAGAACAACCAAGAAAGGGGACTCAATGTGCTAAATACCGGAATTGTCCTTTTAATAATATAATTTTTAAATTTGATATAGAACTCATGAGGGGTTTTGATTTATTTAACAAGTAGGCTCTATTTAAGTGTTTTTTTTGTACTTTAGTGCATACAATAATCTCATAAAATGATTCCGAGAGTACTATTGTAACATGACCCTTTGTCAACAATCACAGTGCTTTATTTTATTGCAAATTCCTGAAAGTACTTAAAGTACATGAACTTATAGCAACATGTGCAATACAACGAAAACACGTCCGTAAAAAATATGTGGTGGGTCCGTGTGTCATTTTAGTTCCATGCTTGTGCCGTTCGTTATTTCAGGGTCTCCATGGACACCACCCCATGGACCCCCATCCTTGTCCTGAGAGGTCAGGGGTCTGTGTCGGGCCTGGCTGTCGATTGGATCAACCAGCAGCTTTACTGGAGCGACCAGCAGAAGGGGTCCGTTAGCGTGGGGCCCCTGGGCAGCCTGGAGCCACGGCTGCTCATCAGGGGCCTTCAGCGGCCCACCGCCGTGGCAGTGGAGCCCTTCCTGGGGTAAGCCTGTAGTCTTGAAGGAGACCCGTACTTGGGGAAATGACGCTGTTACCCATAAAAAAGCGAGAAGCATCGCACCATTTGTGTTTCTTGCTCAATCAGCCCGGCCTTGGTTAAAGGCCCCATGACATGCCAACCATAACACTTATTCATTCTTTAACTGGCAAAAACGAATTGGGAAAACGTTCCAGGAACTAAATACCTTGATGACAGGAGGAGAAACTAACCGCAACTCATTAGGTATGTGTTTTTTTTCAAAGGTGTAGCACTTCTCGAGAATACGATGACTAAGGGCATCTTAATCGTTTTAGATCTAGAGTTTGCAAATCTTCTGTCCTAGATGTGTGACGGATAGATGAGCAACGTTGGCTACAGTCCACTGGGTAGGCTTTTATTATGGCAATGTGCATGAATTATCTGTTACTGGGAAAATCAGAGTAACCAGATTTTCTGGTTATGACTGATGCAAACCATTGTTTCCCACACATTACTTGGCGGGGATATTTTTTTTTTCTTGCACATGATACCATCTGTGATCAGTAGTGTTTCCCATCATTTACTATTTTTTTAATATTTCAAATGATTAAAATGGTATTTAATTGTAGGGCTGTTCTCCACAACTCACCAACACATTGACGACAGTCCGTCTGTTATCAGCCCCTAGTCTCCGCTCCTCTCTGAATCAGAATATGATCATGCGCGGGACAAACAACAAAGGATTGTTTTTGGTTCATGAATCGGTATTGGGGATTCTAGAAATACCAAGAACTGTAATCGAATACATGGTCTAAATCTCAATGAGGACTCATGTAGCCTACTTAAAAAGTCTGTGGTAATTTACACCAATGTACACGTATGAAAGGTCTGTTGAATCTATTATATGCTGTCTGTGTGCGTAACAGCCACACTGGAGTGCCACTGGCCCTGCAGTTTATTACCTCCTCTTTACTGTTTTAGAGTATCAAATTCACTTCTGAACAGCAAGTGGAATGCACTGGGAACCTTTTGAAACGTTTGAGACGTCTCCGGTTTAATTACATTAGCTGGGCTTTTGTTTAGAGCATGGTATTCGGTGATTCCCCTGTTGTGTAGAAATATTGACCAATCGATGGCTCTACAGAGATACGTGAATAAAACATTCATATATATTAAGTCTGTGAAGATGATTTCTGCCACCTCAGATAGATTTCCCCCAGCAATCGTGGTTAAGACTACAACTCCCATGTTCCCATGCTACTTCAAGACGTCTTCAAACTACGACTTTTTGTTCTTGTTTTGATTAAGAACCCCTCGCGGCAGAACTTTCATGATATACCTTTGAATGTCTACTGCCGGGATATGATCACAAAAGTCGCATTGAGATTTTCAGGCGTGACCGGCCAAATGTTTCAGATCCTTTAAACCAGTCTTTCCCTAAGACTGGGTCGCCACCCACATGTGGGTCGCCAAATAAATGTATATTAAAAAATATATATACATATATTATTATAAAAAATATATATCTCTACAGTTTCTTGACTGTCTTACTTGCTGCTGAACCACCCGAATTTCGCCCCAGGGGATTAATAAAGTTTTTATCTTATCTTATGTGGTTAATGAATTGATTAATGTTGACTGTTCGAATTGATGGATTGATTGACTGTTTGATAACAATAGCTGCCCTTCAACACAAGCCTACCTGTTCGGCATGAGCATTTTAAAAAACTTTAAACAAGAAGCATGTTTTTGATAGTACTGTACTATTTTGAATTGGGTCGCGATGGTTTGTAATTAAAAAAAAATTTGTCCCCAGAAAAAAAAAGTTTCTGAAACACTGCTATTAACCTAGCAGACATTTTCACTGGTGAAATACCGGTTCACATTTTGTGTATATGGACATCGCGAGTTAGGCTCTCAGATTGCACAATCCAATCTCACTGCTGTAGACTTGGATACAATCTCAATGTTTGCTGTTAACATTCTGCATTCCAGTTCCACTTGTTTTTTTTTTATTATTATTTTTATTATTTTCATCAAAAGGAAATACATATACCATCATACGGTGTAATTTCATACTTCAATCAGCATACAATTCCTGGTAGTAACAGTATTCCTCTACTCCATATAGTTTTAAAGCACACTCGTGCATGCTCACACATCCACATATATACCATTTATTCCCACTCATCCACATATATCTTTCTCCTTTTAACCACACAAACCCAAACACACACCCACACGCACACAGTTTGTAACACACACACACACACACACACACACACACACACACACACACACACACACACACACACACACACACACACACACACACACACACACACACACACACGGTTCCCAGCTCTCAGTCATCACACCTAGTCCTTAGCTATTAAATTGACAAGGCTTCATATAAGTCCTGCCACACCTTGTTGAATGGTTGCCTTCTGTTCCTGTCCTCAAACATTGATTTTTCTATACTTAAATAGTATTTCATTAGTCCCTTCCATTGCTGTAGCGATGGGGCCTTTGTACCCTTCCAATCCTTTTTTTAAAGAGGAGAAAATGACCATCCATCCAATGGGGTATTTTAGCGTGTTTGTATTTTGGAAGATACTGCTGAAGACAGTGAATTAAATTTTGATTTTACAAGTGTTGGTCATCCATTTTTGGATCTCTGACCAACCCTTACGAACCTCACATTCCCAGAAAGTGTATTAATGTCTCCTTGTGTATGCCACATTTTACACACAGGGGAGAAAGAAGCATCAAATGTATTTATTTTTGCTCTAGTGTAGTATTATTACTACAGATATAGTATATTATTCTTGTCATGAGCTTGCATTGTATGAGCCGCAGATTCTCATAGTAATATAGCTCAAGGTTTGGGAAATTTTGCCCTCCCTCTTTTCTATTATTCTGAAGTAGTTTCCTACTCAATCTATGAGCCTTAATTGACCAGATGAAAGAACTGAATAGCTTATTGATAGTTAAAAAAAAATCCTTAGGTGGGATCACTGGTATTGTCTGGAAGATGAATAGGAATTTGGGAAGCCATATCATTTTCAGCAAATTAATTCTTCCAATTAAGTTAATAGGCAGGTCTGTCCATTTATCTAGACTAGCCTTAAGATCGTTGATTAATGGAGAAAAATTATCTTTATATAGTTTTGTTTTATCTGAACTGATATAACACCCTAGATATTTAATCCTTTCCTTTTACCATTTAAAGTTGTATTTGAATAAGTTTTGAGTTTTAGGCAAAAGTAGAAGTTCTGTCTTTTCTATGCTAATTTTATAACCAGATATTTTTGAGTATTGCTCAATAATTTTCATTAGATATGGAATCGATTTTTCTGTATTAGTTAGATACAACATCAGCTCATCAGCATACAAACTTAATTTATAACATTCTTTTCCAACATTAATCCCACTTATGTCTGATTGGCGAATTCTCTGAGCCATCGGCTCTACAGCCAAGGCAAAGAGTGATGGGGATAGAGGACATCCCTGCCTTGTGCCGCTTGTTATCTGAATTGCCTCTGAAAGAATACCATTAGAGTAGACATATGCCACAGGAGACTTGTATACCGTTTTGATAATTTGTATTATTTCATTTGGGAAGTTATATGCAGTTAAAACCTCAAACAGGTAGCTCCACTCTAAACGGTCAAACGCTTTTTCCGCATCTACCGCCAGTCAGTGTCACATCTAGTTTTTTCAGTTCCACTTGTTGTTTATCCACGGTTCCTAACTGCCATTTCTTCCTGGCAGGCTTCTCTTCTGGGCAGAGAGTGGCATCTTCCCCAAGATCAGGAGAGCAGGCTTGGATGGCCAAGACATGGTGACCCTGGTGGCTTCCTCTATCCGCAACCCTGTGGCCATCTCCCTGGGTAGGTTCTCCCACCCTAGAACATCTGCCATCTAGACCATCCCTCTGAGTAGGTTCTCGTCCCAGACCATGTCTCTGGGTAGGTTCCCCGTCCCTAGACCATATCTAGGTCAGTTTAGCATCTAACCAGAAGTTTAAAAAAAAAAGTGTGTATGGGTATGTCCACGTGTATAGTGGAATGTTTATATTGAGGTATGCGTGAGGTATGATTTAAATACGGGGAATACACTATTGCCGCTTTTCCACCAACAGTACCAGCTCAACTCGCCATGACTTAGCGCGACACGACTTGGTTTGGTTGCAAGTGGCCTGTATGCATGGCCTTCACATGGTTTTTGAAAAGCTGTACATGTCTTAAAGATATTGATGTGGATTTTTCCATCATTCTCATAAAATTTCAGTTTTTTTACATTTCTTAAAGTGCAAATATATTTTTGAATGAGTTTCTCAAAGCAGTGTTTTGAGATGGGATATATGTAATTATAATTAGTTAGCCCATGTTGCAAATATAACAACAAAAATTTTTCAAAACAATTTTTGGGTGCAGTCATAATTCAGCTTAAAGACGTAGTTCACTGGTGGACATATGAAGGTTATATGAAGTAAATAATTATATGTATTATAAATGTGAAAAAAAAATTGAAATCGGTTCATCCTAGCCTGAGAAAAGGCATAAAGAGTGTTTTTATGGTCTCTCTGGCTCATCCTCCAACTACCACAGTGCATTGTGCTTGCTGCCCCGCCCGCCTCTTTCGGTTTGGAGGGGGAAGGACCACTTGCACGATTGGTAGCGCAAGCAAACTTTGTGTAAACATATCCCTGTGATACGTTGACTAGTTTAGACTTCTGCTCTCTCGGCCGTATGCAGACTCCTCCGGCTGCTCTGCCGGCGGAGGAGTCCGCATACGACCGAGAGGTCGGAACAATGGAGCGTCGGAGAAATGATATGGACCCCAAGTGAACTGACAGCTGTCTGCTGAAACATCACTTTCTCCTCCATGTTCGTTTCAATCTGGACTTCAGAGAGTCAAAGCCAAAGTTAATTTCCCCCATGGGCGAGATAAACCAGAATAGGAGTCTTTACTTGTTGTGGAAGTACCAGAGAGTCTGAGAACCCGACGCAGTCTGTAAGATTCATAATCAGAGAATACCCCCGTCAGTTCGGCCACGGTGCAATGAATGAATAAAGATCCTAGTTATTTTACAACCTTGTTGATGAGAAACATTTAGAAAAACATGTAATTTTAATTCAGCCTTGGGTGAAATCGAAGCGTAGTGTGTACTGAATGCATGATGATGATAAACTCCTTATAGGGGTTAACTAACATAAGCACTTAAATTGCACTATTACATTTGAATCATGATTTTGTAGTTTTTGTCTTTTCATTTAATTATTATTATTATTATTATTTTTTTATTATTATTTTTTTTTTCACTATTTGTTCTTTATTTCTTTACCTTACCTTATTGTAATTTAATGTTAGGTGGGCATCCTTTATAAGCCCTCTGGGGTTTCTTTTGTCCCACCCGTGCATTTATGTATATCTATGTGTATCTTTTCTTTTTGTGATTTTGTTTATCTTGCACAAAGAAATAAAACTAAACTAAACTAAAACTAAACTACATTGGCACGACACCGGCTTCCTCCATATTCTGCGCCAGCTTTTTAAATAAATCTCCTATCCGAAGTGAGTTGACAGCTGTCTACTGAAAACATCTTTCTCACACCGGAGCAGCCCCTCCGCCGCCCGTCCGTATATGGCATTCGTGGCGCAATGAATGAATAAAGATCGTAAACACGTCGGGAGAAAAAAACATTTATTTTGACAGATGTGCCCGAAGTTACTACTTTACAACCTTGTTGATGACCCACATTTAGAAAAACATGTATTTTTAATTCAGCCTTGGGTGAAATCGAAGCGTAGTGTCTGTGTGCTTCCACCTTTAATGAATGCATGCCATGCGCGCTCCCGCGGCCGGGACACAATTCTTATAGGGGGTAACTACATTCACCGGCTTCCTCCATCTTCTGCACCACCTTTTTAAATAAATCGCTGTTTCTCGTTTTCCGACGGCGACAACAACAACAACAACACGACTATCGTCTCCTTCTACTTCTGGCTCACGGCCCCGGGAAAAGATCTCGAGCATGCGCAGAACGCAATTCAACACATAATCCAATTCGACTCTGTACATGCACACTTAACTCGACTATGAATCGCATTATCTAGGGGTCTTAATTCAACTATGAGTAACCCAATTCGATTTGATTTTAGCTTGACTAAGGTGTATACATGCATCTTAGTAATCCAATCATAGTTGGACTAAGCCAATAATTCGACTTTCTTGAGTGTCATGTAAACGCACTGAATGTGTTAGTAAAAACAACAACACTTACTCTATGCTTAGACGTCCGTTTCTCCCAGCGGGCTTTGGCTGGCGTTTCCAGTTCACTTTCTGGGTCCGGAAATATGTATCCAAAACACAACTGTTCAAATGAGGAGTAAAGCCTGGGTGAGAGGTTACACACATGGCCCCGTCCTCGCCAGATTCAGCCATTTCTTCTAGAAGAAACTGGCATTGCTGAAATTCGCTGCAGCACAGGGACTCTGTGTTAGTGTCCATAGGCGAACAGAGCAAACAGTTCACTCCGGCACGCTCCGGCTCCTCGTCCTCTGCAACAGGCAAGGCTTGTTCAGCTGCAGCCGCAGCAGCAGCCTCCTCCTCCATTTGTCTCAATTCTTCCTGGCTGTATTGTGGCTCGTACAAATAGCCCTTAATGTCTGAATCCAACAATATATTTTCAAAATCCACTTTGGCTGTTTCCCATTGCAAATTTGCTTCTGCAGTGGTCGGAAGTTTGTGTCGGTCTAGTTCTCTAGCTAAGCGGTGAAGAAACATGGCGGACATTGTGTTTACATCTCGTACGCGAGCTCCCGCCCCCCTCATTCCTTATTGGTGGGCTTACAAATTTGTGGAACTAGTGGTTTGTAGTCCTCGGCCCTTCTAGTAGGCAAGCAAAGTTCTACTGAGATGACGTCAAATGTGTCACTTGACGTCATCTCAGTAGAAGTAGATGTAATCAGGACAGCTGGGCCTAGGGAGGACTGGGTTACTGTGTGTTCACACCGCACATTGAAACGTGTCGCGGGGTGACACGTTTCAATGCAAAGTGAACGTAGAGACGCGTATCGGGTGAAATTTTTTGTCGCCGAAACCCGCGACAAGATTTGATTGACGGGGAGACAGTTTTCCCCAAAACGGGCAGGCGCGTTCATGTGGATATGTCGCGCGAATGAGCGACAGATTTCGCAGAAGTTGAAATATTTCAACTTCTTTCACGGCATTCGCGGTGAGACAGCCAATCAGCATTCACTCCCTGTGGGTAACGTAAAACAGCCAATCAGGGTTCACTCCCTGGGTGAAGTAACGTAAAACAGCCAATCACTGTTCAACTGGCTGGGCCAACCGTTCGGAACCGGCCGCAACTGTGGGTCTATTTAATGATATGTGGCAATACATTAACAAACATCGTTTGTTACCAGTATTGTATACATTATCGTTGTCGACATGTGTTCATAATATGCATGTGTCCCCCTGTTAATATACATCGCCATGGACCAACCGTTCCCTGCACTCCGCAGTGAACCGCAGCTTGAGGAGGAGAAAGTGATTGTTGCTGTTTGCGACTCCTGGAGCTCTACATATAATATTATATGATATATATATATATATAATATATAAATATCTATATAATATAATATATACGATATATATAATATCACGGCACAAAGTGGTGTGCGCCTCCGGATTATATTATTAACCCATAAACGATGGGCATTCCGACGTCTCTCCCTCTTCCACAACAGGTACAGACATGCAATGGTGGTGATCTCGGCCATGGTTGATGAGAATGAATTGGCATGAATGACTGTTGGCGGGCAAAATGCTCTGCGACAAAATTCGCCCTGCGACACGTTTCAATGCACACATTAAGCACAGCGACAGATTTCGCTGAGTCGCGCGGCAACATTCGCCTGTTCGTGCGAACATCTGCTTCTACTGAGATGACGTCAAGTGACGCGTTTGACGTCATCTCAGTTCTGAATCTGTGAAGTATTCCTTTAATATTTAATATGTTGTTGCTTAAGGCACACTCATTAACGAGAAAATTTCAAACAGGCACTGCATCTTGAAAAGGTTGCTGACCAATAGTATAGACAGTTGTAAAAACTTGCATACTCTATAGGTGAATACACTATGGGCAAGATGTGACCAGTAAAGACTGTGGTAAAAACGTTTACTCTATAGGTTCATCAGGTGCAAGAGCAGGGTGTTCAGAAAGGTTTAGCAGAGGGTCCAAGCGCTGAGATGAAGCTCTGAGCAAAACTGTAAACCTGTAATGGTATTGGGGCCATGTGACGGTGTTCCATCACGGGTGGGGAGGGAGGAGAGGAGAGCACACAGCACACACAGTGTGAAGACAGTGTACAGGATGAGGGCTGGGGCCGTGTGGTTATCTTAACACGACACTGGAGACAGGAGGTATATAAGGAAGTCCAGTATCCAGTTACAGAGGGCGGAGTTGACGCCCACAGTTCAGAGTTTCCTGATATGTTCCAGGGAGCGATGGTATCGAATGCTGAACCAAAATTGGTGAACCACATTCTCACATAGGGGATATTCCAGTGTGGGTGGTCGACCGGTTTCGAGGTGAGCCTGGTCCAGCCTCTGGAAGCCCTTTTGAGATGGTGGGGATGACTGCAGTACAGCGTTTTGGGACCGGCACCTAGTGGTGGTTTTGAAGCCTGTGGGGACGGCTGCTGGGGACAGGTGGATGTGGGTCCGGACCTCAGTCGGCTGCCGAGCACAAGCCAGGAGCATGCGCCAGGGGATGCCGCCAGGGCCAGCCCCTTACTTTGGATGATCCTACGCAGTGCAGCACATTGGTGGTGTGAGACCGCGCTGTTTCATATAATAATAAAGAATTTATTATATAATAAAGATAATAAGAAGAAGTGTGGTGCAAGTCAGTATAAATCTAAGTAACCAAATGTGTCGTGCGAATAGCAGTCCATGTGTTCCAAACAAAGGAACAAAGGAAATCAAATGCCAGGAGGAGGGGCACCCTGGTCTGTTGTCTGGGCAGGCTCTTTATACTGCGGCACCGGTCCATCCCTCACCTGCCGACAATCTCCTAATTAGGAGGGAGAGAGAAACACAAGCATACACACAGCAGGGGCGGGGTCAAAGACCCGCCTGGGTCGTCACAGTGGGTGGAGGAGAGTGTGAGGGGCTGGGGGTCTGCAGGGTGCCCGGCCTGGATGGGCACCTCCTGATTGTCCCTGTCAATGGTTCTGGGGGTGGTCGCGGGGCTGGGGAACCTACCCAGAGGGGTGGTCCCGGGCTAGGGAACCTACCCAGAGAGACCCCCCTTTTGTTGAGATAGGTGTGATCTGAATACAGGGAATACACTATGGACAAGATAAGAACAGCATAGACAGTGGTATATAATATATATATCGTTGTTTGGCTGGATGGTTTAGGCCTGAAACCATTCACACATCCTTTTAAAGTTTAGGGAGTTAAATCAGTCATGTGTTTTTTGAACAGTGTAAAAGTTTAATATTTGTATAAGAAATTTGAATCCATTACAAATATTTTGCATCCATGAAAATATTTGAGTTCCGTCTTTTGGAGTCTGCAACGATGGGGCTGGTGTGTGCCGAGGGTGAGTTTGATCATAGGCTGGGTCGTCTGATCTTTATCTCGGTGTGTGTTCCCTACGCTCCACCCTAGATGTGCCCCGCCAACTGCTGTACTGGGCGGACCGTGACGCCAGGAGCGTCTCCCGGGTCGACCTGACGGGCCGACACCGCAAGACTGTGCTGAAGTCCAACGGCTACATGGACCAGCTCTCTGGCCTGGCTGTGTTCGAGGTACACACTTAATGTTAACACACGTACGCACACACACATGCACGTACCCACACACCCACTTCAACCTGCCCAAAGATGGTTTAAAGATTGTTGTTGTGTTTGCCATTAAAGTAAAGTCCAGCTCAGTTTCTCACTCTCGGTCTGTCTGGCTGGTTCTTTCTGTCTGTCTCTCTCTTTTTCTGTCTCTCTGTCTGGCTGCCTCTCTGGTGGTCTTTCTGTCTCTATTTCTCTGTCTTCCGTCTGTCTGTCCCCCCCCCCCACCACAGGGGCAGGTGTACTGGTCGGACGGAGGGAGTCTCTCCGTCTGCAGCGGGGACAAACACAACGGCAGCTCCTTCAGAGTGCTGCTGCAGACTCCCACTTCACCGGGGGCGCTGGTCGTTACCCACCCCCTCCTACAACCAACCGGTAACATGCACACACACGCTCACGCATGCACACACACACTCACGCATGCACACAGTCTATTGGGGAAGCCATACATGAAATGCCCCTCATTTCCCTGATCCCAAGAATAAACCATATCAGAAAATCAGGTTGCAAGTTAACACTATATTCATTTATTAGTTTCACCTGATGAACGTCACACTCGGCATAGACAAAATGACAAAACAGCGAAACCTAAATAAAGTTTAAAAATAACTACATACATACAACTACAGGCGAAAAACAAAATATCTAAAATATCAATTCAAATCTACACAGTTGTACCACTAGGCTGCTGGCTGAATTTAGCTCTGTTGAAAAAAAAAAATACTATGCAACTAAACAATAAGCTCAAAGAGGAACCGTCAACCATCATGCTCACTTCCCGAAATCGATTTCTTCCCGTATGAAGCAGTTCCGTAATATGAGAACATATAGAGCGTGTTGATTCCACTTCGATACCATTCTCCTATTTCTGCTCCGAAACAACAAGATCTGACAGGATAGGAGCAGGGACAATGGCAGACAAAAAACCTCTGGCATCTCTCTTTCTTAAAGTGGCAATGTGTAACATTTCAACTAGCTCGTTGATATATTAAATAGACTTGGACGTATTCATCCAGTCAATGCTTATGGACAATAATTAGTTATCAATCACATCCTATAACTTAAATATTCTATAAATAAAACATCTGGCCAGCCTGTCCCTCTCTCTTTGTTTGACTTAATCAAACAACTTATTATCAACACTTCCAAAGCCCTGGTGGAGATTATCTCACAAACACTCCACCACACCACATACACCTATTCAAAGAATGTTGAAGTCCACCCTGGTTGCGGTTAATTCAAATGAAGGTTCCTGATCCCCGGAATACAATGAGAGCAATAGAATGGACAGAGTTGCGAAGGCCCATGCAAAGAGCCTTGGTTCTCAGTCAAGGCAAAGGCAAAGCTACCCGATTACACAAAAGTTGCTCATACCCAGGTTCTGCACTGTTCACTCAGGCGTGGCGGCTCCTCAAAGCCCAGCGGTGCAGGAGTTGCCTGATGCGATCTTTGCAGGGATCCTTTCGCTCATCGGTAACTATCAGCCCTCTATGCTCTCCCAAGTCAAATATTGTTTATTGTTTATGTATTTTTAGATTTGCATTTATTATGTTTCACGTCGACAGTCGTTTCGAGTTATTTCATGTGTGTGCATGCGCTTTGAAACTGAAACGCGGAAAGGAAAAAGTAAAACGGTAAAACTGAATCATTGCTCTACATTTTCATGGTCGTCACAAAGTGCCCCGCTGTCTCCCCTCAGTGTTCCTGGGTGCGCTGCTGCTGGGCCTGATGGTGTGCTGGTGGTGGAGGGAGGAGTGGAGGCCCTCAAGACCCCTCCAGCTGCAGACCATCCTCCTTAAGGAGTCCCAGGACCCCCTCATACACAGAGCCCCCCTGGCCCCACACACAGGCACTGTCAAGGCAAGACACACACTGTGTGTGTGTGTGTGTGTGTGTGTGTGTGTGTGTGTGTGTGTGTGTGTGTGTGTGTGTGTGTGTGTGTGTGTGTGTGTGTGTGTGTGTGTGTGTGTGTGTGTGTGTGTGTGTGTGTGTGTGTGCGTGCGTGCGTGCGTGCGTGCGTGCGTGCGTGCGTGCGTGAGCATTTTTAGCGATGTTCGAACATTGGTCAAGATAGGGTTATCAGCCGAATGGCTTAGTACTGGCACTTATGGAACGGTGCACATGTCTCGTAAATTACCCCACTCATATTGTCTGGAATGATACCACACTTCTGCAGTAGCACACATAGGGTCTGTACTCACAAAACGAGGCATTGGAAAGTTTGTAAGTACACCATCAGTTTATTAAAAATAACACTTGCCTGATAGCTTCTACTCTCTGCTGCTAACGCTACTGCTGCGTCGACGTCACTTCCGTATTTCAGAAAAGTTAGTAAAAGTCCTCATCAAAACTCACAAGTGTAAGGAAAAAGCTACTGAATTCAACACTCCATAGAAATGTATTGAAAACTGAAATAATTGAATACTTGATGCTTGATATTTGAAATACGTTTTAAGTGTTGACCTGAAAATACAAGCATTTATAAAAATTCATCAAAACTTTTTCATACTCTCGCATCAAACTTTGTTGACGGAAACAGCTGTTGTCCGCTGCGTCGAGTGACGTCGACGCTATCCCTATCTTGACCAATGTTTGACCATCGCTAAAAATGCTTCTGAGGGGGTATTTGGCTGGATGTCATGGTGGAAATTACCCTAGGTGTGAATTTTACTCCGAACCATCACTTTAATGACTGTGTGACTTTGTGCGTGTGAGTGAACTGTAACATTCCATTGCTTCCTATTGGTCCTAGCAGATCACCGGTTAAATCTACTCGTCACTGGTCTAATCCCATGACATCAATGAGTTGTGTCCCTCCTCCTCGCTCTAGGAGACGCTGTTCAAGGTGGACTTGGACACGGACTGAGCTCACCCGACGGTGGGTGAAGCTCATCCACCCCGGACGGATCTCACCCCCATGATCCTTCCTCCTTCCGTTGGGGTGGGCGGGACCCACGTCGCCCACAAGCAGCCGCCCCCAGAGCACCTTCAGCTCAGCTCAAGACCTCACCTCGGAGTGATCTGCCAGACATGGCGGAAGGCAGGGGTTGTTGTGATGTCTGTGTGTTGTTTTTTTTCGTCACTGTATTAACCGGGCCCCTTATGAGGAGGAAGAGACAATGCAGGCCAGGGGTCACTGCCGATCACTGGGCCCCCCCATCTGGGCCCCCCCATCAAGGGCGGCCCAGTTGCCACCCCTGCTGGCTCTGAAGCGCTGAGGATCAGTGCTGCTCAGTCTGTAGCCTTTGGGGGGGATTGTCGCTCAAAACTGGCCATTTCCTCTCCTACCCCCCTGCACTTAAACGGTTGCCCAGTTGCCACCTCTGCTGGCGCTGAAGCACCAAGGTCAGTGTTGTTTGATCTGTAGCGGCTGGCACTCCCGCTGGGATAATTCCTTCTTCTGTGCGGTACACTGTGCTGTAGTTATAGCCCTGTCTAGCCTGCTGCGCACCAAATCCTGCTGGCTACCTCCCATGGACGGGGATTTAGGTCCATCGCACGGACAGGGGCTATAAACAAATCTATATTGAGAAAAGTTCTTATTTCTATTTATTTTTGCACAATAGCCTTTAGTTGAGTATTGGTTAACATTTATGGCGTAATAG
Organism: Micromesistius poutassou; assembly: GCF_964030765.1. Classification (NCBI taxonomy): domain Eukaryota; kingdom Metazoa; phylum Chordata; class Actinopteri; order Gadiformes; family Gadidae; genus Micromesistius; species Micromesistius poutassou. Next base: position 13,781,035 of record NC_140279.1, on the reverse strand, counting down.
ATTGCTTTTTACTTTTTATTTCAGTCAAATTGATTATCTGACAGTAACGGTTCTAGCTACAGTCTGAGTCATTGTAAGGCTTTCCACACAAGCACTGGTATTCCACGACCTGCCTGCAGCAATTTGTATACACTTGAAACAGTACACAATGCCTCGATGCCTTCCACTCCCATCACAAGGTTAAACAGTGAGGTACAACAGGCTGGTAAACTGGTAGGCTGAGTGGCTTAAGGCCTTGTATAACTATATACTCTCCACTCTAATCCTCGGCCTGAAAAGCACAGAATATCGATGCAATTCTTCCATTTATAGTCTAATGTGTGTCATGGAGTCTTATGGGATGAGACGTAACGTAGTGTATATAATACGAGAGAAAGATTTTTATTTATGTTTTTTAGTCCAGCACAATAGGATGCTGTTAAAGACCCTTTAAGAGTTTTATGTTTTATTAAAATGAAAGGGGATCGGTTGGTCTACGCAGAATGCGTTATTTTATTTGGGAATGTCCCCTTTTTGACTGGATTGGCTAATATCTTGTATTCTCTGGGATTGCAACTTGTGCCTTTGTACTTTGACTACTGCTGAAGGTTGTAGTAGCTGCAGGCTAGAGAGCTGATTGTTAAGTTAGCTATTTATTTGTCAACTGTTGGGTTTATTTATTTTGGGTGGCATTGGCTCTCTGGTGACTTTGCAGTGTTAACCAGATCTACGGTTTAGACTACATGGTGAAATAAAGTGGTTTGATTTGGATTTATTTGTTTGTTTTGTTTGATTTGCCCATCAGATACATCCTGCAGGTTACAGACTATTAACTGTTGAATAAAGCACAATACAATTAGGCTAGTCTTTAAGTATTTACATTTTTATGAACATGTTACTCACCACTTGAGTCACATAAGAAAAATTGTTACAGCTGTAACAGAAACATGCTTACTTCCTGTGTGTGTGTGTGATAAATTAGGCAGTGATTGGATTGAGAGATAAATTGCGTCTTAACGGCAATGAGTGGCTTAATGACTTGAGGGTTGTCTCAGGCCTGCGACATGTCTGCTAATGAGATAAATCTCTGCTCCACCCAATGGAGCAATTGCATTATCTTAGAATTAGGTAGCCCAGTGCAAGACGCAGAAACTCAATTGCCTTACCACCAATGTGCCTTAACCTTACCTTACCCTTAAAATAATATTTTGGTTTGTATTTATATTCGGGTATACATATTTTTTCTCCTGTTTCTGGTTGCATAGTAGGACCCAATGCTGAGTTGACAGGAAGGAAGGGGAAATGGGTCTTGCATGAGTTCATTCAGCTTCCTCCCCCACAATACATCCTCCATTTCGTTTGTGTCCTAATCCCAGGTCTGCGCTAAATGACGTCCTTAAGGACAATTGGCAGGACACCAAGGAGATTAAGGGGGCTGGCTCAAGTACCTTACACATCAAATACCGCCCTGACCTCATTTGCTCCCCTAAGGAGAGGAAACGCAAGATATCTTTGTCTCATCAAGGACCAACTGGACTGAAGTAGTGGTGACCATGTACCTAGATAAACAGGAAGACGATTGGGTACTCAATGGGCCATGTGTCTCAGCCGGTCAGACTCCCTTTACTTGTGAATCAACAGATTTCAATTTAGTCTGTTTTCCTGGAGTCTTCCTTCCTGTCCTGGACTTACACTTCCTGCCTTTTTAAAACGTTGTCCACATGGATGCAAAGAGGTTCCAGCTGTGGAGACAACTGCATGAACGCCGGTCTACCATTAATGTTCTGGCCTTTGGTATTTTGCCAGATGCGACGGATGACAAAACCTTTCCTTTTTCCCAGCAAACAAGCGTCAAGGCATGGCACTCCGTGGACTATCTGGACAGCCCCTGCACCAGAGGAAAGCAATCCAAACCAGGAGAGAGACTGCAGCAGACAGTAAATGTTAATGTTGGCGGTAAAGTGTTTAACATCCCCATGGAGCTTGCCATGAAATATCCCCAAACACGGATCGGGTCTTTGGCCCTCTGCACGGACCACTCAAAGCAACTCAGTTTGTGTGATGACTTTTCTGTGGTGAGCAACGAGTTCTTCTTTGACCGCGATCCGGCCTTCTTCTACTACATCTGTAATTTCTACACCAGCGGGGTTCTGTGGGTGATGACGGAGATGTGTCCCGTCAACTTTGAGGAAGAGCTGGATTACTGGGGCGTGAGCTTGCGGGACACCAAACGCTGCTGCCGTATCATGTTTGAGGAGAGGGTAGATGAGATGAGGGACAACATGAAGGTGGAAAGAGAGTTGATGGCTGAGATCGAGGTTAATCATGACCTGGAAGGCTACAAGGACATGGTCTTCGGGGACGCTCGCAAGGCAATCTGGGTCTTTCTGGAAAACCCCTTCTGTTCGCCCCAGGCCAAAGCCTTCGCCGTGATCTCCAACCTCTTTGTGCTCCTCTCCATCGGGGCATTGACCCTCAACACTGTGGAGGACTTCAGGAGCTTCGCCATCTATGGCAAAACGTACATGGAGTGGGTGGAGATCATCTCCATTGTGTTCTTCACCGTAGAGTACGTCCTCCGCTTCGCCACCACCTGTCAACGTGAAGAGTTTTTGGGGAGCACCCTCAACTTTCTGGACTTTGTGGCGGGCATGCCTTACTTTGTGCTCATCGTGTTTGAGGCTTACAGTGACATGGAGCAAGAAGAAGAAGAAGAGTTCAGGACCGTCGCCAAGGTCTCCAGGCTCGGCCGGGTCGTCAACATAGTGAAACTCATGCGTGTCTTTTGCATCCTGAAGCTGGCTCGCCATTCCACCGGGATGCGGGCGTTTGGCTTCACCCTGCGCCAATGCTACCAGCAGGTCTGCTGCCTTCTCCTCTTCATCGCCATGGGCATCTTCACCTTCTCCGCTCTGCTGCATTCTGTCGAGCGAAACACACCGAACACCCCGTTCAGCAGCATCCTTGATGCGTGGTGGTGGGCCGCAGTGAGTACTTCTGGAGCTGAATCCTCTAGCCGCTCAAATGAAGTTCAGATGGCAACACATGTCTTGTAGGGCCACCGATGAAATGTTGAAGGATCACATGCATGTGGTGTGTGCTGTTCACACTGATCCGAAATTCTTTTCATGAGCGTTTTGAACAGAACACATCATATGGAACCTAACCCTTTTCAAACCCGATTCGGCCCACTTCCATGTGGCTTATTCTAATTAGGTTAATAAGCGTTCGGAAGATGTTTATTAATAAGTTAAGTAGTTTATAAAACTTCTCACACACACACACACACACACGCACACACACACACACTGTAACAATAGTGTGGCGTGGCAGCAAAGCACAATATTTTCTTCCATTACATTTAATGTAGTCAAATCCAATCCGATTTGACTAATGGTTTCCATAAGTTGCAGGAAACAAAAAACGAGATTTGCTTTGGAAATGGTAGAGCAAGTGTAAGTCTAAAGTAACTCTGTCTGTATCAATTACAGAGTTGGTTGAGGGTAAGTTCCAGGTGTCTCTTTAAGGGACATGCATCTTTTATTTTGAAGCTCTATTGACCATGTCTGCTGGCTCTTTCCTCCTTCAGGTGAGCATTTCAACAGTGGGCTACGGTGACGTGGTTCCAGTGTCCATCCTGGGACGCTTTGTGGCCTTTGCCTGCATCTCCTTTGGCATCATCCTCAATGGGATGCCCATCTCCTTCCTCTTCAACAAGTTCTCAGACTACTACGCCATCCTGAAGGCCCAGGAGTACCGCACCTTCATCAGGCGGCGCTTCAGGCTGAAGGAGCGGTTAGGACACAAAATGGCGGAATGCTTACAGGCGGAGGTGGGAGACAACGGTGGGTACGATTGCCCGACCTGAGGTGTTCACAACATGGACCTGGCGAGATTCCTCCTGCATACGCTCGACTAGAGACGTTCAACCCGAAAGGAGAGACCATATCCAAATCACGCTAACCCCTGTCGTCTTTGCATAAGCCTTGGGGTTTGGACACGCAGACTGCTTTTGGTGATTGAACATAACAAGAAAGGATATTATTATGTCTCCACAGAACCTTTCTAAGATTGCTCCTTGTGCTGATCGGATGAAACCACCAGTATTAATACAGAGCCTAGTAGACTGATATATGTTGAGGCCACACCATTATATAATCTGTGCTAGAGCTGCTGAATACAAATATTAACAGGTGATCATAGTTCAAATGTTAATCTTCTAAACATATGAAAACAATTGTAAATCATACCTTACATGAAAAAATTTAGGAGAGCTGTGTGGAAAGTCATGTGCTCAATCAGCAGACATTTGGTGACTGCACATTTCAACACAAAGAAGCTGTCTGTGGTTTGGTTCTCAGAATCTCTAGACTACGTTATTTCTTGCATCCAAAATAAATACACTACACGTGGTTGCATACTTTCTTAATTCCTTCTTTGAGCTTTGAGTATGTTAACTGCAATGCCGTATGCATATGCAAGGCCTAGCAGAAGGCCTAGCAGCTTCTCTGTTTACTTTTCCAAAGAATATATGAAAAATGTTCAGATGAACATGACCAAGCCTTGATTTTTCAAATAAGTGATGAAACAGCTTTGTTACTAGTGGATATTTAATTAGAAACATTACAAACTCCATTAATTGAGATGAGTTATTGACACTTCTTTACAAATTCAAGGTGTGTGTGTGTGTGTGTGTGTGTGTGTGTGTGTGTGTGTGTGTGTGTGTGTGTGTGTGTGTGTGTGTGTGTGTGTGTGTGTGTGTGTGTGTGTGTGTTGCATCATGTAGTTGTAGTTGTTGTTTTTGTTTTACAGCCAATGCACACAATAGTATATCTGACTTGATGTAACTTGACTAAAAAGCGGCTGCCCGGAATTATCAATTAAATAAAGACTTCAATTAGGTTGCAGGAGTGTCTGGTAACCTTGCAGAATCTAAGACGGTCTTCGGGGGCCCTTGCAGTCGTTGCTGTTAAGTGATTGGGACTCGTGACGTAGATGGGATGTAGAAACCGAACACTTTGCACGCCAAGGCAAGCAACACCCATGCAAGAGGCAGCCTGGTGTATGATATCATGTGCGGGCGTCGGTGCGAGAACCGCTAGAAGGGCGACTTTCAAAGTTATATACAGAGCAGGCTACACGCGGCCAGTGGACGCCTTTATAAACCAAAATAAGGTAAGAGTGGACTTATCGATGTCGTGTGGTTGTGTTACATGGTCGGAACACGTAGCCTATATTGTATTGAGGAGGATATAGCGCATGGATGCGCTACATGGTGATCTGCTTAATATCATATCATAATGTTCTCGTATTGGACTTTTAAGATAAATAAGCACAAACTAAATTTGTCTCTACAAAAATTGTTATAGGCTAGTTCTCATGAAAAAGAAAACAACAAACGGGGGGACAAAAATTAGTGTTGTCTCGTTTATCGCTTGAAATGGTTTTAACCATAGGCTAGCCTACATATAGGCCTAAATATGAAATAAATAAAAATATGTTGTATTGGACTATTGAGATAAATAAGCAAAAAAAAAAAGTTGTAAGGAAAAATAAATAACAATGTAGGCCTACGGGGGAATACATCAACGTTATTTCATTTATCTTAAAGACCTTAAAGGTCTTTAACGATAAATGAAACAACGTTCATACGACACCGTTTGACAAGTGTATTCTATCCTCTCTGAAAAACCGAGTTTCCACATTGGCCTGAAACAACGGGGCTCATCGGGGCGCTCACCGCGGGGCTCACCGCTGACAGCCCCGCGTGTATGTGTCCGCGGTCCGGTGCGTTTGGCCCCGCGTGTAACGGGGCTGTACCGGGGTCTGTGTCCGCGGTCCCGGTGCGTTTGGCCCCGCGTGTAACGGGGATGTAGGTGTCACCAACCGCGGTGAAGCCCCATTACACATAACACGCGGGGCTGCATGTAACGGGATCCCCGCTCATCGCTCGGCGTTAGGCGTTCAGAAGTGTGGTCCAGTTATTATGTTAATATCATGTGTATACTGTAGGCCTATATATATATTATAGCCTAAACTGTAACACTCGGGATGATACAGACTTCAAGTGCTGTTAATGACAGCACTTGATGCTGAAGTGTAAAGTTGGTTTCATTAACGGGAATGGGTTGTTCTGGTGCGCCTGACTCGAGGCTATCCGAAGACGGTAGGAAAGGGACTCATTAGCTGCATGTTCTGTGAATAATGACGGTCGTTTTAGATGTAGGCCTACGTTTTCTATGTGGATTTTAGTTGTCTCATGGGTGCAGTCGCAACGACTCTAACGAAAGCCTATCTTGTTTATGCAGAAGTCCTTCATGGCAATGTCTCTCTATTAGGCTCTTCTGTGATCCAGGCTACCTCACGCTTTTTTGATCCAGGCTACCTCACAGTGCAGGGTTGCCAACTTTTGGTTTTTGGCCGGAGTGAGACTCTGTAGAATCTTATAATGCTATGCTTACATTATAACAGGGGGGGGGGGTGTATTATATTGTATTTGTATGTTTAAAAATAATGCAGGTATCTGACCTAACTTTTAGTCAAATCAAATTGAAGCAAAAATATAAATAAAAGGTTGAGTTTCATAGTGTTTGTGTGTGTGTGTGTGTGTGTGTGTGTGTGTGTGTGTGTGTGTGTGTGTGTGTGTGTGTGTGTGTGTGTGTGTGTGTGTGTGTGTGAACACAGAACAAGAGAATATACTTGGATGGAAAGTCATCAAAGTAAAACGTGTAGGAGGCAGTAAATACAGAGAGAGAAAGGCAGGTAATGTCAGCCAAGATGACATCATCATCGTCATTTCCGTGCACACCTCACCCCTCAGAATCTCCAAAAGCCTAGTCGTGTAACGTCTTTACCTCAAACAGAAGCCCCTGTGTGAGTCATCCTCTGGGCAAATCTTCCCCATTCTACCAGATTTGCTGAATCTTTGGACTGTTTTAAGCGACTTCTAAAAGCCCATCTTTATAGACAGCCATTTCTAGAAATTTCCATCCATGTCCTTTCTATTGGTTCTAATTTTATTAAGTTTGGTCAGTCACTCGTTTACTATTTATTAATGCACAGTGCTATATAAATAAAGCTTAATGACGTGTGTGTCAGTGAGTCTGTGTGAAACTTTGGCAGAGATGCAGCTGTAGGAAAAAAGTCTGCTTCCTGTTTCCTCTCTCTCTTTCTCTCTCTCTCACCTCTCTTTCAATATACATCTCTCTGCCTCGCTTTCTCTCGCTCGTTCTCTCTCCCTCTACGTCCCTCTCGCTCTTGCTCTGTCTCGGGGTCTGACAAGCCCAACCCATTCCGCCTAGGCCTTGACAAACATGACAACACAGTATGGCTCGTCGCCCTTCGTTTTCCATTACACCAAACCCACGCAACACCAGACTCAGCATGCAACAGTGTGACGTGGCCAGCGGCGCCGTGGCCTGTTCTGTTGGCTCCGAGGTCCTCTCCTCTTGCACTCTCCCTCCCTGACGAGTAGTGGCCCCAGTTCTGTTGGCTCCCGGTCCACTCCTCTTGCACTCTCCGTCCCTGACAAGCAGCAGGGCCCAGTCCTGCAACGTGTGGTGCCGTTTGGCTTGGCGTGAAAGAGCATGACTCAAACAGTTGCTGGACAAGGGCTTCTGTATTCCCTGTAGATCGATGGGAGACGCCTCCTGGTGCCTGGATGACCACAGTTTCTTTTTCCTGTACACCTTAAGGGGCCTACATGTCCGATTTTACATGCAGAAATCGCCAAAATGTCCACAATTTGTCATTCAACTTAATAGAAATGTGACCGTCCACGACTGTCCCTCGGGTAAAACAGCTGACTATTGTGACTATTATATTTGAAACGGGACAGTTTTTTCAGGAATAAGGAAGGAAGTGACTTTCCAACATGCTGCCGAGTGCACGAGTGTATGAAGTAGTTTAGCTGGTTTGAATTATGCTTTCACTCGGCTACGGGAGTTGTCGTTATTTGCACACACAACAACACACAGAAACACGGCACACCTGACCAACACGAACAACACTCTCACTCATGGTGTCGGACTAAATAACGAAAACAATTGTCCCAGTATCCCTTGCGGCACCTGGAACACGGCGACCACGCCCACGGTCGCCACACAGCCCCCACCTTAGGGGTCAGGCGTCCCGACGACCCCAACACCCAACCCGAGTGTCCCGAGTGTTCAGGGGGCCGGCGTCGCCGCCTCGGCCCCTGCTGGTGGCTGCCCCGTTGCCGCACAGCCTTGCTCCCTGGTTGGGAAGTACGTCTCCAGCAGCGGTCGGCAGAGGCCCTCCTCTGCCGAACCCCAGAGTCAGCAGTAGCCCGGGGGGGTGTGGTCGGGGACCACCTCCATCGGGGCCCCCACCAGGTTCTGCTGTAGGGGGGAGCTGGAGCGCCATTGGGGGACCCCATGATGATCGCAATGAGTTCTGCCCGTTCTGCCTGCGCGCTGTCTGCGGTCAAACCAAAACAAACCCGATCCCGCCTCTTGCGAACCTCGACCCTAAGTCATATCCTGCCCCTTGTAAGCCCGCCCCCCTTAAGCAGCCGGAGATTCTACTGATGACTGTGCGACACCGATCTCTGCATATCGGGCATCAAGTGTGAACAAGTGTGAACGACCCTCACGGTCGAACCTCCTGCTCCACAAATGCGGAGAAAAGACGGAGGTCATATATGAAAGTATAGTTAGTTTGTTGTTAGTAGGGGTGTAACGATACACAAAAGTCACAGATTCGGTACATACCTCGGTTTTTAAGTCACGGTTCTGTATGTTTTTCGGTACAGCAGTTTTTATTATTTTATTTTTATTAAACAATTGGATTTTGATTAGATTTATTAAATTGTATCAAACAAATGCCTTACACAAATGGAAAGACATCAAATACAATTGAGGATAAAAACACAATAAAGTCCAGGACTTATTTTCATTGTGGTCCTCAATACAAAACATCAGGACAAGACAAGACACTCTCACGTGCATGGAACCGTTAGACCCGTACCGAACGATTTTGGTATGAATGAGTGTATTGTTACACCCCTAGTTGTTAGTATATATTGTTAAGTTAGTTTGTATCTTAAGTGCAGGAGCTCGAGCAGACTGTTTAATTACTAAAGAGGTCCCTCATGAGAAGCTGTCCCAAATTCTTACACAGGTTTAAGGGATAATGAGTCTTTTTACATTCTTTACATTTATATATTATATTTACATGCAGGGCTTTGAACATTAACTATCCAGGGTTCCATTCCCTGTATCGCCCCATTGGTTCAGCAGGTTCAGTTGGAGTTGGGCCACTTGGTGACCTCACACTCAAAATAATTACTCTTCTCTTTTCTTACTCATCAATTCCTTTATATATATATTTACTTACTTTCTCTTCCCTTACTCATGAATTCATTCATTCATCATTATATATACACAATTATAATTATTATAATTAATAATAATAATTATTATTATATACATATTTTTCATAGTGAAATATTTAGTCCTGTGAAATGGTTCCATTGTTATTAACTGGTTTTGTCTGTGCCATTGCAGAGTTATCAAAGATGAAGAGGAGAAAAAGCTTAACATTTGAGGCCTTCATTCTGATGGGGGTCCTGTGCATCATGTTTCTACTCTGGAATACCCAAGCCACTCGATCCAATCTGGACGCCACGAGTACCGCCAGAACAGCCAATCCCAACCAGCTCCTCTCCAAAGCCACCATGGAATACATGAGGACGCCGGTTCGCCGCTTCTGGGACGTCTGTCACCAGAACCTGTCGGCGGCCAACATCACGGGCTTCTCCACCTTACCGGACCACCTCAAAGACTTCCTGTACTACCAGCACTGTAAATCCTTCCCCCTGCTGCTCGACCTGCCCGACAAATGCGGTGGGCCCAACGGCTCCGCTGACGTCTTCCTCCTCCTGGTCATCAAGTCGTCCCCCATGAACTACGAGCGGAGGCAGGTGCTCCGCGAGACCTGGGCCGAGGAGCGGCCACACATGGGCCTCTGGATCCGCCGGCTCTTCATCTCGGGGACGACTGGCACCGGCTTCGAGAAGCGTCGACTGAACAAGCTGCTGCAGCTGGAGCACAGGCAGCATGGTGACATCCTCCAGTGGGACTTCAAGGACTCCTTTTACAACCTGACCCTGAAGCAGGTCCTCTTCCTGGGCTGGATGGAGGAGCATTGTCCCCGGGCACACTTCCTGCTCAATGGCGACGACGACATCTTCGCCCACACGGACAACATGGTGGAGTTCCTCCGCGAGCACGACGGAGGGCGCCACCTGTTTGTCGGCACCCTCATCCAGAATGTCGGCCCCATCCGTCACCCCAACAGCAAGTACTATGTGCCCGTTCAGGTGCAGGAGTCGCAGTCCTACCCGACGTACTGCGGCGGAGGGGGCTACCTCCTGTCCGGCCACACCGCCATGGTCATCTTTAACGCGTCCAAGTCCATCGGGTTGCATCCCATCGACGACGTTTACATGGGGATGTGCTTGGCCCAGGTGGGTCTCAAACCCGTCAGCCACAGGGCCATAAGAACTGCGGGGCTCTACGTCCCCTCACAGAAGATGGACTCGCGGGACCCCTGTTTTTACCAGGACGTTCTGCTGGTGCACAGGTTTCTGCCGCATCAGATTTACATCATGTGGAACCAGGTGCGGGACCCTGCGCTGATCTGTTGGCAGAAGTGAACTGAAGTAAAATCGACTGTGCCTTAAAGCTGCTCAGTTCCTCAATAAGGACAGGGACAGGACTGGAGAGGGGGTCTTTGTGTGCCTGTGGGGAATGTATGTCTTCCATATTGGTGCAGGGTTGATGATATAACAGGGACAATAATAATAATAAATGCACTCTTTCATGACAGGTAACAGGGCTTAAAATAGAATAGATTTCAGAAGGAAATCATGCTGGTAAATGTATAATATGATGAGATCATTTTATAACCTAAACACAAAGGGAATGTTGTAATATCTATATGTCTACCAAGGTGCCTAAAGAAGTTAAAGCGAGTAATGGATCTCTAGTGGACTGTTGCTGACTGTTCACAAAAACGGAAATAATTTTCACTAGGCGGTTAAAAATTAAAGAAAGGGGAAGTTGTGTTCCTCCCAATTAATAAAGTTGAATTTATATATGCTTTTATTCTGTCTTGGTGATATTGTTTTTAATCATAATAATTATCTTACGTGTAAACTAAGATCATTAGCTTTACAGACAAAATAACTAAATAAAATGTATAAATATATCAAGCAACCTCATCACTTGTATGACATCATTTTGGATGTACCTACTGTCGCCTAAAGGCCCAGTACAGGCAACCAAAGCTTCTCCTTGGTTGTGTGTAAGGGAGAGGTTAGGCAGGGGGGGGGGGGTGTTCAGGTGATTGCAATCTGCAACCTCACCGCTACATGCTACTTAATCCTACATACTGCAACTTTAGAACCCAACCTTTAAACAAACCCCAGTCTTACCCTAGATCTAACTGTAATCCAACCTTTAAATGAATCCTTATTTTACCCTAGACCTCAACGTAAACCAACCTTTAAATCAGCCCTACCACTGCACTACCTAACACTTACCTGAAACAAAGCGCTGCAAAACTGGATCCCTAACCCAAGAACCTACTTTAAACACACAGGCCTACCCCAACCCTAAATCCAAACCTAACTCAACTCCCCGGCCCGCTTTATATCACACATTTATATCACACCTCATACCCTAATAACAGCATGTGGCAGTCAACACTCAATCCTCACTTTCAAAATGTATGAGGAGATACAGTTCACTGACCTCGATACAACAGATGTGTAAACCCAGAAGAGCACTGGCACTCACAAAGGTATATTTAGGTGCTGTTACTTGAAGATACCCAGTGGCATGATGGGAAAGGTATTAATAACCGCAGCATCATAAAAGGGCAGTATATGTGGTATATGTGTATGTATGTCTGTATGTACAGCTATCTATGGTTTACGATGGGCCACCATTTGCTATTGGTATTGAGGGTGTTGGTTTCAAAACGGATTCTGATAGTACATGGTAAGGTTAGAAGACCTGCTCAATGAGGTGACCTACATGAATATCGAACAAAAACCATGTCCATGTTTTCAAGGCTGTAGAGGGTAGGTTTAGGGAATATTCCACCCTAAGTGATTCGGTGGCATAATAAGTGGAGAAGGAATTGGATTTACGCCTCCCTCTTCAGTCGTGGTCCAGACTGTTTGTGCAGTTGTTGTTCCATTGCTGGTGGTCACCAGGGAGGCAATTTATTATCTCCTTGCCATGTCACCATAGCAACACACACATTAAGCAAGTCATTTGCTTCCTCAGACAGGTGCGGACCTTTCCCGTCAACACTGAATAAATGAATGAATAAGGAAAACAAAATAAGTGAATAGAATAGAATATAACTTTATTTGCCCCCAGGGGGGATTTGTTGTACACATTCACAGGGTCTGCGAAAACATTACAACTCAAAAGGCAATACACTGTTGATCAAAATTACTTTTATCCAAAGCGAAAATACAATAAGTACTTTGTCAGAAGAAAGAAACAACAATATATGGCTGCAGTAAAGATATTCTTAGAAACAAGTGCCATGCACTTGTTTTTTACTTGCTAGGCTTTACTTGCCAAGCGTGCTTTGATCAGATGCTACAAAATGCTATGGTAAAACTATTAAATAATTTAGGCTGCATAGAACTATTATCATAAAAATGACATTAAAATAAAGTGTCTCTTAATCCAAGTCGCTTAATCCCTGATTAATAATTATTGGTGCACTTCAGCAAATCACTTCAGCAAAAAACACTTGTTGAGAAAAGCTCCAAGCGTCCATTACCCTCCCTTTAGTTTTCTCAAACTTTTTTATAACAAAGTGAGGGACCACACGTGTCACAGCTTGATACATCACGTGTCTTTGGCCAAATGCCCACTGAAATCTCAGCTATTATTGAAGGATAAAAAAATAGATCTATATATGAAATAAATAATTAATAAATGTTTTAATTTTCTTAGAACCTTATATATGCAATACTCATATATTGTACAATGATGAGAACTCCATTAAACACTGTTTGAAACACTGATGAAAACATTTACAGGAAATGACATTTCTTTAGAATTGACTCACGTTTCCTCCTTCTGCCATGCGGTGCATCGGGTTTCACAATACCGAACAGACTACACATGCCATCGTCCTTTAAATGGACCTGTGTGTTCATAACATTTTTTTTATCACTAAAAACACACACACACACACACTAAGATTGCTTAGTGACTCTTAAACGTGGCATGTATCCTCTTAAATTATTGTTTGGTAGCCCCGGTTTAAAAAAAAACAAATGTCATCTATTTCTATTTTTCCCATATAGTCTTCTTCAGGTAACATGGTAGATGTAGCAGGAGACATAAAGGTATTGTATTATTATTATGTATTATTAATATTATTGTATTATGCGTTCGCTGATTGTCGTTGTGAGTGTTTGGACTGGCACTGGCCCTGATGGTTTGGAGAGGAGAGAAAGAGACACTGAGACCAGCTGCTCTTTGTGTTATTAATGAACGTCTTGCCATCAAAATAAATCATTTATTAACAATGCATATATATATATATATATATGAGCTTCATACCGAAACTCCATATGGTCTGCAGCCAGTTCAGGAAACAATACTTCCTGATCTTATTTTGTGCCACATACCACATACCACAGCCTCCTCCCAGAAGAGCCACAGCCCTCACTGTCTCTCTTCCTCTTAAATCCTCTCCAAACAAACAACTCTATATCTGCTGCATCTACCACATAACCATCAGAACATTACATGGAAAAAAAAGACAATAGTGAGTTTATAGAGGTGCGTGCCTACTGCATTTACCTAGGTTTACTCATGTATGATTTGGTGCTCCATGGAAAATACCCAGTTCATATAATGTTGTTCCACTGCCTTTCTTACCTGCATAATGCCAGGTCAGAGCGCTGAATAATGAACCTCTGTCTACACCTGCTCTCTAATGAGCCCTTTAGAGGTGGCTATCTAGCTACAGGAATAGGAAACGTGCCTTACTGATGGGAAAACACTGAAAACAGCAAGTAAAAATAATAATAAAGTAGAAAATTCCGATACAGTTCCAAATTTTTTTTATACACATCTGTGCCTCTTGTAAGAATTATTTACTATGAATAAAAATAATATAACAACCGCTATGGTATGACAACACTGCCTGTAGCCGTTTCTCAATTCGCGTTCTCGTGTGTTCTCGTGTACTTGCGTTCTCGATAAACGTCATCAGTGGTAGCCCTAGCACTGTTCCAATTCCAAGTACGCGAGTACGCGCGAGTTGCTGGTTTAAACAGCCTCACCTGGCCTGTGCCAGACTAATTGTACTCTGGGGCTGGGTGAGGCTGCACAGCTGTTGCCTGTTGAGTAATCAGTGTGCCCAGGGTAAATAAGCCATCACTGCACACACCCAGGGAGAGACACCCTGCATGGCAGCATAGAGCACCATCTGTGTGTATCATTGTACCCGCACTCTTCAATAAACCGCTTTCAACACCATCATCCTGTGTCCTGGTTCCCAGTAATAGCTGCTTAGGTGGCGTGGAGCGTGAACACTGCTACAAACACATAATTAGGTAAACATGACACACAGAAGACGACGTAGTACTCTTATTATGAAGTATCACATGTCATTTTGATTTGACAACCTGCTCCTATCTAGAACGGTGTATGATGGCTCGCGCAGGCCCTTCAGTTGAGCGCGTCCTCCTGGGTGATGCGGTGGATCTGGTTGCTCAGTGAGGAGAAGCAGGGCCTGTCCTCGGGGCTGTAGGCCCAGCACTGCCTGATCAACGAGTACACCTGCAGGTAAGGGGACACGTCTAGCTGTTACATCAGGTATGTCATATCGCCATGGATATGGGTGGATAACACGACACGGACGGCCCCTCTTGAGGAGTGGAGACTTGAGGAGGAAACACAAGAGTAGCCGTGGTCCGAGAAAGTATCAGAGATAAGGCCCAAAATAGTTTTGAATGCAGGAAAACGAGGTGGGCCAGAAAATTATGTACATAAGCATCCAATCTGTTTAAATGAAATGTAAATAAAAAAATGAAAGAGCAAATAGATTAAAATAAATAAATTTAACCTCCTCCATGGTTTACCGACGGCTCAATCAACCAATAAAAAGAGTTTGCTGTTGTAAGCAAACTAACCGCCAAACCGCCAAACTTTAACCTCCCCTGGTCGGTTAAATGGGGACGTGGTGATTGGTTGCGTTTGATTGGCAGTTGACTCACCCTGGCGGGGCAGTGGGCGGGAGCCGGGAGCCTCCAGTTGTCCTTCAGTACAGCCAGCAGGTGCATGGCCATGGCCTGGCCCTGTGTGTTGCTGCTCATCCTCTGCATGTACAGCTTTAAATCACAACATAACGGGTGAGATCCAAAGCCCTCCTGTGTGCCCTCATCAACCCTTTTCACAGAGGTAGCCTCGTAAGGCTTTGCCTCTGGGAAAAGCATCTATTGCACCTAATGTGTGTTTTAGTCAGGTTGTGATTGACTAGTTCTGATTCAAAATCAGCTTCATCGCAAGGTATCTTGACGCATACAATAGATTTCTGCTGATACGTTGGCGCAGTGAAGACAATGGTATAAATACACACAAAAAAACTACTGGCAATGACCTTGCAATGACCATTACTTCACTAACTTTCCAATGCTCCTATGAAGCCATGGTCATTGGTCAATAATTAATCATAAAGTGGATGACTTCATCCTTGGAGTGTAGATCTACACTCCAAGGATGAAGTCATCCACATCCACCAGGATTAATTATTGACCAATGACAATAATTAATCATAAGGCGGATGACTTCGTCCTTGGTGTGTAGATCTTCATAACGTTCCCGGCACGTGACCGGTATGTATCACGCTGCAGTGACACGGCTGACCAGTGCTTCCTCTTCTGATTGTGCAACTTTTGATGTCACAAGTTGCTTGAACAAAGCAGACCAGTTATCTTTGTCATGTCTCACCGCATACGATGTGGGGCATGTTAAAATGACATCACATGACATTTAGGCTTGAACCGGGGGTTGAGAAATCGCACCTGAGTTGGCGACCAGGAAGCCAACTTCCTTGTCGGTGCGCCCTGTCGTTTTAGCGTGATACATATTGGTCGTGGGCCGGGAATGTTCAAGATCAAGTTCTACACATCTAGGAAGAAGTCGTTGATGATTAGTTATTCATGACATATATAGTATATATATATAAGTTCACTTCATGATTAGTTAGTCATGATATACATTAGATGTACATTAGTTCACTTCATGATTACTTATTGACAAAGTTGCGTCAGGGTTTCAGCATGGGACCCCTTACCCGTTTGGGGTTCTGGTGGCGGTTGCAGTAGGAGAAGAGCTCGTGAAGCAGAACGCCCACGCTCCACACGTCAGACTTGTGGGAGAACTTGGAGGACTCTGTGATGGACTCTGGCGCATGCCTGGAACGGAAGGGCAAAGAAGAGTTAAAAGGTGGATACTGGTGGATAAGGTACCAAGCCTAACAATTTGACTCTTGTGTATTTGTACAATAAGATAGATAAGATAAGATAGAAGATAAACTCTAAATCTGAATATGAATCTGACTGCATTGGGGTTGATGGTTATAAAATGCTTTCTTTACTTTTCAGTGCATCTGTGTTATGTTACTTTAGCAGCGTTCATCAACTTGGTAGTAAACAGTTAAGTGATAGGGTTAGGACTTTCGGTGCATTTCTATAAACACAATTGATGGATTGGATTGATTTTGAGAATAAAATAAATGCCAAACCAGAAGATGGGGCTTTCTCCCGGTTGTGTGACGCAGTAGTACTCCTTGTCATAAGGGATGATTTTGGTCAGGCCAAAATCTGCGATTTTGACCAAGGACTCACTGGCCACCAAGATGTTTCTGGCCGCAAGGTCCCGGTGCACGTAGCGCATGCTCTGAAGGTACTCCATTCCCTGGGGAGGAGAACAGGGTGGTATTCACCAGAAGAGATGCTGAGGTAGGGTCATTTGATTTGTAAAGCCCTTGATCACATTTGCATTTTCAAAGGGCTTCACACACCCAGTTATATTTACATTTCACATTTACATTTAGAGACTTTAGTAGATGCTTTTATCCAAAGCAACTTACAATAAGTACGTTTGACAGAAGAAAGAGAAACAATATATTGCTGTCGGTACAGTAAAAATATTCAAGTGCTTAGCATTTACAATTGCTAGGTTAGAAGAAGAAGAAGCCTTTATTTGTCATTGCACAGGATAAAACGTGATCTGGCTGCGTGATTTCTGTGTGATGGACGGTTAGCTAGGGTGGTCCTGGTGACCATTAAGTTACCAGTCACTCTTGATCAGTTATTAAGTTGGCATAGTCTGTGTGGCCAGTTGCTGTTGACCCTGCATTCTGGTATTGCGAAAACAATGACTAATCTAAGCAGTTCCAAGTCATTACTGTCCGACTTTTCCAGGTCCCAGTCAGCCACACTGAATGTGACAACGAGTCTATTTATGGTACGCTACGGTTGGAATAGTGATAATCCGAGGGCTGGGTTCAAATCAGTTATGCTCAAATCTCCACAACAGTACTCACAATTAATTTTGTATGCATGTACGATGAAGACGTATGAATATAAAATGAATTATTTCAGTTCATATTGTTTCATATTGTTATCCAGTGATCTGGCTGCGTGATTTCTGTGTGATGGACTGTTAGCTAGGGTGGTTAACTCACATTGAGTTAACCAGTCACTCTTGATCAGTTATTAAGTTGGCATAGTCTGTGTGGCCAGTTGCTGTTGACACTGCGTTCTGTTATTGCGAAAACGATGAATAATCGAAGCAGTTCTCCAGTAAAGTAGGTGTAAGCATAGGTGGTACCTTGCAGATCTGCGAGGCGAAGAGCAGCATGCGTCGGAGGCCGACGGAGGAGTTCTTCTCCAGGTAGCCGATCAGACTGCCGTGGGGCATGTACTCCATCACCAGGCTCATGCTGAGACGACCTGATGGAGGCGAAGGAGCAAAATAACAGACGCGCCAGAGGAAGAACTGCTTTTTACATTTTGTTTTACCTATTGCTAAGGAAAGGTTCGAAAAAAAGTGCTTAAGCCCAATTCTACAAAAAGTTCAGATTTTTAGAAATTCTTAATTCTTAATTCTTAAACCTTATAGCGAATTGGTTTGATTATTTTACTTTGTACTGGTCTGAAGGCCAGTAGGCCTGAAGCATCTATTTAACTAATAAACATGAACCAAACATTATATATATATACATTTATATACATTAAATACATTATTTACATTTACTTTCTTGTTTTTTCAAAATTTTGTGTGTCTATGACCTTCATTTTGCCAAACTTGTAACTGTTTTATAAAAGCAATAGCTCACTTAATATAAAATATTGGCGCAGATCCCAGGACGGAGTTGCCTCCAACTACTGAAAAAACATGGAAGTTGTTCCCCCCTCCGCCCCGTTTAAATTATTTCTGAATAAATGATGTAATAAAAAATATATTAAATAGAAGCCGACTTCATGTTTGAAATAATAAAAAACAACACTTCTCAAAGGTTTTGTTTATATCCCCCCTATGCATCCTGCTCAGTGTTGCATAACCGTTGCATATAAAAACTAAGTGGGATTTTGGGAAATTAAGTTAACAGTTTGCTTGCCATTGGACTTTATAAAACGGGGGGCTTAAATCAAGCAATCTGATTAGTTCCTAACTGTTGTATAATGGGCGTATAAATGACTGCTATGACGTCCAATCAGATTGCAGAGTTCCATATCACGGCGCGTATAACTTTAACTGTTTATTTATAAAAGCAATAGCATAGTTCACAGGGGCCTAAAAATATGTCGATTGATGCAGAGGGTGGAAAGGTTGTTTTTCCGGGAGTGAGTAAGGCGATCGAGAGAGGTCCAGGACACTAACGAAAGCAATAGGCACACGGCGAGTGAACTGCTCGATAGTAGGCTAAATTGCCGGCGAAACAAGCTTAAGTCTGTGAAAGGTCGCCATCCCTCTGCTTCGCGTCGGGCCGAACAACGCCCCTTAACTGTGGTATAATGAGAACATTCGACAGCCTGTCATGAGCTATTGCTTAAATGTTCCCCAGATTCCATCTCTGTAGCATGCAAGTTGCGCTAGGAACATAGGCTAATCCGCTGACAGATGCCTTGTAAGTAATGTTGTTCAAACAAAGATAAAGGTGTGTGTGGGGCTGTGCGCACGTGTTAGGTTCCGTGTGGATGCCTTTCCAGAGACTTGGTTGGTGAAATGAGTAAACAACGTGAATTGATTTGGCGCACCTGGGGATTGGAACAAAGCCACAAAAAACCTCAAAGCCTCTCTCCCACTTCACTATGATTCATGATCCATGTATGTATATTATCTTATCGTTTAGAGAGGTTGGATAATAATAGTCGCCACAGCCTGGGCGAATGGAGAGGACTA
This sequence comes from Micromesistius poutassou, assembly GCF_964030765.1. Lineage (NCBI taxonomy): Eukaryota > Metazoa > Chordata > Actinopteri > Gadiformes > Gadidae > Micromesistius > Micromesistius poutassou. The sequence goes on along the minus strand of NC_140279.1, from coordinate 13,761,578 downwards.
TAATGGGACACAGCTGTCAACCACCTTTGTGCTTGTGTTGGGGCCTCAGAATGCTTCAGGCCTTTATATTCTAGTTCAGTCACCGACTCCCGCTGGTCCCACTATGCGCCTGCTGACTCCACCTGTCTAGATACCTGTCTAACTACCTGCCTGTTGCCGACTCACCTGTCTCACTACCTGTCTATCTACCTGCCTGTTGCTGACTCCTTACCTGTCTCTTTACCTGTCTAACTACTTGCCTGTTGCCGAACCATCGCCTGTCAAACTTCATGCCTGTTGCCGAACCATCACCTGTCTAACTACCTGCCTAACTACCTGTCTGTTGCCGACTCCTCACCTGTCAGACTACCTGCCCCAATAACGAAACCTTTACCAGTCCAATCTACCAGCCCATCACCCGTCTCCCCTCCCTGTCACCTTTTCTGTGCCTGGCCTGTCATAGATTCTAGTGTCTTCAGTAAATTCCTTATCTTATCAAATCCTACGTCTTTGTTTCCTTTGGCTTGCGTTTGGGTCCTCCCCAGTTTGTGTCCTCCCCCATTCGGATCCTCCCGCCCGCAACAAACAACACACACACAAGGAGTGCAGAGCTCACCAGTGCTGTAGCTCACCCCCCGGTAGCGGACGATGTAGTCACAGTGCAGGACACTGAGCGTGTGGATCTCCTTGGTGAAGTCGTCCAGGAAGGAGTGCTTGCTGGGCTGAAGCTTCTTCACAGCCAGCAGCTCGCCCGTGTTGTCCCCCAGGGGGTCGTAGCGGCACAGCTCCACGCTGCCAAAGTTCCCCTAGGAGCAGGCGAGGAGAACGTTAAAGTCCCTGGTTACTGGTCATTTACTACAATTAAGGGTGGTTTCGGTGTTCACTGGGCAACGTCAAAATGATTCAAAGATAATACCAGTCATTCTGTAGATAAACGCATGGTAACAACAGCCGATATCTGTATATGACAAAATATTTAACACGGATAGGACAGTATAGAATGCTGAATAAAAACACAATGATGCTCCCTTGCCCAATGGTTGGATTCGGTTGGACCAGGTGGATGTCAATCAAGGGTGAGGCTTAGGTTATCTTAACCAAACAAACTAGAAGCTCAACTACCAGCCACATCATTAATCTTTCATCTTGATTAGCCGACCCTTCTAAACTGCAGATACCGGTAATGTATATACATACATCATGAATCATTCTGGACATTCTTTGTACTCTATTTACTTATGTTTTTTGTTCCTTTTGTTCCTTTTGCATCAGTGACGCGAGGTGGAGGCCTTTTGTGACCTTGGGACTTGAATGCATTTAATAAGAGGGGAAGTAAACACTGGGGCTATCCCCACTGTCAGGAAGATCCACAAATCATACATCTGGGTGGAACTCAAATGTCACTACGGGTCTTGTAATGGCTGATCAACATCACACCCAGTGGTGAAATAAGGACAGTTTAAGGTGTTCTTACCAAACCATTTCCTGGTCCCACTAGCCTTGGAATGGAAGTGGAAAATAATTAATAATTAAATAATAATAAACTTTTCAAATTTTACAAGATATAAGTAAAAAATACTGAAAGGTACACTAGATAAGAATCAACCACTCTGTCTCACCTAGAAGCACCTTTTTCACCTTAAAGTATTGGTTTATCCGCTATGTTCAAAATCAATGCTGTTAATTTGCCTGAATCAGACAGGGAGGCTGGCTTTCATCCATAGTCCCCGGGCCGGTGGATAAAATAAAGGGGCTTCAGTGGTTTAGTAAGTGTATAGATGTGAGTGTAGAGGCCCCCTTATTGAGTATAGAAGTCATTGCGACCACCCCTACAAGTGTAGGGGTAGTCGCAGGCTAGTAACCAAAGGAAAAAAAAACCTAAGGTACCACATACACATGTCTTTATCTCTGCTATAGCCTAAAATAAAGGCTTAAAATCACACATTTGGGTAGAAGGGGCTGAGAGTTATTGTGGTTAAAAACAATTAAAAACAACCTTTTGTTGGCAGTTGGTCAAATTCATATTTTAAATGGCTTGGAAATCAAGACCGTATGACAGTCTTGAGTTTTTATTTCTTTTCTTATTTTGGGGGGAGGGGGGGGTGCTTCGCTCCTGGAAATGTGAGGTGTAATTTATGTAAAATATAACTGAAGAAATTTTGAAACAAGATGTAACCAATGAGGAAGTTACCTAAAAGAAAATATTTAAGTTCATTTGAAAAAGATCAGCACCCTAGCAGCAGAAGAGGAGCAACTGACCTTACCAAAAGCATGCTCTAAAAGCAATTAGAACTAGGAATGAATGGATGGATGTTTGTTATGGGTGTATGTGTGTTATGGGGTGTGAGTGAAGGTATGACTTGTCCTTTGCATGTAGAATGAGTGACGGGAGTGATTATGTGTCTTGTGTGTATGGTTTCCTATTAAAGTTATCACACCAGTCTAGAACTTGGCCAAGTATACGTACGCTTATGTCCATCAAGCAAAATGTAGGATAGCAGGCAGATTCAAACTAACCTTAATAAATTCACTGTTACAAAATGGAACGTAAATGGGGTTGAAGACAGAGTAAAGCAACAAAAAGTAGTAGTTTTTCTGCAAGAGTTGCATCTCAAAGCTGGTAAGATTAAATTCCTGAAAAAACAGTGGGTGGAGGCATTTGAATCAACCTACACATCTAAAAGCAGAGGAGTAGGTATTTTGATAAGTAAATCCTTACCATTTCACTTAATTTCAGAACACTCCGATATTTAATAGTCACGTGTGAAATTCATGGAGATAAATATAAACTAATAAATATATACTGTCCTCCCTCAGCTAATATGAAATATCTCATATATATTCAGAAAATAATCAATAGTATTACAGCAGAAGGAATTTTATTTGCCAGAGATTTAAATCAAGTCTTCACAGAACATGATAGTTCTAACTTGAAAAGGAAGCCTAAAGATCCCAAGAAGCTTCTGAAATTCCTCTCATTAAATGACCTAACGGATGTGTTGCGACAAATGCATCTAAGTTCTTTCATCTGGTCAAATAAGGCTCATAGATTGAGTGGGAAACTACTTCAGAATAATTGAAAAGAGAGAGGGCTAAATTTGTCAAACCTTGAGCTAAATTACTATTCTGCTCAAGCTTTTTATAGTAACAAAATTATTAACAGATCAGAGGAAGATACTTGGGTAAACATAGAGGATAATCAGCTTGGAGAAAATAACCTGTTTCTAGCCTTATTTACAAAGTGGAAGATTAAAAGTCAGTTTTGTCTCAAATAGCACATTAAGATCATGGGAGATATTAACACATAATCTGGGTATAGAAAGCACGGTTCCAAAGACCACACGCTTGTGGAATATCCCATACATCACCATACAAAATGAGGAGCTGAAGTGGAGATCATGGAGTGACAAAGGAATAAAAACTATTGGAGATATTATTTCTCATACGGACATTAAGCCATTTGAACAATTGGTAATATAATTAAATGTAACTAATAAGGAACTTTTTAGATACCTTCAATTAAAGAGCTGGATAACAGATAACCTTGACTTGAACTACATTAGGCCTACAGAACCCTCAGCTACTCAGAGATTATTCCTAAACTTGAAAGAAATTAATAGGGAAAGTGTATTAACACCTTATAGAACCACAGGCAAATAATTATTCACTGAAAAAAATATGAGGGTTGGAACAAAGATCTAAACATAAATAACTCTGATATAACTTGGAAGAAATGCCTAAATACAACCAACACCATCACCACCAATGAGAATATGTGGCTCATACAATACAAGCTCATGACAAGAATATACTACACTAGATCAAAAATAAATACAGTTGATGCCTCTTTCTCCCCTGTTTGTGTAAAATATGGCATACACAAGGAGACATTAATACACGCTTACTGGGAATGTAAGAAGGTTTGTAAGGGTTGGTCAGAGATCCAAAAATGGATGACCAACAATTGTAAAATCAAAATTTAATTCACTGTCTTGAGCAGTATCTTCCAAAAAACAGGTTAAAATACCCCATTGGATGGATGGTCATTTTCTCCCTTAGGTAGGGTACAGAGGCTCCATTGCTACAGCAATGGAAGGGACTAATGAAATACTATTTAAGTATAAAATCAATCAATGAAAAATCAATGTTTGAGGACCGGAACAGAAGAGGACGGGCCTAAGTTGGTTAGTAGTGTGATTGCTGTTGGATGGCTGAATGGCGCCCCCTGCTGTTGGTGAAGGGCATGTTTACCTTCCCTAGCTGGGAGATGTAGCGCAGGTAGCGCTCCTCGAACACGGTCTGTTCCTGGAGCGGGGGGCTGAGGGCGCTGCAGCCGGGGGCCCTCTCAGGGGCCTCGCTCGCATGCAGGATCTCGTAGTCTGGCCCCACAGAGACAGCAATGGCAGTTGTTTCGTTTGGGAACGGAATAATTGTAAAAATCTAGAAAAAATAAATGCCTAAATCTGATGGCTTTTGACCTGCTACATAAAAATGTAGGGAAATGCTCATTTATAAAAAGTACAAAGTAAGACATGGTCTAGGTTTTCCTACAACCAAATCGATCTTTTGGTCCATGGTGGAACAATTACATCAATACTTATTTGAGAGTGGCACAAAACTAAAATGTTTCGTTTTATTATTAAATTCTTACCACAATACCAACCTAGCACTAGGTAGCTAGCTCGGGAAAGAGAGAGAGAGAGAGACCTCCGACGGTCCGACAATGTGCTGTTACCGCTATTCAAACAATAATTCCCATAATGTTCGCGGCTGAGCGGGCCTGTTATGTCCAAAGAGGCATATGCTTTTTAGTTCACTTTCACATCTCAAGCGAACCGCACCAGAGTTTGTTTGGAAGCGAACCGAGACCACCTTTAGTGAGGCCGGCTGATTTGGTGCGCTGAGGTGGTTGCATTCACTCGTTTAGTGCGCACTATTAAATGTATCGTCATGTAATCCATGGATTTCAACAATGTATCTGAATTCTAAATACCAACTATTTAAATTGTAACTGTAACGGAATACAGTTACTTATAATTTGTATTCTGAATACGTAACGCCGGTACGTGCATTCCGTTACTCCCCAACACTGGTTGTACCTGAGGTGATAAGGTTGTTGAGTTGGCGAATCACAGCACGGCAGGAAGGCCTGGAGGCGGGTTGATAGTCCATACACTGAGTAATCATATCAGCCAGCTCTGTCCACTGGGACGGCTCCAGCTGCTGGTAGGTCCCATAAAAACGACGTTTCTAATTGCAACACACACACACACACACACACACACACACACACACACACACACACACACACACACACACACACACACAGGCAAATAGTCACATGTTTTTTTTTTGGCAAAAAACTGCATTTCTGTGGTTATGAGCTCATGTAAATACTAAAGGGATCTAAAACTAAGGGATCTACAAAAAGTTCCATTCCATTGGACAGTCAATTCACTGTGAGTCCAATTACAATTATGAAATGAATACAGTCCCTATATAACAGGTGTGATGTTAGGAAGAGGGATAGATCAACCTACCATGCTGATCTATCCATCAAATACCTGGGTGGATAGATCAACCTACCATGCTGATCTATCCGTCACACACCTGGGTGGTGGATAGATCAACCTACCATGCTGATCTATCCGTCACACACCTGGGTGGTGGATAGATCAACCTACCATGCTGATCTATCCGTCACACACCTGGGTGGTGGATAGATCAACCTACCATGCTGATCTATCCGTCACACACCTGGGTGGTGGATAGATCAACCTACCATGCTGATCTATCCGTCACACACCTGGGTGGTGGATAGATCAACCTACCATGCTGATCTATCCGTCACACACCTGGGTGAACACTCCCAACTGTGACATCACTGGAGGTGCTATTTTTGTGATATTTCATGTGCTTTTTTACACCTTATAATTCTTTTATAGACAGGAGAGTCTGGTGAGACAGGAGGGTGGGTCAAAAGAGAGAGGGAATGACGAGTTGCATAGGATTGCAGGTCGAAATCAAACCTGGGCCTTAGTGGTTTGAGCCACCAAGCTGCCCAAAAGGTTGGCTTTGCATTAGAATGACTCCATCTACAGGTCAAACACCTGCTATTGCATGCATAAACTCTTATTAAACTCATGCATAATCTCAAGTGTGTTACCGATAGATACATTGCAATAGATAGTGACTTATCTATTTGCATGAATATCTGAGATTACTTTAAAATAGTATTACCATTTCCAGGTCCCAACCCTTGAGTGGAGTTTCTCCGTTGTTAAAGATCTCCCACAAGGTTGCGCCAAAGCTCCACTTATCACAGTCCACACTCAGACTGGCTGGGTCCTGTAACAGCTCGGGTCCCACCCAGGGGATCCTGTCCAGAATCACTAGAAACACACACACACATGGTTACACGCCTACACACACACACACACACACACACATGCACATAGACAAACGCAAGACAACAGCACAAGACAGACAAACAGAAACTGTTAAAACGGGCTCTCTGATACAACTCTAACGGGTCCTGCAGTACCGTTGGCGTCCAGCAGGGACACTTTGATTCCAGGGTCGCTTAGCTTGATGAAGGGAGAGGTTCCCTGGGATGGATCTCCCTCTCGGGCCAACAGCACATTCTTGGCACAGATATTTCCATGGACTATGTTTTTCTCGTCCTGAAAGGCATTTCATGTAAACACAAATAAATACGATCTCATGATGATTGTAAATTGGTGGCTGATTAAGGTTATGGTTTTGAGAAGTTCAGTGTTTACCTTTTTAATAAAACCTTCGGTTAGGTTGGACTATGGTTGGGTTAGTCAGCTATCAGAAGGACTATCAGCAACACAACCTATTCCTGTCAGGTTTACTGTCTGTTACACATACAATAATGTTCTTATCAACATTACGGGTTGGAGCCTGAGACGTACTTCCACCTTTTGCTTCACTTAAGTTATAATACAAAATGAGTACAAAATACTATTGGTGAGATTTTTTACACTAAACCCTTGGCTTTGATTCTGCTCACTTTTGGTTGCTTTTGGAGCACTTCAATCGGGTAATAATTTTGATTGTTTCCCATAGAAAAGCGATGTGAATGCATTTCTAAAATACTGTTCTTCTCCTGCAATTGGAAGAGGAGGGAAGAGGGGAGCCAAAGCACTGCACTGTCTGAATAACATTGTTGATTCGACCTTGTTCAGCTTACCAGAAAGTTGAGTGCTAACGCTAGCTGTTTCGCTATGTTGAGTTTGCAGCTCACTGACACAGAGCTCTTTCTCTTCAAGTACAGGTCAAGGGCTCCATACTTCACCAGCTCCTGCACCATGATGTCTGTGGGGTGGGGGGGGGCACAGAGTCAGCAACCCTGTGTGTGTATGTGTGTGTGTGTGTGTGTGTGTGTGTGTGTGTGTGTGTGTGTGTGTGTGTGTGTGTGTGTGTGTGTGTGTGTGTGTGTGTGTGTGTGTGTGTGTGTGTGGCACTGGAGGATAGTCTAGTGGTTGAAAGGCTGCAGATTTTGACCCCAATGACCACAGACTACCTGTAGGCATCCTTGAGCGAGATGACGTAACCCACTACCTGCACCTTGATGATGTCTCCAACCTAAATTCTCTGTGGCTTATCAGTAGTAGTTGTAGTAGTACAGTTGAAGTAATACTCAGTGGTTTACGGCCATTCATTGCCAGTGCCCTGTCTGCTGGGATTGCATGATAATGATTAGTGAATGATATGAAAGGGATGCCATTTACGGGACCAATGTCGGGATCAATGATCAATGTCAATTAATTCAAATAAAATTATGCATATTACTACATTTGCTGTTCCCGGTGACTGCAGTCATCACTTTAGAAGACGAAGTGTTCGCAGTGTGAAAGTAGATGTTAATTGTTTTTAAGGTGTTATATATCAAATGGAATTTGACTATTGCTGTGAAGCCAAATTGCTCAATGATTGTTTCATGGTACATGGAAATATTACTCAAAATAATAGACAAAAAAGATATACCGACCAGAAACTGAATGTGTATACAAATCCTAACAGCGTAATTATCACAGCTCCACATGCTGTTACAAGCTAATTTGTTGATTTGCTGGCCGGTGTTAGTCTGACTTACTTTTCGCTCCATGGACGCTCACACCGTAGACCAGCAGCAAGTGCTTATGGGAGATCTGGCTCATCATGCTGGCAGCCTCAAAGAAGGCCTAGCAGGGGAGAAGAAAGATCATGAAGGGACTCAAATTAACAACATGGAGATTGTTGCTGAAATGATGGACATAATATATATACACTTTAATATATACTTTCTAAGAACCGTCTCTTTACCGTGTTGCTGCTCACTCTGAATATAGAGTTTAGGAATTATTTATTTATGGTTTATTTGATACAGTGTACATACAAACTGAGAACAGCTATCCAAAGCAAGTATCATAGTGCTTAGCGGATGCTAATTTGCAACACCCGTCCCTAGAATCCCGGAACATGATAACTTGTGTGTTCATGACATTACCCTTATGGTAGGTGTATTCGTGAAGGAATGAGTGATTTATGAATGAATGAGTGAATGAGTGAACAAACCTCCCAGTAGTCCTTGTGGTTGGCGTCCAGCACCTTGAGCAGGACCTGCGTGTGGTGTTGCTCTCCCTCCCTCGTGTCCACCTTGGTGCCCTTGAACACCCGGTTGAAGGAACCCTGGCCCAGACACTCACCCTGGAACACACACAGAACGCCCCTGAATGTTCATTCAGTCATCCTGGAAGACACACAGCACGCCCCTGACTGTTCACTCAGTCATCTAGAACACACAGCAGCATGCCCCTGACTGTTCACTCAGTCATCTAGAACAGACAGCAGCACGCCCCTGACTGTTCACTCAGTCATCTAGAACACACAGCAGGCCCCTGAATGTTCATTCAGTCATCCTGGAACACACACAGCACACCCCTGACTGTTCACTCAGTCATCTAGACCGGTGGCTGTCAAAGTAGGGGTACGTGGATTGATCTAGGGGGGGACTCGAAATGAATCAGGGATCGACCTTCCCAAACTATGGCTGACCGTATGTACGTATATGCATGTTCACTTTTTGTTAATGCAGCAAAATAAAGAACAAAAACATTTTAGTGAACTGTCTGTGATGCTGGGGAACTCGCTAGGATGCACATTTTTGGTCCAAAAAGTTAGCGGCACACAAAGAACTTTAACTTTAACTTTAACACAAAGAACGTCAAGGTTGTTTCTCTTTATTGTGTTGGTACTGTGTGTAATGCTGCTTCTACACTATAATTTCCCAGCTTGGGATCAATAAAGTAAATCTATCTATCTATCTATCTAAGATGTGTGTGGGTGTTTTGATTTATTGGATCGGCTCCTTGCTCAACACTGATACGCCCTCATTGTAAAAAAAAAGGACTAATAATAATAAATAAATAAATCTTTCTTTAAACACAACCTTTTGGCCTAGGTTCAAAACATCCTTGCAACAATCCAAACATCCTACACCTACAGAGTTGCATACGGGTGTTGTATGTGTAAACTGTAGGTAATAGTGTGATGCTTATAGTGTCAACATCGGGCATCGATTACGTTTGGTGTATGTGGAGGCGCTTAAAGTGCTGATGTTTGTATGTGGCCGCAGGAAGACATGGCCTGGGTAATACGGGCCACATGTTTCAAACTACACATTGATAACACTAGGCTCATTTCCAAGGCCTTACTCAAGGCCTTAATCCACGCCCTTGGATTTAAGTATTTTATGTCTTTTCACTTACCATCTGAGGACGGGCATTTTAATTGGTCCTTGACGATTGCAACCGTACCTGATTATGTGTTGTTCTTGTCTGGATGATGCATACACTAAAATTGCAGACACATTATTACTAATAACGGTTCTGACCACAGATTTGAAATGAGTATTAGATCTCTCTATTTTGCCAGCTTTGTCCATGCAGGATTTTGGGAGGGGGTGCCTATATACTCCTGCTATGACTACTACTGCAATCCATGAATGTGGTTATAGCAGCATACACAAGCAGTAACTAATGAGTTTGTAAATGATTAAAGCCACTTGGTCCATAATATATGTAGTTTAAAGTGCTATGATCAAGGCGATGGGTAGTAGTAGTAGTAGTATTAGTAGTAGTAGTGGTAGTGGCAGTAGTGTAGTAGTAGAAGAGGAAGTGCAGTTATAGTAGGATGTGTTCCTAAACACATGCTACTATCAGTGTAATGTAGCTGGTTAAATGTGTTCCATACATACCCACTGGAGCTGCTCGTATTTGATCATTTGGAACTGGATGTTGGCGAATTTGTTGGGTTCAGGTTTTGTCGAACCTTGTGTTTGCACCGCTCTGCCATTGCGTAGGATAATGAGGTTGGTGAACTCTGCAGTAAAACAAGGACAATTATTGTGTTAATTATCTATCTAGGAAAAAAAGGAAACGGATGATAGACGAGTAGGAGAATATATCATGTTCTTCTTGTAGTTGTTGTGTTATCGTATAGCCTGCATCCTGCTAAGGCCTGTTTTAAGAATGTTTTAAGTTTAAGTGCAAGTGTTTTATTGTCAGGTACTCAGCACGGGGTTCAAATGCGCACTGAAACGCTTAAGACAATTAATTAGCAATGTGAGATACAAAATGAACACACCATAAGAACAATAAAATACAAGTAAAGCCTATTCACCTGTAAACTCTATGCAACATGGCCTACAACTGAATGCGAGTGTTTTGTAAACCACAAATTACAAAATCCAAATGATATAAAATGCGATTTTGATTAATTCCAATGAGACATGATTCATGATTTTCCAAGTTTTACTGTCAAAATATGTGCTTAGCTCCAAGATGGCCGCCAGGTGAATCTGGCCAGTAACTGAATGATATACCTTTGGCACGGGGCGGGCAGCAGCAGCTTAACTTGACGGGCACGTCAGCGAGGAGCAGCATGTTGTGTTTGTAGTGATTGGTCAGTTCGGTGAGGCTGTAAAACCTCTTCTGGACGCCTAGGAGAGTGAACTCATCATTGCTCTTACTGATGAGGCAGTCTTTGTAATCCAGTCCAAGTGACGTCTGGGAAAAAAATACATTTTGATGTAGCTTTTGCTCAATTCAATAAGTCGACAAAAAAGTATATTGTCACAGATTGTTCATACTACACAGAGATGAATGTTTATTGTTGCAACGCAATCAGTCTATTGGTGCAATTTGTGAATTAATACTTTTTATATATATTTGTGAAATATTGATTATTGAATTATTATTATCATTATAATATTTGCAATTTTGGTATGATTAAAAGGTTAATGTAATTGTTAGTATTATTATTATATCTGTCTTTCCTTGTGTAATGAAAAACAATAGAGCCGTTCTGTCTGGGGCCTAATATCTGCTGAACTTGGTAGGCCTAACGCCTCATACCCACTGTACACGTCGACGGAAGAGAGTGGGCGTGTCCGACGCATGGGGTAAAACACGATCTGCGTATAACGTGCGTATAACGCGATCTGATTGGCCAACGGATCCGTCGCTGCCTGAAAAGTTAAGCTTTTCTCAACTTTTGGACGCAAGAGACGGAGCCGATTTGACGGACGGACCCACAATGCATTTCGGGAGCGTCCCATGTAAAGTCAAAGAGATCCGTCGACGGACGTGTACAGTGGGTATGAGGCGTAACAGGACATCAAGTGACTAATCTTGTCCTGATAGGCCTATGAGACCTGATAAAACCATATTCTTCCTTTGTAAGACGCAGCGGAGATGAAACTAATAACTGACTGACTCATTTTAAAATGAATTAGGAAATATATAACAAGGACACACAGACACACAAGGACACACAGACACACAGAGGGAGAGAGGCTAGAATCCAAGCACTGGTCACTGGGCTTTAGGACGGGGTGCTGGAAGTCTCTTTACCTCAACACAAACGGTGAGGAAGTAGTTGTGGTACTGCATGGGACTCTGGCGGAGCACGAACGCGCCTCTTCTTTTCCTCGACTTTTTCAATTTGTTGACGGCAAACTCTGACCTGTTGAAACATATAAAGTGACCGTTTAAAAATAGGAGTACAACATACGATCACGTCAGACTTCATGCCTCACGTCGATGTGATCCATGAACTTTAATAATGTTTAAGTACCGTCACTATTCTTGCATATAAAATTTGTAGTAACATTTTACAATAAGGTTACATCAATTAAGCTTTAATTAACATTAGTTGTGCATCAATAAGCATTATTATTTTATATCTTTTTAGAGTTAGCACATTGATTAGGGTTGGGGTTAGTGTGTTAGGAATAGGGCTGTAACCCTTTTAAATAATGTGTATATACATACTGTACGTATATATATATATATATATATATATATATATATATATATATTAATACGTTGGTTAACATCAACACCATTCACTTAGTAAATGAACAATATTAATGCACTGTTAATGAACTGTAACTCAATGCTTATGACTGCATTAACTAAAGTTAATTAATGGATAAATATTGTACCCTTAATGTATAGTTCAACCAAATCAGAAAAAAACATTTATGATAGAGACCTCCTCTGCCTGCCTTTCATTCAGATTTTAGTTGAGGTATTTAGTCATTTGTACAAATACGTTGTCATTTAACTGACGCCTTCGTCCACAGCAACTCATAACTACAGACTAGGCTGTGCACATGGGGGATGGAACCCAGCACCTTTAGCCTGGGAGTCCTAGCACACCATAGCCGCCACACCAGCCTATCCTTAAAGGGGTGATATCATGCCACCAGGTGTGTATGTGATTAGCCATTACAAGCCGTTTGAAAATCTGCCCTTCCCTGTGCCCTAGTGACATAGGGGAGTCACTCCCACTAGTGGGAGTGTCCACCTAGATGTATGATGGATAGATCAGTCCACCAGCCTACCCAGTGGATTGTGGCAAATGTTGCTTATCTATCCGTCATACATCATACACACTTCAGCTGCACTCAAAGCCTGTATGAAGAGCCTCACGTGATGGGGCCATGGCAGCGGTTCTCAATGTTCTCCAGGAGACTGTAGGGGGCGATGTCCTGGCAGAAGAAATGGTTGGAGTCCGTGGTCAGCCGGAAGTAGCCGTCCACCAGCGACACAAAGGACAGCGCCTCTGTCACACTCTGGAACTTGGCTTCCTGTTGCGACACGTAAAGGAGACACGATGAATATTAAAGGGGACGTATTATACCACCAGGTGTGAGTGTGATTAGCCGAAGATAAACTCCATATCAAAGATAGTCTGTCAAGGTTTAATATCAACTGAGTGTAGATTGGCCCCTTTTTGACTTACAAGGGGTGTGTCATCATTGCGGGTCACCGTGACGACGCCGGTGTCCTGCGGTCCCTGGTCCGGCGGTCCGTGGTCCTCACACACTCTCTTCACACTGATGTCCATGATCTCCTGGAAGTCACAGAAAGTCTGCCACTCCTTTGGAAGCAGGCAGCCAAGTAGCTGTGTTAGCTTACTTTAGTCACTAGTATTGGATATTAGGCGTGGTGGATTTTGAATAAGGTTAATTATCTAGTCGTTAAGCAGACGCTTTTATCCAAAGCAACTTGCCTTCAATTGAGACGCATGTAACTAATGAGTTAGTGGTTTGGCATCTTGCTGAAGGTGCTGCAGCTATTAGGTTTTGAACCCAGAACCTTTCAGCTGGGAGTCAAAACATAGTAGACTATATTTAAAGTATTTTTTTGTGCATTTTCTTGTTTGTCTTATAACTTGTTCACTGACGTCCTTTTCGTTTGTGCAGGAATTAAACCCCTTGAATGAACAAAACTACTCCATATAATTGCATCATAAAAGAAGAATATCTGACAGTTAACAACAATACTAATAATAATGTAAGGCTGCTAGGGTTAACCCTAACTAGGGTTGCCAACCATCCCGTAAAATACGGGATTGTTCCGTATTTGGCAACTAAAAGACCTGTCCCGTAATTAACTGATACGGGACGCTCTTTGTTCCGTATTTTGGGGTCATGGAAGAATGACAGCTCGTTATGGTGATTCTCAGTCACTCGCTCACTTGCGGACTGCGTGCGCACCTCCCACGGCCACACACACAAGCAATAAGAAGCAAGACACTGTACCTGGTGTCTGGAAACGCGCTGGGCTCGCTCATTGGTCAGTACTCTTCATGCGTGCAGCAGCAGAGCCAATCACTATGAAGTATCGTATCTTATCAACCATTTCAGCGCCGTGCTCCTCCAGTCCACAACTACCGTATACAAAAAAATGGATGCTGCTAGGCAAAAAACTACCTCAGAGTCAGAAAGTGCGTTAGAAGAGGACGTCAACAACAACAACCTTCCTCCTCCTCCACCAAAGAAAAAAGAAAAAAGAAAAACGAAGTACAGAGCTGAGTGGGAAAAAGAATATGTGTGGCTAGAGAGCATAAGGGATGACGTGTATAAGGCAAATTGTACTGTCTGCCGCCGACTATTTTCAATTAGTCACGGAGGAGTAAATGACGTTACGCAACATGCTGCTGGTGAAAACCACAAGAAAAACGAGAAGCAGAGGAGAAGCCAGGGAGCCCTGACACAGTTCCTTGTTCGTCAAGCAACTCCAGAGGCTAACCTGAGAATCTGTTATTTTGCACATTTTGAAAAAATAAATTATTGAATGATAATCTGTTTCTCATGTAGTCTATACCCTAACCATAACCGCACACTTTGGGGGTTTGACACAAAATTTAAACCTGAAATTGGGGGGTTAGACCCAAAAATGGGGGGTTTGGCACGCGGCCAAGAGGTGTCCCTTATTTGAAACTCTGGGAGTTGGCAACCCTAACCCTAACCCTCAATTTGGCGTGGGGGGTATGTGGAGAGTGTGTGGTTGATGGCTGGTCTAACTGATCCGAGTCAGACTGATCAGAATCTGGGGCTGGGTGAGGCTGCACACTGGGGGACCAGTGCATTGATTGCTCAAAGCACACTGGTTACACCATCCATCACCACACACACTGAAGAGATCACTGACATGGAAGAATGGAACACCTGCTCTGACTGCTCTAACAGTCCTTCAACTCTGCCACAAACCGGTTTCAACGTCTACACCCAGTGTTCTGACCATCAGAGACCCTGTAAAGCCACCCTAGGTGGAGCATGGCAGCCACATGTGTGGCAGGGTCAACTGCCACAATAATGAATGACATCAACGATAGTATAAGTGACAACAGAACCATCTAAACTAGCTTCTCACCGGGGTGCCGTCGGGGTCCTGGTTCCCGTTGGTTTGAATCCCGGCCTCTCCGGTCACCCTCAGCAAGGTGACGGTGGAGGCGGGAGTCTGGTGAGGGCCGGAACGCTTCACGGCGTACGTCTCGCTTCCCAGGGACGGCTCGATAGCGGCCAGCTCCATGAGGTACTTGAGCTTCAGGCTGCACTCGTCCACCGAGCATCTGCCCAGCTCCTTCAGCAGTCGCTTGAGCTTGGTGCGGATCCGGTAGCGGTCCAGGCGGTTCCGGCGCTGGAGGTCCAGGGAGTGGAGCTTGGGAAGGCACGATTTGTAGCTGAATGGGTTTTGGTAGAAGAAGAGTCAATGGTGTGTTGTATTTTGTTTTACGTTTTAGGTTTTAATAATTCATAGAACAAAAAACTAATAAAGAAAGAAACATTAGTACTTTCGGTGACATGGATGCTGCCGAAGATAAGTTATCCTAGTACACAAACTCTTAAGTACCTCGAGTTGTGTACTTGAAGGAAAACTTAATGTAGGCCGCATTCATGTCATCAAAAGTACTAAAGTTTCTTTCTTTATTCCTTTTTTTTTCTTTTTAGTGTAAGAATCAGAAATGTTTTCTAATTACTGGCACTTTTTAGCCCTCAAGAGAACTGCAGCCTGCTCAAGGTATTGCATTGAGAGCGAAATGATGTAATACAACTGATGTTGTATTAACACACCTGTGTTGGCTCTATAAATCGATCGGTAATGTAAGAAGTTGACTCTTATGCATAAACCTACCCCGTAGGGTGTGTGAAGATTTTGTGAAACCAGTCATTTATACAGGGCATGCTTTCTTGAATGTAGTGTTCACTCCTTAGATACCTGACGATCCTGCAGACCTCCCTCACGCTTTGGTTCCTCTCTTTGGCCATCCTCCACAAGTCCAGCACGGCCAGGCCCAGGCACTCCTCCTGGACGCTGAGGGGAGGCGAGACCCCCCCCTCATTGGCCACAAAGTCTCTTCGACACTGCAATGCGTGCCGCCCAAACAGAGGGAAAAAATCCTTAACAACTACCCGGCACTATACATATAGTCTAGTCTAATCTTTGGCTGACAATTTCATCCAAAGAAACTTTCACTGAATGTCATTAAAGGGCCCCTATTATACCACCAGGTGTAGGTGTGATTAGCCATTACAAGCTGTTTGAAAATATGCCTTTTCCTGTGCCTTAGTGACATCCCAATTGGCCGTATCCACCTAGATGCTGCATAGATCAGTTTATGATTTTCAGTCGATTTTCAAACGGCTTGTAATGGCTAATCACAGTCATACCTGGTGGTATAATAGGGGCCCTTTAAGGAACCAGGTCGGGGGGTTAGGGCATCTTGCTCAAGGATGTCTACATGGAGGCTGCGGACATGGAGTCTAACCCTTTTGTTTTACCTGGGCGAAGAGATAATCGATGACGGAGTAGTCGAGGACGGGAGTGATTCTGTCTCTGGTCAGGCTGTAGCGGTAGGACGTTCGAGGGGATTGTCCAAACCAGTTGCTGAAGAAGAACCTTAGAATGCAACATGCCAAGCCCAGGGGTCCATCAAGGTGTTATGTAACAAAGTGCTCACAAGTGAGAATTGTCAGCAATGCAACAGACCAAGCTACATTTCAATCCTGTGAAACCTCGCCATTGTAACTCACTTTGGATACTTGACAACCTCATTTTATGATGAGGAATCAAGTCTACAAATTAATTTAGCCTGAGGACTAATATATATATTAGCCTCATAGCATAATTGCCTAATTGCATAATTGTCATATTTTGATATCCGCCTAACTCTACTCTCCTAACGCTGCTGATTCACTGTGCCTTTTCTTTAAGAAACTTGTTCACACATCTGATTGAACTTACTGTTACAATATAAATAAAATAATCCTATGTGTTTCCCAAAAAAAACAAACGTTTGTGTTCCGAAAACCTTAAAATATGACATGACATAGGCAATTATGCTATGAGGCTATATATACTTAATTATACTGTGTCAAAAAGGTACGTACCCTGCGGGTCACAAATGCCCCATGGTCAGGGCGTTTTACCTCATGTCTTTATTCAAGGTAAACAAGGTATTTTCATGTATGTCTCCTTCGCATAGGACTAGAGCTTTATTTGCCACTAAAGGAATTCAGTGCACATAAAAATCCATTAACTCCATATGTCTCTGGAGTCTTGATTGGGGACTTTTGTTGGATTGACTTACACAAAGCAACGGAGACACAAGAGCCTAGAGACCCTCGGTGTATCAACTACAGAGGCTGTAGCATTCGGGCTAAGGCAAATACTATCTTGATAAGAACCGGTAAGCGCATGTTCGAGCACGTCAACATGATAAGTGGCTCCAAAGCTTATCATGAGGTAAGGGTTGATTATGCAATGACAAGGACAACGGAAAGTGAACTGATTAAATCTAATTTGCTCCTTTCTCTGGGTATAGAGTATAGATTTTTTTTCACTTCTCACTGTTCTCACAGTTCAGCTTCAATGGCATTTGATGATGTTGGACCTTTTAGACAATAAAAAAACCAACCTGACCCTGAAGTGAACGAGCATGTTGTTTTCCGGGTTGAAGACGTGTGTGGGAGGATACCAGAAGGAGAGGTCAGTAGAGGACAGGGCAAAGAGGCTGTGGTACACAGGAAGGATACCTGCGGAAAGATCAACACCGTATTCCGTATTCCGGAATTCAGAATCCAGATGGTTGGCTCTAAATATGGTGATGCGGGGGGACTTTTATTTTCTAAAGTTGGAATTTCGCCCTGCGCTTTCGCTTTGGAGCATAAAAATGCACAAAACGGAAAACAAAAGACAAAAAAATCCAGGAGGAACTCCTGGAGGTTCACATTACCACATTTCTTGGCTGCTTCGATGCAGATGTTCTCGGCAGTGATTGGGCCAAATTGCAAGTCTATGGTGATGGCGTTCTTGGTGCTGGGGAGGAAGTAGAGGTGGAGCTGTATCCGCGGAGGGGTGATGGAGCCAGAGCGTACACTGTCCTCCCTGCCCCTGCCCACCAGAGGAACAGACTCATCCTCCACTGGGTCCATGGAACACTGCGTGAAGATTACAAAAAGCCTTCAAGACTTCAATAGATAGGAGCCTTATATTTACACTGAACTTCTGATGAGAGAGAAGAGATAAAAGAGATTTTTTTTATTTTATACTTTTATTTCTAGTGTTAGCATCATGGTTCGCGTTAGCATCACAGTTTGCGCTAGCATTGCGCCTAGATTTATTTAATCAATTGATGCAGCCTCAATTACATTGCAAAAAATATGTTGTTAGTTTTTCTCCATAATAAAAAAAATCATGTACACTGTCAAACTGCGGTTAATTCAACTTGCCTAAGATGTACTTATATTGTGCACTGATGCTTTGAATAGTATTTTAGTAAATTAACCATGAAATATAACCACTGCAAGACCCCTATTGCCCACTGCCAGATCTTTCAAATGGCCTGTAGCAACCTACTCTGAGGTTGGATTATATGTCTACTGATAACGAAGGCGCCTGTAGTTTATTAGAGTAAAGGCCCACTGACAGATCTTGTAAATGGACTGAACCAATTTACTCTGAGATTGGATTATATTTGTACTGATTACAGTGGCGCCAACAGTTCAACAAAAGTTCAAACAAGTCAAATTTGAATTTCACTTTTTTGAGTGAAATCCCCCCCTCACTGTTTTGTGTAGTTTGTACTTCCACAAGGTTTGAAAGGACAGTTGCACTGTCCTCCACTGTCATTCATTTGTACCTTCTATATAATGTGAGTCCCTCGCTTGCCCTGTGAGTCTACAGTAATTGGTTCCCCAACTCTCAGGGCTTCAAGCCAGTAAATCGGCTTGAGAGCATAGAAGGATATCAATAGACAGAAATTCGGTGAGATTGCAATGGATTTCAACATTGAAAACATAATTAGAAGTAAATTATGAATTTCTCTTAATGTTCCACACTGTTCTAGACAAGTAAATGATGGTTTGGTGTTATTCTGTGCCCCCCTCCACCAGGGCCAGCCCTTCTGAAAGAGACTGAACAGGCCAAATGGTCCAGTCAGTGTGTCACTCTAAACCTCCAGAACCAGGATGGCGTCCAAAAGAGTTTGTAAAGCTGGAGTGACGATGCTGAGCAAAGCAATTGGTTCTGCTACACCTTTCATCAATATCTCTCATGATTATCAGGCCACCGTATATGCACTCAAAGAGACTCCTAGACTGGGTGGATATAGGGTGCATTTCAGTCTTGGACCTTGGGGTTAGGAGTGCCATTCAGAAGGTCTGCTGATATACACAACAAATGGAATCAATCAAAAATAAAACCATTACAAAACCCTCTTGCAGTTGTTGTAATGATTATAATCTAGCACAATGATGCTATTTTCTGTGTCATTGTTTTTAAGAAAATTGTTTATAAAATCAAAATCAGTTATATTTTAGTGTTATGGCTGCTCTTTTTTTATCAACATATTACTATTCATATTTTTGTTAACAAGCCAGGCTTGCTACAAACCAGGATACTGGTTAAGATGCTGACTAAAATATTAGTAAAAACAATAATCTAGGATAAAATAGTTACAACTCAGTTTATTTTGTAGTACATGCCCAATCTACATCAATCACTAGCAAACAAATACATATAGACTCGGACAAATGCAAACAATTATATAAAAGGAAACTTTTATAAAGATTTACAAATATATGCAGGCCTACTGTATACAGCATGCAAATTAATCAGTCCAAAGAATCTGGTCCTTTTACCTTTGGTTTGATACGGTTCTTCTCTGAATATTTTGTTGAAGGTTTTCATTTAAAACATGTCTACTCTCATTTACACACCAACCCGTGTGAGAAGGAAGCCAGAATGCTTATTTCCTGTTTTCTAAGAGAAGAGAGCGTCACTATGAAACCCATCTTTCATACTCCTCTAACTGCAGTCTGGTGCACAAGTGTGGACAGCATTCTCTGCATCCCCCTGATTTCACTGTATGAAAGGATTATATCCTAATATCTAATATGTGAGATTAAAATGTCCTATTCTTATGATAATTGTTATCAGAGAGTATGATATGATACATCACAACATGTGATACATCTATCATTTAATGTTATTATACCATGGTTTACATCTTATTCGTTCATCATAAATGTATTCATATATCACAGTGCTATGTCATATACGAAACACGTGTGTTATTCATACAGTATGTCACATCACATTGTGTGATTGATCATGATATGCCTACACATGTAGGCATATCATGTTTCATCATATCCCATATTGCCCTCATTGTAAAGCGTCCTTGAGTTTGAAAGGAGCTATATAAATCAAATGTATTATTATTATTATTATTATTATTATTATTATTATTATTATTATTATTATATTATATTATTTCATGTTCTGTCATATGTCCTATGGTAGGCCTACCACATATTTGCTATATCATCAAATATTGTACACCTATTATTCACACATCCAACACATCACTGCGATAACCAATTATTATGTCTTTGTGAAAAAGACATAACTGCAGTGAAACATATCCTCTCATATACAAGGTACGTCATGTAACATCTATATAATGCATCGACTCCTCTGTGTTCAGTCAGCAGCCTCGCTCTGCGGTCTGAGCTTCCTCTCTGCTGTGATGGTGTTTTTTCTTTTTTTTACACTGATGGTGGTTTAACAGTTTCCTGTTTCTCCGGGATACAAAACCACTCCGTTTTTATTGCTGTATGCTGCCTTTTGCTTTTGTTCGGTGGTTATTAATATGCCTTCATTCATATAAATCCAACCTCCTCTGAACCAGGAAAAAAAACAATTGGGATCATCTCTTGGAGAGAGAACTGGCTTGGCAGATTGCTTGTTTCACAGAACCATCTGGGAAGATGTAACACCCCCCTCATGAGCCACGCCCACCTCATGAGCCATAGACCTCTGAAGAATAAGTCCCGCCTCCGAGGCTCCCGGTTCTCTCGGTCAAATGTCTATTGGAAATAACGTGGGGTTTTTGAATGATTGTACATAACAAACTCTGTAGGTGGCAAAGAAGTAAAAGCTGCGTCCCGTTTTGAACTATGCACTTTTTCCAATCTAGTTCCAATCTGCGCAGACTTCATACGTCATACTTGTTAAGGAGGAGGGAGTGCTCACAACCAGTCACAACCTACCATGATGGTCATTTCACGTGTGATTTCAGTGGTCTTTAAAACTTATTCGCTGGTGAGGTTCAGCCTCTTTTCTCCACGACTTGACTTTTTGGTTCGACCGTGATAAGAGTTTGTTGGCTGTTATTGAGATTTAGATCGATTTCACACATGAACGAATAGCATTGGCGCCACCTCCGTAGGCGGGCTCTGGTGCCACTGAACTCCATTTCGGTGAAGACAAACTATGAAACATTGCTATGCAACCTTGACTGGGAGAGTCATGACGTCCTAAGTCTGCGCAGATCCGGGTTAGCATAATGCTTCTTCATAATAGTTAACTACTTTAACGGCACAGACAATCCAAAAACCCAGTGGAAACTATATAAAGTGTGTAGTTCAAAATGTGATGCAGCTTTTACTTCTTCCCCACCTACAGTTTGTTATGTACATCATTCAAAAACCCCATGTTATTTCCCATAGACATTTGACCGAGGGAACCAGGAGCCTCGGAGGCGGGACTTATTCTTCAGAGGTCTATGCCCACCTCATGTACCACGCCCACCTCATGAGTCACGCCCACCTCTTGTGTCACGCCCACCTAATGTACCACGCCCACCTCATGTGTCACGCCCACCTCTTGTGTCACGCCCACCTAATGTACCACGCCCACCTCATGTGTCACGCCCCCCGTCTTGTGTCACGCCCACCTAATGTACCACGCCCACCTCATGTGTCACGCCCCCCGTCTTGTGTCACGCCCACCTAATGTACCACGCCCACCTCATGTGTCACGCCCACCTCTTGTGTCACGCCCACCTAATGTACCATGCCCACCTCATGTGTCACGCCCACCTCTTGTGTCACGCCCACCTAATGTACCACGCCCACCTCATGCGTCACGCCCCCCTCGTGAGTCACGCCCACCTCATGACCCACTCCCACCTCATGCGTCACGCCCCCCTCGTGAGTCACACCCACCTCATGAGCCACACCCACCTCATGCGCCACGCCCACCGCATGAGCCACGCCCACCTCTAGAAACATACTTTTTCTGAAGTCAACGGAGCTCAATTTCAAGTTTCGATTTCGATCTGAATCTCCATGACATGTTTCTTTCTGTGTCTTGTTTGAACACAATTTTCCTTATCAAGAAATAATTATTCATAATATGTCATGGGTACAACTGTGTACGTACAGAAGATTTTACAGACTGAAACAGACTATAATCGGCTGGTACTCTACCCATACATATGAAACACATTTCTTGATGTGAAAATTTGTCTTTTAATTAAGATATCCCTACCAGGAACATTTCACAAAGATTCAGATTGAAATCAAAACATCTGAATTAGAGCTCCCATAAAACCTTTTCAGTTTCTAAAGGTAAAGGTGATTCCGCCTGTTTCTTCATCCAAATAATATCTTCAGCAGTGCAGACACTTTTGGTTAGAGTTAAAGAGCTGGAGCTCAGCATGCAGTCATGAGTCGTATACATATGGAACCAGGTTAAACAAGGTGATAATAGGGTTAGGCAAGGCAACTAGGGAAAGCAGGTAGGAAGGCTGGCAGGTAAGAAGGCTGGCAGGCTGGCAGGCTGGCAGGCTGGTAGGCTGCAGGCAGAAGCTGGGACGTGGCAGAAATGAGAACATTGAGACTGCGTGAGACCAATAGGCTCCAATTGGGTCCAGAGGCAATGCAAATGACGGGAGAGGTGCCAGACTTATTGCAGTTTGCATTTGTCTGCCGATGCCAGAGGGTTTGTCATTAATATTATATAAGCCCTGTGACACTGTACCAGTGAAGGGATTAAGGGCTATAAAAAATAAAATTGAATTGAATTGAATTGAGACATTCACAAACCTATAAAAACAATTTAATTGAGCTCTCTTCTGGCTCATCTGTTCTACAGATGAGCAACACCCAGGATAGGCATATCGTGGGAATCGAGGGAAATGCAAACATTCAAAGGTGCCTTTTTAAGCTATCCCACAGTTAACCATGTTTATTTTTAATTTAGAAATTACTTCAACGTGACTCAACGTGAGCAGCACATGGACAGCAAAAGATACACATGTGAATATATGTTTTCAATGACTTCACATTCAGAACACCGCTGTTGGATTATCTTCTAGGAGTGTAAATTTCAACATACAAGTTAAACGTTTTTCCACCAGCCCATCCCATGTGATTTTATTCTTCCGTCACTTCAAAAGCCACTCACATGTGTGTGAATATTTAATTACACTATAATTATACTTAATTACACTTAAGTGGTTAACGAAGTTATCACATATATGTATGTATTCCATAAAGTCACAAGCTCTCGCATTTTGCAACATATTTACCTTCATAATATGCCAGTCAGATGAATAATAAGCCACATTATTCATCTGTGAATAATTTGGTAAAATGACTTATAGCATGTGAATGATTCTGTTTAAAGATGTTGCTGATTGACCCCATGGCTCTAATTTTAGGCACCTGCTACAAGGGCAGTTTGTGTTGTAGGCAATTTTTTTTGAAGACGTGTGTGTGTGTGTGTGTGTGTGTGTGTGTACACACACACACAAGAAAATGCAACATCACGGGCATCCTCGTGCGTACATCTCTGAAAAGGTGCATCTGGAAAGTTGACATGCCCTTAACCTTATCTACACCTTTGTTTACACCCCTACAGAAACTGTGGATATATACTGTATATACGACACGGCAGGGAGCCTGTGCCTCTATACAGCCTGCACTATCAAGAGAGTCCCTGCTCACCCAAACTAGTCTTTTAATATAGGCTTGTTTCGGTGTTGTTCACATTGAGTGTGCATCATCAAAATTATTCAAGAATAATTCCAGTCATTCTGCAGATAAACGCATGATAACAACAGACTTTGTTACTGGACTTCTGTGCTAGTCATGGATTGTCCATAACGAACACCATGTTTGAACATAAGGGTGCTCATAAGTGTACCTGGTACCAGAGTACCCTAGGCCGAAGATCAATGATCGATTTCGTGATCGTGTCAGCTGATCTGAGGCCCTATGTTTTGGACAGACCACCATCTGGTGGTGAGTTGGATCAGGGAATGGGGGAAGAGGCTGGACAGACCTGGTAAGCCCAAACGGGTAGTGCGGGTGAATTGGGAACGTCTGGAGGAGGCCCCCGTCCTAGAGATCTTCAACTCACACCTCCGGCGGAGCTTTTCTAGCATCCCTGTGGAGGTTGGGGGCATTGAGCCGGAGTGGGCGGTGTTCAAAGCCTCCATTGCTGAAGCTGCGGCGGTGAGCTGTGGCCTCAGGGTCTTAGGTTCCTCAAGGGGCGGTAACCCTCGGATACCGTGGTGGACACCCGTGGTCAGGGAAGCCGTCCGACTGAAGAAGGAGGCCTTCCGGGGTATGTTATCCCGGAGGACTCCTGACGCAGTTGCAGGGTACCGGCGGGCTCGAAGGGCTGCAGCCAATCTATGAGGCCTATTATACACAACTTATTCGGCTCTGATTGTTTTTGATTTCTTCTATAATTAAGATAGTAATTGTTCTATACCCTCACAAAAGACTACTTAATCATCATTAAGGACTTAATCATCATGCCAAAAGAGTTGAAGATCAGAAAAAAATTTTTATGGCGTCCGCCCGCAATCCAATACAACAATCCCGTCCGCCCACAATCCAACACAACAATCCCGTCCGCCCGCAATCCAACTCCCGCCCGCAATATCCAATAATGTTATAACTTATAACTTATTTAAGCAATATCACACGAGAGGGAGTGCTGTTGTAATGTATATCAGCACGGCTGTGATTCGGTCGTAGGCACGAGGCCGCAGGCCGAGTGCCGCAGATAATCACACCGTGCTGATATACAGTACAACAGCACGACCTCGAGTGTGATATTGCTTTTATACAACAGTGCTACGAGCACATTTTATTAGTTAACAGTAATAAGAAACAAGAGATTATGATTTGTTTGTTTAGTAATCATTTATTCGGCTCCGCCAACAAAAATAGTTCCGCAACTGAAGGGAGACTAGGCTGTTGCCAGGCAACACATATACAGTACATAAACATTCCTAGTTAGCTAATAACGGTTATTAGAACGCCCGTACAGCGGAGTGATTATGTCTGTGAAAAGTCCCAGTGCTGTTATACTGTATATCAGCACTATGGAATGTCTCGTTGTCCAATCAAATTGCTCGGTTGGGACCGGTCGGAACTAACTGTTGTATAAAATGTTATATCCTGTTATAATGTAAGCATTATACAATTCTACAGAGTCTCACTCCGGCCAAAAACCAAAAGTTCCACACATTGCTACCTGGTCTGTGGGAAACAACTGATGTCATAGGCCTACTTAAAAATCGCGTTAAAGGGAAAAAAAGCGGAATCAATTTGTGGCGCTCGTTGTTGAATCTGTGGCGCTGCGCCACACATTGGTCTATGTATGGGAAACACTGCAATGTGTATATACACAGATCATGAATCGTAATGTGCAAATGTGCCATATTGCTTTGCGGCGTTACCTTGATCCTTTCCTCTGGACGTTCTTTGTGCTCTGTTTACTTATGTTTTTTGTTCCCTGTCCTAGTGAGGCAAGGTTGAGGCCTTTGTGGCCTTGAGACATTAATGCATTTAATAAGAGGGAAAGTATACACTGGGATTATACCAAGAAGATCTATAAATCAGACATCTGGGTGGAACTCCCTTGGTCAAATATCACTTAAGGGTACCCTTTGAAATATCTTGTAATGGCTGATCAACATCACACCCGGTTGTGAAATAAGGACCGTTCCAAACCATGCCCTGGTCCCACTAGCCTTGGAGTGGATGTGGAAAATTAATGTATTGGAAATAATTAACTTTAAACAAATAGAACATTCTGGAAATGTACACGATGTCATTAAAAAATACTGAAAGGTACATTAGATAAGATTCAACCAATCTGTCTCACCTAGGCTATAAGCACATTTCTCACCTTCGAGTATTAGTCTATCTGACAGGACACGTTAAAAAAAACAATGCGATTAATTTCCCAGCATCAGCCAGGAAGGCTGGCTTTCATCCATTCTCCTTGAGCCGGTGGATAAAATATAGGGGCTTCGGCGGTTCAGTGAGTGCAGTGGCGGATTAAGGTTGACATTGGCCCCTAGGCCACTATTTGTGTTACTGGTCAAGTAATATAGGCTAGTGCCAAGTGTAAAAGCGTGCTAGGAATATTAAAAAGGCATTCACCGTGCATCTGCAAGCTACAGCTTTTAAGCTGTCTAACCCAAGAGGCAGGCCTAAAACATCTGCAGCAGTACAGAACACCCTGTTTTACTGAGGCAACATCACAACATCCTTACAGAGACACAAATCGAACCGCTGTGCAATACTCGAATAAACCAAAACAAACCAGCATCAGCACCGTGGGAAATATACGCAACCATTGCCTTTCTGCGGCTCTCCGATCCTTCATGTTCAGCCAAGCACGCAGCTGCGTTGCTCCAGTCGAATATAGCCTGCTGTGAGTGCAGACTAGAGATCACTGTCCCCAAATACCCCAAAACACAGTGCCTTTGATGGGGAATGAAGCAGCCATTATCTTGGCACAGTTTCACCACGTATAAACAGGGTTTTACCTATGTTGATGTTTGTGATGTGTTTCGGACGCAGCGCCATCTGCGTCTTTTTTTGACAGGTTTCAGGTCCAATTTTAATCCAGTATTTCCTAATATGTTCATCAATAATGTCCCAGCATGCATGATCCGAGCTCAAGGTAGCGGGATTTGCGGCCTCTGGTTCCCTCTCCGCAGCAACAGGTGAGGCCGTCATGGAGGAATTCGATGAGGCTTGGACATCACTGGGGTATTTCTTCGGGTGGCTGAAGACCTTTTGCCGCTAGCTGTCCAGTAGGAGTAGCCGTGACGTAGGCCTATTATATGGCAACAAATTTGAACTTTATGAACCTGGCTCTGAACCTGGCCACCTGACATGGCCCACACATCTAACCAAACAGCTGCTTAATTTTTTCATGTTTCTTGTTATGGGCCAATAGGGGAAAATTTATTTTTAATTTGAGTAGAATTGAAAATATTCTGGCCAATCCAGGGCACCTTGCACATGTGGGCCCCGAGGCTGCAGCTTATGTCAGACTGTGCGTAAACCCACTTAAGTATAGATGATTGTTAATGAGCCATGATCTTAACATTGTGGAGAAGGAACGCTATGTCGAGGAGTTACAGATAGTGTGGTAGGCTAATAACCATCAGGAACCATCATGGGATAAGGTTAGGGTTAGCAACCGCAACTGATAATTTGGATTTGCTCAATGTGCTGCGTCTAAACCAGGGTTCTGCAACCTTCAACTGGTCCCTCTCCCAACAAATAAAATTAATCTGGAGCCACATAACCGATTTGATCACCAAAATTTAAATAACACAGCATATAACGTTTTTTATTGAATTTTTTTATTGAATTTATATTTAGGCCTAATTGTACTTAGAAATTACCCGGGAGTTATTTATTCCTTGCTGTTTTCCTGTATTAATGTGTCTTGAAAATCAATAAACTAATTTACATTATCCTATCTAAGTTGCAATCGCAATTACAAGAAAACCTCACTTCTTTATGGGAATAACGCATGGCACTCAAACTCCCCCCTCCCGTCCTGCGACCTATAAATAGCCGAACTCGACCGGGCTGGAGTCACACAGTACACTGTTGGTTGTTTGGTGCGTGCACAGGTGAACGGATAACTGGTTCGACAATTCATCCACTGAATTGCAGTTGGTAAGGATATGTAATTTTATTGTTATTTATTTTAACGTTTAGACATTATTTAAATTTATTTGAGGCAATCAAGCAGATATATTGCGCGTATGTGTGGGTGAAAGAAATCATGTAACAATAATCATTTGTTTTATTTATCTCGTTGCTCAATACTGACA
The DNA here is from genome assembly GCF_964030765.1 of Micromesistius poutassou. Classification (NCBI taxonomy): domain Eukaryota; kingdom Metazoa; phylum Chordata; class Actinopteri; order Gadiformes; family Gadidae; genus Micromesistius; species Micromesistius poutassou. Next base: position 13,733,288 of record NC_140279.1, on the reverse strand, counting down.
GAGCTGCAACTGCAAATTGCATGAAATTGTATGCAATATGGGACAATGTAAGAATATAAATTAACAGAATGTTAGCTCTTTTTTGTCGATCCACCAAGTTTAATTTGCAGTTCTAAAGAGCTCTCTCAGGTGCTTGGTCTGTGGCATTTTCTATACTCTTCTAGTACTCTTCCCAATTACTCGTCATTATGGTTGTGGTGTGTTAGTACTGCGCTTGGACCATGTCCCCATAACTCATGTTGTTAGTTGTGGTGTGTAAGTACTGAGCTTGGACCATGTCTCTATAACTCATGTTTGTTAGTGTGTTAGTACTGAGCTTGGACCATGTCCCAATAACCTGTGTTGTTTGTTAGTGTTACATGTCCCCATAACTCATGTAAGTTGGTGTGGTGTGTTAGAGCTAGTGCTTAGAGCAAGTCCCCATAACTTGTGTTGTTTGTTGTGGTGTATTAGTACTGAGCTTGGACCATGTCCCTATAACTCATGACTGAGCTCATAATATGTCTCCTTAACTCGTGGGGTTTGTTGTGGGTATGTTAGAACTAAGCTCAGAGCAAGTCCATGACTCATGTTATTTGTTAGTGTGTTAGGAGGACTATTTATGTACCCATAAATCATGTCGGTTTGTATGTTAGAATTTAAATGGGACGCGTCCCCATAACTCATGTTATTTGTTGCTGTGTTAGGACTGCGCTTCGATCCCACAAGGACCGCACTGTACACTTCACCTGGGTGCTTCTAACTTCATCACCATGGGAGAGGAGGACCCGTCTAGACCAGGGTTTGGCATCGCCGACTACGCTGTGTTCGCCGTCATGCTGCTGATCTCCATGGCAATAGGGCTCTTCCAGGCCCTGAAGAAGGGAAAGACAGAAGCCACGGCTGACGACTTCTTCACGGGAGGCCGGAAGATGCCGGCCATCCCGGTGGGCCTGTCCCTCTGTGCCAGCTTCATGTCTGCGGTGCAGGTGCTGGGGGTGCCCGCGGAGGCCATGCGCTACGGCTATAAGTTCCTCTACATGTGCCTGGGGCAGAGCATCAACTCCCTGCTCACAGCCCTGCTCTTCCTGCCCATCTTCTACAGGCTGGGCCTCACCAGCACCAACCAGGTAACCCGGATGACCAAGCATGTCAATCAAGATTACATTTACATTTACATTTAGGGCATTTAAGCAGACGCTTTTATCCAAATAGATTTTTACAATAATTACATTTGTCTAAAACAAGACAAGCAAGCAGTGTCCAATTAGCTCATACTGCTTGTTTATATGTGTCTTGTTTTCATATTCCGGTCTCACAAGTGCTTCAGAATGAAGCCACATTTAAACAAAACAATAAAAATGAAAATATAATAAATATAATATAATAAAAATAAAGCGCAAGCAGCCGTGCTTTTGAGATGAGATGAGATAAGGTAACACTATTGATTCCAGAATGCAAAATGTTATCTTTAATCTGGAGACACACCTGCAGCGCACACCTGCTAGTCATCAAAAGGGCCGGATGAGGAAGGAAGGAATGGACGTGTGATGGGCTGGTGTTGAAAGTGCGGTAATAATGCATAACCTCTGCCTCTCACAGTATCTCAGGTTGAGGTTTGGCCGAGCGACCCAGCTGCTGGGGAGCATCCAGTTTCTGATTGCGACTGTAAGTCAAACTCACACTCACGACTCATAGGGAGGATGCTATGCTATAGTTGGTTAGAATAATTATGTGTAGGCCTATATGTAATGTTTTTTAGACCTGTAGCTTTTTCAAAATCAAACGAAAGGCCTTCTATATATAATCATGAGGATAGATATATCGCAAATAGTGATGCCTCAAACTTTTATATTTCTGTAATTCCCTCAAAATGGAGCCTTTGTGCACTTGGACTATTCTGAAAGGCCTACAATCTATTCTGGGCAAAGTGTCGCATTCCAATCCTTTTAAAAACTCTTGTCTCTCCATTCCCAGCTGCTTTACACTGGAATAGTAATCTACGCTCCAGCTTTGATTCTTCACCAAGGTACGGAGAACTCTCTCTGCAAAATTCACTACTCGCACTACACACACTATACACTGCAAACACAGCTAAAGACACTACAAGACACTGAATGCACTACTTCACACACAACTTAGGAGCACACACACTGCTAAACACTATTAGACACTATTAGACTATTAGGCGTGCCGTCCATATGGGCAGGTGGGGCAGCGAACTACTTGAAAAAGCATGCTCCTCAGTAAATCATTGCTCCAAGTCTATTTTTAATAATGTGATTGTCACATTAACTATCTATATTTTCAGACTATTTTTGGTCTGTTGACATCACCTTTTGGATGATGGTGGTGATTCTAGTTGAGTTTAACATGTCATGCAATGTTGGGGCAGGGCAGCTCAACGGCCGCATTCCTCCGTATGTTTATTGCATAACCCTGCAGGCTGCAATAAGAATTGCAATCCGTGCTAGAAGACGCCTACATGGTCATAAAGTAGTCTGCCCCATGGTCATATTCTAGAATTGTTTTAACTGGAATTATTCCGCCAGTATCTTTTATAGTTTCTATATCAGATGCAGATATGGCGAGTGGTGTTGCAGCTGTGATTAACAGTGTTAAAATTGGAAGAGAAGTTAGCCATCAAACAACACGACAAGGGGATTTATAGACCACGACTGTGAATGATGTGAAGCCTATATATATATATATTATATATATAATACAATATTATATATGTATATAATATGTACATATTAAAAAAAACATATAAATTGTGGGTGTGGTCATGCGGCAGTAGTTTCTGCCCCACTGAAATTTAGGGTCACCGCACGCTACTGCCGCACACTAAACAAAAACAAGACACTACTTAACAATGACCTCACTACTCAACACACAACTGGACAGTACAAACACAATCATACACTCAAGTAAACATTAAACTCACGAATAAACACTGCACACACTGCAAAACACACGACTAGGCACTAAACAAACAACTTATCACATTACTTATCACATTACACTAAACTCACTACGAGACACTCAACACACTACTAGGCACTACAAACATAACCAAACCCTCAAGTAAACATTAAACTCACTACTAAACCTTACACACACTGCTCAACACACTTCTTAACACTAAGCACACTACTAGACAAGGGTGACTTTAGTGGGTGGGCCAGCTCCAAAGTCCTTCTTCTTTGCCAATTAGCCAGGCGCTGTACTAACCTCTTCTCCTGTGCATGCTGCACTCCATGCTGGCATGGAGTGCATGGTCCTGAGTCAGCACCATGTGAAGCGGTCCCCTGCAGCGGGCTCCAGGGAAGAGGGGTTCATCTAACCCTTCCTCTTCAGACGGTGACCTCTTCAGATGGTCTTTCAGCCTCTTCTTCTGACCATCTGCAGAACAAGGGCCACGTTTTAATCTGGTTGTACAAGATGCTCCTGGGCAGACCTTTAGCTGTTGTTTCATGATGGTCCCCTCTATGCTCCTGCAGTTGGTTCTGTGTAGGACCATTGAGGGTGGCAAACGTTCCTGCGAGGGCACTTTTAGGATGTGCTGGATGCGCTTAATGTAAAGGGAGTCAAGCTGGTCATCAACCGATATGGTCATTATCCTGAGAATATTAACGTGAATATTATTTGTGTTTTCTTTCAGCTACCGGGCTCAATATGTGGGTGTCTCTATTTTCCACCGGAATCATATGCACTGTGTACACCACCGTGGTAAGGTTAACTGCTTTCTTGATATTACTCCTCATTTACACTTGACTTGTTGCTTTGCTTGTCAACTTGTCTGTCTGTCCTTCTGACTGTCTGTCTGTCAATCTATGAAACTGAATGTCTGTCTGTCAGTTATATGATATTCTCCAAGATAAGATAAGCAAAGATATCAAACAAAAAATATATAAGCAAGACTCAGTATATTCAGCACGCTCAAGAGATATCAAACATTCAATCACGCCAGAACATCATAGTATATTCTGCCTACATCGCAGAAAGTAACAGCTTACATCCTCTTCAGATGTGTCCTAAACATTGATTTGTAAGCTTTGGCAAACGAGGCTGACACCAATGGGTGTATTCGAGTATCTGGTCTCAACACACACACACATGCACACACACACACGCACACGCACACACACACACACACACACACACACACACACACACACACACACACACACACACACACACACAGACCACATTATGGTCTGTCATTTTCTATCACACCATCTGTCTGACTGATGGATAACTAACTGTATGTGTGTGTGTGTGTGTGTGTGTGTGTGTGTGTGTCACAGGGGGGTATGAAGGCGGTGATCTGGACAGACGTGTTCCAGATCCTGGTGATGCTGTCGGGGTTCCTGGCCATCTTCATCCACGGCACGGTGCTGGTGGGGGGGCCCGCCCGCGTCCTGGAGATCGCCTACAACGGGTCCCGCCTCAACTTCAACGAGTAATGAACCCATGGTCTCATGCTTTTTACCACTGAGTTCTCCAGCACTCATCGGCTTCCAGGGATTCACAGTGATGGATGTTTGGGTCACAACATGCTCTAAGTGTTGACTTAACAGTTAATATTTACATACACGCTCTGTGGGAGTGTGTGTGGATCATCTCTGGTTTAAGCAGCCACCCCTGGCCAAGTCTGATTGAAGTCTGGGGCTGGGTGCGTCTGCACACCTGTCGCACATTGAGTATTCAGTGTGCACAGATTACGCCATCCATCTCCACACACATTCTGGGAGATCTCCTGCATGGCATTGGAGCATCCTTGCCGTATTCATTACATGCAAAACTAAACCATATTTAACATCACCACCCTGCTTACTTGTTTGAAGGAGCCAGAGAAAAGACACATAGGTGGAGTATGGCAGCCACCTAGGTGGCGAGTAGTAACAGACATTGCTAGACGCTCCAATTTCTTATTATTATTGTGATAATGATATTGATGATGTTGATGATGAATATGATGATGATTTTGATAATTATGTCAACCAAAAATGCTTGCCAACTTATCTTTGAATTTGCATCTATCCGTCTACAATGGGATCCCGTGTGCCGACATCATATGACAACATATTTTATATTGTCATCTTTCAGTTTTGACCCGGACCTGCGGAAGCGCTACAGCTTCTGGAGCCTGAGTGTTGGGGGGGCCCTGGTGTGGCTCTCCATGTACGGGGTCAACCAAGCCCAGGTGCAGCGCTTCATCTCCTGCAGGACCGAGCGCCAGGCCCAATGGTGGGTTCCCATGTGTTCATGTGGGGCCAGGGAAGCCCTAGACAGTAGCTGGGATTAGAGGGCTGTACACATAAAATGTACTTTTTTGACTAAATGTACTTATTTGGCAGAGAGATGTTTAGCTCATTCCAGATAGCATTTATATACTTGGATGGGGGGGGGGGGGGCTTCCAGGCGAAATGAACTGGGTTCAATCAACAAGGTCTGCCCCCTAACCTCTAGGCAACCTTCTGCCTGCTTGTAAATGACTTCACTACCACAAGTCAATACAAGGAGCTGGAGGTCATGTGGGTCGGTGTATAGTGATACTACTAGTTTACTTAAGTGTGGTGATAGTGATGGTAAATAAAAGTGTTTGCTCTTGCCTAGGTCTTTGTTCGTGAACCAGATTGGCTTGTGCCTGGTTGTGGGAAGTGCAGCTACGTGTGGCATTGTCATGTTTGCTTACTATAGCAACTGTGACCCCCTGCTGTCCGGAAAGATCTCCTCTGCTGACCAGGTGAGGAAACACAGTCTGAAGTTGACACCAATGCATCGCTTGGCCCAAGTTAGAATAGGGACAGAACTATCATCAGCAATTTATTGTTTAATTACGTAATACAACTATTTAGTACCGCAGAATGTTTTAGAATTGAGTCCAGCTATTCTAATAATCCAACAGAGCTGAAGATATTCCCTTTTCCGGGACTTCACAGCGGTTAGCAAGGAGAAAACTAAGATGACAGCATGTCAAATAAAGTATTAGCCTTAGCTTTTATCTTGGATATAAGAAATGGTCAAGAAATTTGTTTTTGTAATATTGGTAAATTGTTTGTGTGTGTGTTTTCTTGAATAGTACATGCCGTATTTCGTGCTGGAGATATTCGAGAGCTATCCGGGGTTCCCAGGCTTGTTCCTGGCCTGTGCATACAGCGGCACGCTAAGGTACTGGTTACTCACGATTCAAGATACAAGCGTAAGGAGTAGAAAGATAAAATGTGGCGCGTTCTGACAGCAAAACGAAACTAGGAAACAACTGACAAACAAAGGACAAGGTTACACAGTCGTAATCTGCTCTAACAGGGCCGATAACAAGAACAAAGACCAAGGAGGAGTCAATTTAACATCAGCATCACATGAATACATACAATTATACATAAAAAAAGTTAAATAAGCCTAAACATGAACATGAGCAGTACAAAGGTGGAGCGATGTAAAACAATGGACAGGGGGGATTTAAGTGCAGTGTAAATCAGTATAATTCTTATCATTAACAATGAAAACATTTTGAAAGGAAAGAAGTCAATCATGACAAGTTCCCCTAATCAATGTCTGCCATATTGTCAATATGTCTTCAGTCGTTAATCACTTCCTCCCCGGGATCATTAAGTTATCTGCTTCTAATGGTGTGAAACGCGTGCCCGGCTCCACAGCACAGCTTCCACCAGCATCAACGCCATGGCAGCCGTAACCATGGAGGACCTGCTGAAGCCCCACCTCCACAACCTCCCCGAGAAGAAGCTGATCCTCATCTCCAAAGCCCTGTGTAGGTCCCACCTGGCTCCTGGGCATTACCGTAATACCAATGTTCTCCTGAGCATCACCATATTAACTGTTTACTATTCACTACAATTTAGCTAAGTTCTAAGTGGTTGGCTTCTAAAGCTTCTGATAGCTGATAAGCTATCATAAGCTATCTAATAAGCTTCTGATAGCTTCAGATAAATAAAAAAAAAAAATCTTCTTGTTCCTGTGGCTATTTAGTAATACTCCCCAACATTCATTTCAAACTTGAGGACATAATTGAGATATGTTTGTGTGTCTGTGTGTGTTGTGTTCTCAGCGTTTTTCTTTGGGTCTTTGTGTATCATCGTGGCTGCTCTCTCCTCCCTGCTGGACTGGGGTGTTCTTCAGGTATAGATCCATTGATTAAAAAAATTATGGATCGAGTGACCAGTGTCTTATCTTAGTGACAAGGCGTTGTCTGAGATAGTTTATCAACGCTATGACTTTATTTTATAGCTTTGATAACTAGCCTAATTGTAGTTCGATAAGACGGTAGTTTATTATCCCCAGACGGGAAATAGACGAAAATAGATAGCACCTCAGTGAGATACTTCCATTTAGGGATGAAACGGTTACCGGTTTCACCATAAACCTCAGTCAAATTCCCAAAGGTAATTATTAATGTGTCAAATTTAATTAGCATTAACACTGGTATAATAATTTAAGCACTGTTTACCGTTAAACCAGTAACCTTTCATGCCTCGTCAACGTCAACCAAAGTTAGCAGCAGTGTCCCGGATGCAGGCGCAGCATGCACTGCGAGTCAGTTTTGCATTCATTGACCGAAGGCAGTTGAGGCACTCCAGAGATTTTTCAGCCTTGGAAAAAGCCCTCTTACCTGTAATGTGCACAAAGTGCAGCTATGTCAAGGCCACATGGTGCCTTTCGAGGGCTAGTTACCCCTTCCGCTTATCCCTACCCCTCAATGAAACGACTTTTGTGACAGCACTTCCCCTACGTGTGAAAATGCAAAATCAAGGGGTAGGGCTAAGGGGTGAATAGCGATTAGGCCTTAATGTCCGGGTGAAGCCCTCCTCGGCCCAAAAGGAAGAATTAAACGAGTGCAAACCGTCATGGCAGCCAGACGTCTTTGTCTAGGATGGATGGAGCTGTAATGTGGTGTGTTATCCCCTGCTCCCCAGGGGTCCTTCACTGTCATGGGCGTGGTCAGCGGCCCGCTGCTCGGAGCCTTCACCCTGGGCATATTCTTCCCCTGGGCCAACCAAGTAGTGAGTATCACACACAGTCCTCATAAGGCTCATTAGAACACAAAAATCAATATAATCGTCACTGTGTTTAAAATAATGGTCCACTTTTATTGATGATAGTGTTGAATGATGATGATGAAGGTTTCAACAATCGATTCATGTTCATTGAGAAATTACCGCAGACACACATGCACTCACGCATGCACGTGCGCGCAAGGGATGGTATTTGGACTAGGGTTTGTATTATGATAAGGGTTTGATTTAGGGTTAGTTCAAGAATTGGGATTAGTATTATAGTATTTGCGTTAGTATAAGTGTTAGGATTATTATAAGGGTTAGTATTAGTGTTAGGATTTGTATAAGAATAATGGTATGTTTTAAAATGGTGTTAGTATTAAGATTAGGAGATGAGGTTTAGTATAAGGATGACGGTTAATGTAAGTAATAGTAATAGGGTAAGTGTTAATTACAGGGCTAGGGTTAGGCTCTTAACTTCATGACACACTGGTTCAATCGCTCTGTCCTGCTTGGATCCAGGGCGTTTTATCTGTTTGGGTCATTGTTAGTGGATATTAGTATTAATAAAAGTATAAGGATGGTTGGTCTAGTCCCTCTGTCCTTCCTGTGCCCCAGGGTGTTCTGTGTGGCGTGGCAGCAGGGTTCAGTGTGTCTCTGTGGCTGGCCATCGGCTCAACTCTCTACCCACCCAGCCCTGAGATCATGGGGGTCCTGCCCATCCTTGGAGGGAACTGTTCACCCAACAACAACTCTCTCTCCAGCAGCCTGGTCACAGAGAGACCCTCCTCCATTGTACATCTTCATCCAGATGAACATGAGTAAGGCCCATGTCACCTCAGACTGAAATGTTTCATAAGGCTCAGTTTAGCACAGGGGGCTATGGGTTATGGTGTTTAGATGACAAATAACATCAGATAAGGATCGGGATTTCTACCTGCTTACTGTAAATGCACTGATTAAAAAGAGATAATGACTTCAAAGATCAGTTTTATAATCAAAATACATTTGAGGCTTTTTGATTTCGAAACAAACAAGGGTTTTTTTTTTAATTCTGAGGTGATTACGAGGAGAGATCAAGGGCAGAAGTAGTTGATAATAATTATGCCAGACCTCTGAAGAATAAGTCCCGCCTCCGAGGCTTCCGGTTCCCTCGGTCAAATGTCTATGGGAAATAACATGGGGTTTTTGAATGATCGTACATAACAAACATTTGGTGCCGTTAAAGTAGCATTAATAATCGTTTACTTCTTTAACGGCACCGACAATCCAAAAACAGTCGAAACTAGATGGAAAATGTGTGTAGTTCAAAACGTGACGCAGCTTTTACTTCTCCGCCACCTACAGTTTGTTATGTACGTCATTCAAAAACCCCATGTTATTTCCCATAGAAATTCTATTGAAAATGCCAGTGATGAGTAAGAAGTAATGTTATTCACCTGCTCTACCACTAGAGGGCTCCATAACTTCTACTACATGTCCTACCTCTACTTTGGCGCAATGGCAACCAGCACGGTCATCCTGGTCGGGCTGTTTGTTAGTTGTGTAACAGGTGAGCAGATTGCTGTAATTACATCAACTCAATATGCTTTATCTGTTAAAACCATACTTTAATCCCTTTTGATATACTTAAATACTTGCATGTATTGTTATTTTTTACATAATTTTTTTCTTTGCTGAATGTCTCTAGTTTTGCACTAATTCTCAAAATCAAATGTTCTAGTTTTATACCTCGTCAGTCTCAAGACAAACTAAAAACCAGGCAATGGGATGAGGTTTGTGAACATACAGATTAAAATAACCATGGTTTCCATTCTTTCCAATGCAGGAGCCACTAAGAGGAACACGATAGGACCTGGGTTGTTATGGTGGGACCTGCATAAGTTAAAACTGGTAGATTAACCTATTTCCCTCCTGCGTGTTGAAAATATCCATGATTTCCAGTGGACCTGTGCTCTGCTCACACACAGGGTCTGTTCTTTACTCAGGGGGACTCGGACAGCCCACACCCTCAGATGATCCCTCTGAATGCGGGGCACAGGAAGGGTTCCAGCCGCGGGGAAAAGAATGATGTGGGAATTATAGAGTTACAGGAGGACCAGAATAACAAGAGATGGAAGCTATTTGGTTACAAGAGTCGTTTCCGTTCATAACACAGAAGTTACTCACACGATAAGGCTGTTTCCTGATGTGGTGACACCTAGGGTAAAATGGACATTATCCTTTTGTTATTGTTTCAGCAACTGTTTGGCTGCAACTATTGCATGTTGTTAAGGTACTGTTGACAATTAAGATGCAGTAACTGTTATGTACTGTTTTATATTTAATTGTTTTTTGCTAATCTTTTAGCAGTTAAGTGTAAATATTTTGTAGATTTCTATATAAAATGTTAATGCATGACACAAGGAGAGCTTTGAAAGTCAACTATTTACAAAAAAATGTATGACGTTTGAACTAGGCCTACTTTCTCGAAAGTAATTTCTCTGGAATGTTCCCATATCTTCACCTGTTCATACCTTTGTCTCCTGCTGCTGATAGATGGTGGTAGAACCTGACAATGATAGAATTGTTCTCTGATGAGAACCTGGAATAAAGTGTGGATATAGAATTGAGTTCTGTATTCTCTTTCAATTCATTAATTTACCAGTTTTTCAAGGCAGTTTATATAAGGGTGTTTGAAATTAATCGACACATAACCCTCACATCCTATAACTGATATTTTTTTAATATATATAATTAATGCTGGCCTGCCCGTTCCTCTTTTTTTTTTACAAGAACTTCCCGCTGCAGGGAATGTCCCATGACTATGACACAAAATCCAAGGACATTACCCTGTTTTTTAATTGTGAAGAACTCCCGCCTACTGACTGGGAGGGGCTCAATCTTACATACTGCAACTTTAAATTAGTAAGCAGCTCTAGGAAGTAAGTAAGACAGGCGTAGCAATATTGTTACCTTTGGTTTAGCCTGACCCTGCCCAATGTTAAAATGCAACACAACCGAGGAGGACTATTTATTTGGTTCTCAATTTATTACTCTTCTCGGTAAAAAGAAATATTTCAACACATCCTATAACATTGCATCGTTTGAAGACTTAACAGGCATCTCTTCGATGTGGAACGGTGCTCTATGCACACTTTAACACCAATGATGGTGCACACCAGTCCCGCAAAGCTCTCCTTTCTTTCCGGCTGCCCATCACCAGTCTTCTGCGGCCCGGTTCGAGTCCTCCTCCGCCACCGCACAGTCCAGGTGCTGCACCCCGGGCAGGGCCAAGTCTCTCTCGTTCAGCTTCTCCAGGAACGAGGAAAGCAGACGTTTATTCAGGTGGTCCGTCTGTGTCCTTTGCACCTCCTCCTTTGTCAGATTTGAATCAGTTTCATCTTCTTCTTCTTCTTCTTCTTCCTCCCCCGTCTCGGTAAGGGGCCCAGGGGCCGCTGGTAGCTCCTCGGACCGGTGGTGATTGAAGGACACGCCGTTCGCCGGATCTTCCTCCGCGGTCTCCCGTGTCGGCCGCGCCTCGGAGTCCACGGTACATTCAGCCTCCATTCGTGATGCTAAAGATGTTTGCAGGGCGGCATTCCTCAGCTCTTTCAGTCGTTTATGGTCCAGGTCGCTGCGAAGAGGTTCATTTTCCGCCGTGTTGTGGTGGGGAGGCTGACTTGCTTGCTCCATAATGTCCTGCGTCATGAGCACCGACTGCGGAACATCGTCCCCTAGTGGATAAGTAGCCAAGTGTCGGCCAGACGACCGACCCATGACTTCACCGGCATCACCCCACCGCACACGCAATTTGATTTATTCACCCTAATAGAAAGCAATAAACGTTATCCGATGAAGAACCGAGTCGTAAAAAGTTGATAATCGGACTGATAAACATTTAATGAGATACAATCAGAGACATATATGAAGACAGAGGATTTTGCTAATACATGTGCATTATAGAAATCGACAACCCCCTCGAACAAACCTAAATACAGCAGATCTACCGAGATATGAATTATTATTACGTATGGATATATGTATGTATCCATCCTTATTTTTACTCTATATTCTCCACATAATAGAATATACACAAAATAAACATACAATATACATATCAAGAATATACATTTTAAACAACAGATTGGCTTCAGACACAGCCTAATTCCGAATGGACTCAAATATATATCCCTTGCTCCTTAAACGGTGAATATGAAAAGGACAATGTACCATTATAAGCATGTAAATGGTTGTATAATACAACAATAGAGCTCATACATAGAGCGACTCGATTGGAGCGGGGGACACTACGTCATCACAGTGCGCTGCGCTCTGGACGAGGAGGTGGCGGACGCCTCTTCAAACAACACTGTCATTTAGGTACGAGCAGATGTTCTATTCTATTATTATTTAGATAAATACAAATTTCGAGATAAGTGCCATGATTCATGTGTGAAATTTTAAATGAATAAAAATGTTTTGCATACATATTACATCAGAATAACTCTTGCGGATGCCAACTAGAAAACAACAGGCGTTCGTTTTATAAGACAGAATATGTGAATAATATTGTTGGTATTACATTGTTGTATCTTTGGTCATATTGAATGTGTTTTATTACACTGAGTATTTTTCTTAACCATTGGAATACATAACGTAAGGCCACATTGCGATACTAGCATTGCCTTGATAACACCACCTGTCGTAGTGCTTAACGATACCACTATTCACAACCAATTCATGTAAATAGTTCCTCTCTGGATGTTCAACATGATCCTTATTGGTGATCCCAAAACGGCAATGATGTTCTGTAATCTGTATCTCCTTAAAATGGCTAGAACAAACTGCAATCGAGTCAAGTGTCAAAGTGCAAGCGAAAAAACCTGCAGCGTTGTCTCCCTCATAGTTGGCATCAGGTGAACTTGGGATGCCTAAGAAGTTTCAGGGGGAGAACTCCAAGGCTGTCACGGCCAAAGCCCGCAAGGCTGAGGCTCAAGCCGTGGCAGACGCCCGCAAGAAGCAGGAACAAGAGGATGCTTTGTGGACGGAAAATGACAAACATGTCCTGAAAAAAGAAGCGCGGAAGGTAAGCCCCCCGACAAGCCCTGAAAACAGTATTTACATTTTTATTCTAGACTATGCGGCAACTGTTTGGCTACAGTTAATATATGCATGTGTTTCATTATAACAACATATATGAAGACAGGAGCATGGTCGTTCAGGAATAAGAGAGAACGTTTGAGAGAAATCTCCAGAGACACTAGACATTTTGTCAAAATGCTGGTTACATTTTACATTTGGTTTTAAACGTGGAGCCAGACACAGGCAGGGTCTGAAATGAACACCTGCCTCAGCCAATGGTGGATAGATTTGGCAGGTCAAATATTTACAAAATAAATAGTTGTTCCACTCTGGCAGGAAATAAACCAAAATCTGTTTTTAACCCCGGACAATGGCCAATAACCAAAGGTGTCATAGGCATAGTCTGAGTGGCAATAGCAATCACATGCTCTAAAATGCTGTCAGCTTCACCAACTATCCAACACTCAATATGTTCCCCCTGTTCTCTGTCCACTGCTCCCCCCAGGATGACAAGGAGAAGCGGAGGTTGGAGGCCCTGGAGAGGAAGAAGGAGAACCAGCGCCTCCTGGACGAGGAGGCTTCCATGCTGAAGGGCCGGGCCACCAAGGAGGCGGCAGCGGCAGCGGCGGCTGCAGGCGGGGGCAAGGTGACCCGCGCCCAGATAGAGGAGACCCTACGGGCTGAGGAGCAGCAGCCGGGCCAGCCTCGACCTAAAGGTAGACCTCGTCCTGGCTGAAGAGTGTAACGCTGATCAGGGGGGGTTTGGCCCCAGTGGGTTGACTCTATTTAAAATGGCGGTTTATTCAGGAAGAATAAAAAAAGGTTTGAGTGGAGGCTAATTTAGCTGGCTTTCTTTATTATACCAACGGCCTACTGAGGAAAGCATCTCAATATACAATACCTCACGAAATACTAGAATATCATAATGTAAATTTATTTTTATCCAATCTCAAAACTTATCATAATCTATTACAATATCTTAATATATATATAAATTATTTTCATAATCCACAAACTAATAACAATGTATCTAATCCCCCATAAACATCCTATCATAACTATTTCTGATCTCTGTTTACAAGCCTCTTCCATTCATTAATTAAAAGATGGCATGTTCATGGCTGTTTCTACTACCGTTGTCATGGTAACCACAGTACGCTGTAACAATATCTTGTTAGTGCTAAAACTCAAATTAATGTTTGATTAATTAATGATTGAATTAATTAATAACCAACTGTCACATAGACAAGACTATTTGCTCACCTGAAAGAATCGAAACTTAACAAGTTCAAGTTGAGGCTAATCTATGTGCCTCTCTTCATTATTCCAACCACCAACGAAAGTTACCAGCCTGACTTTAGCCCCGGGTCTGTGTAACGTGCCGTAGACAATGCAGATTGTGACGGACATGGGACACAATCTATCAATCACTCTTTGGAAATATCAATGGTCTTTCACCAAGATCTTCAGTATAATTCCTTTTTTACATTAATATCCATATATCATGATGCGTATCAAAACTTTAGATCGAAATGGTCTTGAATAGTACATCCTTTTCTGTGTGGATTCGGAGGGATACTGTAGGGTTTGCGTGTTTGACTCTCTCCCAGCTAAAAAAACGGTTAGATCCCCAATGAACACAGAATACCTGTAGGCTTCCTTGAGGAGGACGCTTAACACAATTAATTCACTGTACACATTGCCTTGGATCAAAGCATCTTCTCAGCTACGTAATTATGAATAATTATGAATAATAACCACATAACCCGTTCACCTTGCAGAAAAGAGTCACCTTGAGACCCCACTGGAGGAGAACGTGAACCGGATCGAGCCCGAGGAGGGCAGTGTCGCCGCCCGGACGATAGAAGACGCTATTTCCTTGCTCAGGTGTGTGCTCACGGCTCATTGGTTGGTTGTCATGGTGTGGTTCAGGCTCTGTTCATTATCTGAGGCCCCCTGACACCCAGGAATAGTCCACTGGGACTATCCTAGCCTCATTTAGTTCAGGATAAAAAAAGATTTGTGTCCGTGTTAGTTGCCCCCCCCCCCTTATTTTAGGTGTGTGTGTGTGGGGGGGGGGGGGGGGAAACACAATATTTATGATTTTAACCACTACAACGGGCAAAATATCCTAACAATGGGATTAGAGTGTGGCAGAATGCTAGCTTGAAAGTTAAAAGTTCCACCTCATTCAGGTACAAGAAAGTTAGGAAAGCATGTTTATCTAATGAATGATGCCTTGCATGTATTGTGAACTATACTCCAGCCTGTGATGCTTCTTGGAGAATATAAATAATAGGTTTAATTATTGGCTCATGGCCTCTACTCCCCTCCTCTGTTCTCCTCTACCTGCTCTCGGTTACCTGTTCTGATCTACCTGTTTCATTTCATCTGTTCTCCTCCTTTGTCCAACTCACCTGTCCACCTCCTTCACCTGTCCTCCTCCTTCACCTGTCCTCCTCCTCTCCGTGTCCCGGCAGTACCGGACCAGAGGAGGTGGACCGCCACCCAGAGCGGAGGATGAAGGCGGCCTTCGCGGCGTACGAGGAGGCCCACATGCCTCGCCTCAAGATGGAGAACCCCAACATGAGATTGTCGCAGCTCAAGCAGATGCTAAAGAAGGAGTGGACCAAGTCGCCGGAGAACCCGCTGAACCAGCGCTTGGCGGCCATCTCCAAGTGAAGGCCTCCCGGCACTTACTCTACACTCGCTCTAACCTTGTTCACAAACCCAACAAAGCCAAAACTCTCACTATTTTGGAAAGAATGTTACTTCAGGTCAATAGCGAGAGTTGCTGATGAAAGCCGTTACTGCTCACTTAGACAGACTCACTCCAATGCCCAAGGACTTTAAGGAAAGCTCTTAATTCTACGCAGCTAACATTGGCTTAGTTTTTTCTAGTCATCTAGTCACCCTTAATGACATTTCAGTTTACGCACCCCTCCTCCTCTTGATGAGGACTCGCTGCATCTTATGAGTTTGATTATGTTTGGCTCAATGAAAGTTGAGGCGTCAAGCCTTGTTTCAGATGTTTTGAGATTATAGTAATTAATTCAAGGGTGCTACTCCATGACCATATCAACAATCTCATTTAACAAATTTAAATGTTTTTGCTTTTGAATGCTCGACTGTTGGACCGGTCTGAGCAGGGCTGGACAACAACAACAATGTGAATAAAGTCAGGCATTGATTCCCAGCAACACTTTTCCAGAATGTTCTTGGTTCTATAAAATAAATATCACTGAAAAAGCTTAAAGCCCAACCACTAAAGCTCTCACCAAGGTCAGTATTTTTATGCCTTAAATTGCGAACAAAGTTTAAGGAAAAGCAAAGTCACATTTTTTGCTCGACATGTTAAGGTAAAGTAGCATCAATATGCACATCATTATGTATTAGACACATGGTTTTACCATCAAAAATAGTATTACTGCTCAGTAATGTAATTGAACAATACACACTTTATGCTCCAAACACCACTCTTGCAGCATGCCCATGTAGTTCACACACATGACGGCAATATGGATAAATCATTAGATACTCAAATGCAGCCATAACAAATGAATAAAACAACAACCTCTAAAAGTAGCCAAATAAATGCTTTTAAATGGCCGTCCACCATAGGGATGGTGATTGAGACGGTTGCCTATGTAACAGTGTAGTGGTCTAGGAATGAGCCTGGTAATACTTAGTTTGGTGTCACCGCGGGCCACAAAGGCTTTTGACTGCACAGCGAGATTCCCTGGCCAGCCTGACCAGTCTGCTGAGGCTGCATTCTGTGGACGTTGGTGCTGGGGTGGAACTGGTAGCATGGATGGAGAGAGAGACAGATCAACCGGACACATACTGGATAAGAAACATTCACTCCTAATAACCACTTTTTATTTGAGGGGGAGTTGTTTGAAGTTTGAAACAAGGGTTTGTTAACTTAAAAAATTGGACAAAAAGAAATTCAATCACGAATGATAACTCAGTAAATATTGCTTAAGTTTAATGTTAAAGTGTGACAGAATTAAATCTTTTATGTGAAACGAAGTATTGAAATAATTCAATTAAGCAGGCTGGTCTCTAGTCTCAACGAGGGCCCCTTTGAGTGTGACCGCCCCCCCTGACATCAGAAACACCGACAGTTCAATTGTTCAATTGTTGTTCACGTCTCTTCAAAGCCTATCAATGTCTCTTGTAACCACTTTGAAGTGTTTTCACAATCACCTTTTATACTCCCACAAAACCAAAATAGTCAAAGCTGTTCGTGGTCACAGAGAGACCACCGTTCAACCAACCAACCAAAATGTCATTGTTGAATTTACATGTATGTATATCGTCTTCCAATACCCCTTATAAATATAACATCACTTCCTGGAGCTCAGACACTGGCGATCCCTTGAAGGCCCTCCCATTCGTCAACCCCATTGAAGCCGTCAGTGGGTCAAACGAGACACCTGTCCAGCCGCCTCCTTGTGGCGGAGCAGATAAGAAGCTTCTGTGAAACCGTGTGATGAATGAGAAGTTCCCCTGCCCTGTTTATTTACCGCCCTGCTTTGAAAAGGACCAGTCTCCTCCTCCCTCTTCCTCCTCCTTCACCTCCCCCTCCCCATAGCAATCTGACCAATCTGATCCAATTTTTTTTCATCATGTCTGAGCCCTTTGAGCTCAGAAACATCTGACGTTACATCATGGTGATGGTTGTTCTTCACCTGTTGTGATGTGTGTGTGCCTGTGTGTGTGTGTGTATTTGTGTGTCTCCATTTGCATGACGGCCTCTCACAAGTCCTCTGCTCTCACCCCTTTCTTCCCTCACAGTGAATCTCTAATCATTACTTTCAAAGGAAAAGCTCTGCGCTGCCCCTGTGTCAAGTGTAGCGAGCCGCTCGGAGGGGCCAGTAAGGGGCTGCACAACAGACCATCATAACACACTTCTCCTACCTGCCACAACAACCACGTCCACCCCCGGGGCCCCTGCAGACTCCCCACGAAGCGACAAGGTAAGCCCTGGCCGTTCTCAGGGGCTGTGTGTTGCTCTGCGTGCCGTGTGTTCGTTCAGAATAAGGAGAAGAGAAGACCTGCTGATGTTATTCCTTTTTGCATCAGGATTGTTATTCAAGGAAATGCATTTTATAATCCAAGATGGTAAAGAGTAAGACAACGTTCTCGAGTCATGATTAGACCTTCAAGACCTTGGATTCTTAATGTCGTAATTAAGAAAAGGCTTCCGTGTTGCGTGAATCATCTGTAATGCAATGTAAAAAAATCAAATGGGAGTGTTTTTTATTAATCCGAAATTAATAGATTTTAATCTATTAAATTTGATTTAACTAGAGTCAATTACATTCTGTATTAGGAGTAACTTTAACGATGAGGAAAACAATATAATAGCTGGCTTTAAACAATATTACATTTCCAGTAAACATTTATTTACATAAATACTTTTATGTAAATAAAAAAATATATATAGAAATGTAATGAAGAACAGGTTGATGGGACACCATGTTGTGGTTTTACTCTCCAGAATGTCAGTCCTATGTGTTGGTGAGCCTTTCTGATTTCCATACTGAGAGGAATAAGAGCATCTGCTGCTGTCAGAGCCTTCGGCTTCTGTCAAACAGCTGAACCAGAGCCTTAAGATTACATGATACCTCACCGATTATGCACAGCTGGGGTTCTGGTTTATAGGTCATTATTGTGTTATTATTATGTTTACTTAGAAGTCAATGGTTACTTGTAGCAATGCTGGGGAAATTCAAATAGAAGCGTGAAAAAAAGAACAGCGGAACGGAAAGCACAAAGTGCCGTGCATAAGTGGATGCGTATCATTTGACAACATGCTCAGACATCGTCATGGTGGCCTGGATGTTTACCATCAAATAGGAACAGGATATAAATGAAGGCATTCAAAGCCACTGTCAATCATTCAACATTAGATTCTACTACTACTACTACTACTACTACTAAAGGATGTGGAGGTTGTAATTGGAATAATAATTGGTATTGGGAATTGTCCCTATCTCTAATTCCTATGAAGTCCCCTTTAAATGTGTGAAAATTCTGTGTTTTTGTTTGTACAAAACCTTAATGTATTTCTTGGTTTTATGCTGCCCTCTTGGCCAGGTCTCTCATGGAAATTAGTCTCAATGACACTTTTACCTGGTTAAATAAAGGTGTGTGCTGTAATCCATGTTCATTTGTGTTCCAGAAGCATGGCATCCGACACCTGAAGTCCAGACCCCCCGGCGGTGAGCCATGAGGCTGATCCTGGTCAAGCCCACCAACGCCACCCAGCGGCTGGACTCCACCGGAGAGGTCCTCGGCGACGGGGGTCATGATCGTTGCCATCCCGGCTCTGACCTGCCCCCCGTTGCTGGGAGAGACCCCGACGTCCTACACTACCGCCTCTCCCGGGCCTCGCCGGTGCCGGACCCCCGCCGGACGCCCTCCTCCATGACCCAGGGCGGACCCCTCGCCGGGGCCACTCCCTCCAGGTTGCAACCCCTGAAGATCCGGAGCAGAACCTTACCGCAGTCGGGGGAGCGGCCGTGGTTTCCGTTCTGCAGCCATGTCTGTGGCGGTGGTGGCGGTGGTGGTGGTGGTGGTGGTGGTGGTGGTGGTGGTGGTGGCGGTGTGAGCGGTCCAACCGCTGCTGCAAAGCTGAGCACCGGTATGGGCCTCTCCCATCCCGATCATGGTGGTGGTGGAGGAGGAGGAGGTTGCGGATGTCCGTCACGTGACGAGTCTCACTGCGAACACGAGGGAGTGGGGGGGTTCCATCAGTCTCCGAGACAAGACGCTCCCCCCGGCGTCGGCGGCGTCCCCCAGAAGAGACACCTCTCGCTGTCGGCTCACAACAACAACATGCCCCTCTTCAAGTCCTCCCTGATCTCCACCTGCCAGGTGTTCCCTCAGCAGACCCTCACGGAGGACCCTTTGATATCGGCCACGTTCTGCTCGCAGGACGGCTTCACGGGTAACCAGTGCAACGGAGAGGACGGCGGGAGAGGCCTGCGCCACTACCACCACCACCACCAACAACAACAACAACAACCTTCCAACCATTTTAAACTCAAAGACGGCTGCATCCCGGCCTCGAACAACCTGTTCAACATCCCGCTGAATTCCCTTGAGTTCGGGGAGAAGAACCAGCTGTTGCCTCTGTCAGAACCTCAGGACGGAGCTCCGGCCTCAGCGGAGGCCGAACGCCGCTCGAGAGAACTTTCCGGAACAGAAACCCGTTCTTCGCTCGTGTTGAACCCCCTGAACTTCTCGGACTCCCCCTTCACCAGCAGTCCCTGGATGAAAGGTTCTGCTCCCGACCAAAGTGCAGATTCCCTTTCATTCAGCCACCGTGGCTCGCTTGAAAACCAACACCGAGCTGACAAAAGGCTCTATCACGCGGAAAATCAGGTACCTGGTTTTACTTTGTAGAGCTTGAAGTGTGGAACCATTCCCCTTCTCGATTTCCTTTTGCACTTATTCTCCGCCTGTGTTTTGTCCTACAGAGGTAAGCTTTAATTTGCATACGATGAAGCAGAACATTAGAAGTCCTCATTTTGTACGTACCACAGTTCCACCCACCATCCTTAGCACACAAGGTCATGAATGCTCACCTGCAAGGCAACTTGAAGTCAGTTACAGTGATTTGTTTATATATGATACAGGGCATTAATGCACAGGTGAGGCTGGGAGAACAAACACCCTATCCCCAACTCTGATGCCCCCTGTGCTGATGTGTTTAAAGTCTGTATGTGCGGTCCCCCTGCACTGCACTAACTCACCTCCCCTCTGTCGTCTAGAACAACGACGAGTCCCAGCTCAGTCCCACCGGGTCCAGAGTCTCCCTGCTCAAGAGAACCGGGTCTCCGCCCTGCAATGCGGCCATCGACAACCCGGGACTCGCCCCCAACGGGAACGCGCCGAGACCGTCGGCCGCGGGCCACCAGAGCATGTTCCACCCCTCTCCCGGTCCGGACCCGGAGCCAGCCGAGCCGCGGTCCTCCCAGCTCCTGTACCGGTACGTCCCGGAGGACGCCTCCTCTAAGACCAGCCGGGAGGAGCCCAGCAAGGCGGAGAGCGACCAGCTGATCCGGGAGGAAGGGGCCGGCGGGACACCGGCGCCGTCACCGCCGAAGAAGAACCGGGACATCAGCCACCGGCTGGGCCAACGCCGGGCGCTGTTCGGCAAGAGGAAGCGGCTCAGCGACTTCGCCCTGGTCAGCGGGATGTTTGGCATCGTCGTCATGGTGATCGAGACGGAGCTGTCCAGGGGGTTTTACACCAAGGTGAGTAGTACATTATTAGACTAATTTAAAAGGTAAAACATGTCGGATATATATACTGTAGTATGTACAGTTGTATTTTGTTACTATCATAATAGCAATAGTAGCAATAACATTACATTATTTCAAAGTAGTTTATTTTCATATTTATATTCTATATTATATCATATTAATAATTGCATACAGATCTTTAATATGCTTAGCACAATCCAAACAACAAAGTAAAATATTTACTCATTTTTATATCATAAATAAAATAATTGTAATCAAACTGGATCTGTCCCCCTTTAACCCTGTTTCCTCCCTGTTCCCCAGGAGTCTGTGTATTCGTTTGTCCTTAAAGGCATGATAAGTGTCTCCACTGTGGTTCTCCTCGGGCTCATCGTGATGTACCACGCCAGGGAGGTCCAGGTATGGGTAGATATTAGCTATTAGTATCCAATAACTAGGTTATTGGGTTGTAGCATCAGTACTGGGGAACCATTTACCCTCCTAGTTTTACTGTTGAAACTCAAATGAGGCAGGAGTTTCTAGTGGTTAAGATGTTTCAATCCCAGCTGATACTGGGTTCAAATTCCCAATATCCTACCTGTAGGCATCCCTGAGCAGGATTCCCAAACCCACTACCTGCTCATGAATGAAATATATCTCTGATAATTAACCAGAAATCCCTCTGGATAAACTTGGCTAAATGACTAAATAGCAATAGTAAAAATAGAAATGAAGGAAGAAATTAATTAATTATTAACTATACAATATAATATAAAATATAACTTAAGGATATAGCTACAATAAATGAACACATTTCACATGTGCTCCACTAACCGTTGCCACTGCTCAGCCGTTTCACCCCGTCCCTCCCTCCCCTCCTCTCGGTGGGGGTCCAGCTCTTCATGGTGGACAATGGAGCGGACGACTGGCGCATCGCCATGACCTGTGAGCGCATCCTCTTTGTGGCCCTGGAGCTGCTGGTGTGCGCCGTGCACCCGGTCCCGGGCCGCTACGTCTTCACCCGTGCGGCCCGCCTGGTCTTCAGCCACGCTCCCTCGGGGGCCGCCGCCGCCGACCTGGACATCCTGCTCTCCGTGCCCATGTTCCTGCGCCTCTACCTGATTGGACGCGTGACGCTGCTGCACAGCAAGTTCCTCCCGCTTCTTTGCTGATCCGCGTTAGGGAGCGGGATGTTAATGGACGGGAAAGGCTTGGATTGCAGTCATCCTCCACTGTGGAACAATTCATGAATTACATAAAAACGATAAACCGAAAAAAGATGACAATAATAATAGCACACTTTTTTAAATAAGAGTGCAAACTGCTGGTATCACAATGAGAATAGTTGAAATTACTGGATTAACCCGATTGTCCTGTCTGGAAGAATTATTTTATGTTATTTTAAACAAGGGATAAAGTGACACAAAGTGAAATGCTTTTATATTTTCTGTTTATTTTTTAACAAACTTTTATATATATATATATTTTTTTTTTTAATTGTATCATTGTCATGTACTTTCTGCTGTGACACCCACATTTCCAGTCTGGGATGAATACAGTACCATCTTATATATCTTATCTTGTCAAGTCAAGTCAATTTCATCTGCATAGCCCTAAATCCCAGGGACGGTAAGGGGTAAAATAGGTGCCATAATTGGCATACGTAGCAGTATCACAAGCAAACATTTGAAGTGCAATTTCTAAAGAAATTGAAAATGTGTATCGTCAATGGTGATCAGGTACTGGCGGCCGTCAGGGTAGCAGCACCCAGCATCGACCACAGCCTCACACTAAAACAGAGACAGCATCGTGGTTACATGGGGCAGGAGGGACCAGGGACAGTGAGGGGAACCTCTGATCTAATGCAGGCTTCTTGTGTGCACAGGCAGGCTTTTCACAGACGCCTCGTCGCACAGCATTGGTGCACTCAACAAGATCAGCTTCGACACACGCTTCGTGATGAAGACTCTGATGACCATGTGTCCCGGGACAGTGCTGCTGGTCTTCAGCGTGTCCTGCTGGGTGATCGCTGCCTGGACCGTGCGTGTGTGTGAGAGGTACTGGCTCTAGACCTGGAACCAATCTGAGAAACATACTGCCTTTCAAAACAAGATATTCAATATGTTTTTATTTATTCATATATTTGTTTTTTTGCAAGTGTGTGTGAGGTACCTCAAAACGTAAAAAATAATGCAATATGTATTTATTTATTTATTCATTCAAATGGGTGTGAGAGAAGTAGGAACCCAACGTAAAAGTTAATGAAACTATAATCTTTCTATTTACATATAATATATTTATATGATACATTTTATATTTATTTATCCCCTCGCTCCCTTGCTTAGTTTCTCAGTTACTTCTTATATTTTTTTATGAATTGTCTCACTCACTCATTCATCTGTTTTTGTTCTCTTGCAGAGGCAACTCGTTTTGATAAATGATTGAACCACTGAAATACAACACACACAGATTGGCTGATGTGTACATGTCTTCTCTTGTTCCTGATCACCACTGCCTCATCTCTAGCTGCTCTCTTCCAGGTACCACGACGCCCAGCAGGTGACCAGCACCTTCCTGGGGGCCATGTGGCTCATCTCCATCACCTTCCTGTCCATCGGATATGGGGACATGGTCCCTCACACCTACTGTGGGAAAGGGGTGTGTCTGCTGACCGGCATCATGGTGAGATCTCCCCTCATTGGAACTGTTGTTGTTTCTCACTGTGCTGATGACTTTAAAACGATGTTTGTGGTAATTATCGCTGTTTTTTTGTAGGGCTGTGCATTCTCATATTTTATCTGCTCTGAATGGTGGAATATATATTGAACACACACAATACAGTTTTAAGTACAGGATTTTGTAATTGGGATATCTGTATTACGTAATAACAATATCAGCCTTTCTCAAGACTGTTGTATTCACTGTAATTTATTTATTATTTATAACATTAGAATTTCAAGTCAATTAGGGGCCATTTCACTTTGGAGTTATTCTTTTTAAGTTTGCTTCCTGTCATTTCATCGTCAGGGCGCGGGCTGCACAGCACTGGTGGTTGCTGTGGTAGCGAGGAAGTCGGAGCTCACCAGAGCAGAGAAGCACGTCCACAACTTCATGATGGACACTCAGCTTTATAAAAAGGTCAGTTAACACCCCAGGCTGCCTGTGTGATAGATCAATTAAATCATCATTTCAGAACAATTTATGTGGCCTGAATAACACAATTAATTGTGACATCTATATGTGTCTTTAAACTTTTTATATAATAATAATAATAATAATACATATAAAATCCAATTCTTCAAAGGTGAAAAACACAGCAGCGAACGTTCTGAGGGAGACATGGCTGATCTACAAGTACACCAAACTGGTGAAGAAGATTGATCACGCCACAGTACGCCACCACCAGAGGAAGTTTCTCCAGGCCATCCACCAGTAGGTGCTAAAGAGTTATGTTTAGGGCCTTCAGCAGAATCTAAAGTTGCGGGGATTCGCCGTTCATGACGCACGGTCATGGCATCGTAACTTGGCCGTAACAACATCAGTTATAACTTAGAATTGATAGAACTTATAACTGATGAATTACTAACATTACTTGTTTGCTTTGTGTTTTAGCCAAGTTGATCAATGTCCATCGGTTGTACAAGTAAAGGGAAATATTATTTGATTGATTGATTTTTTCATTCATTCAGATTACGCAGGGTTAAAATGGAGCAGAGGAAACTTACTGACCAGGCCAACACAGTTGTTGACATCGCAAAGGTTTGTATTTGTTCTTCAGAGAATTTAACATTTCAAGATGGCATAACAGCTGTTAGAGTTGTGACCCAACATGATGGTCACTAATGCTGGTCACGATTCAAGCCTGGTTTTACCTGCTGTTGGAAAACAAAATTGATAGCAAAATAATCTCCTAGTATGATCTCTCTTAAGGGCGCTCCTTTTTCCAGACTCCGAAGTATAATGTACAACCAGGTATCTCCCCTGGCCTTTCCTCTGGGCTGGTCTCTCTCTAGGGTCAGACCCTCATGTCTCTTCTGGTCTGGTCTCTCTCTAGGGTCAGACCCTCATGTCTCTCGGTCTCTCCTCTCTTTAGGGTCAGACCATCCCATCTCTCCTCTCCCTAGACCTGGAGCATGATATTTCACCTGGTATCTCCTCTGGTCTCCCTTCTATAGACACAGAACACAATGTCTCACCTGGTATCTCCTCTGGTCTCCCCTCTCTAGACCCAGAACATGATGTCTCACCTGGTATCTTCTCTGGTCTCCCCACTCTAGACCCAGAACATGATGTCTCACCTGGTATCTCCTCTGGTCTCCCTCCTCTAGACCCAGAACATGATGTCTCACCTGGTATCTCCTCTGGTCTCCCCTCTCTAGACCCAGAACATGATGTCTCACCTGGTATCTCCTCTGGTCTCCCCTCTCTAGACCCAGAACATGATGTCTCACCTGGTATCTCCTCTGGTCTCCCCTCTCTAGACCCAGAACATGATGTACGACCTGGTCTCGGAGCTCCAGCGGCGCAGCGAGAACCTGGACCACCGGATTGCCGCGCTGGAGGAGAAACTGGACTCTGTCCTGCTGGGGGTGCAGTCCCTCCCCCTGGTGCTGTCCCAGGCCATTGCTAAGCAACAGAAGGACTTTCTGGACAACCTGTCCTACCAGGTCCACTTCCTCACTTCCTCCCTGGCGATGGCTGAGGGCGGAGGTGGGGGGGCGCCCCCCCGGCAGCTTTGCCCCGCCTCCACCGCACCCGACAACTCATACCGCTGTTGAGGCCTGGGTGTACCCCACTTTTCTCGTCTGGTATTAATAAAATTATGGTACCATCTGGTCTGTCGAACTTTTGTTCGAAATGGCACCATGCCAAGGCAAAAACAGCAAACTATAACTATTGATAGTTTTAAGATATAGTTCTGTTCTATGGTTCTGGACATTGGAAAGTGTACAACTTTAGACTGAACTTAGTTGTAGTTGAAGAGCTTATATTTTGGGCTACTGTGTATTTAACCTGTAAGCAAACGGTATCCACATTGACTCTCTTTTTTCTGGATTATTATTTTTAAACTGTAATGCAGCAGCCCTTTCCTAAGGATTTTAAAGTCTCTTTGTCATCTGAAAGGGATGGGTCTAGTTTTATTACTTCAGAAATATTGCATTTAATTTAATGTGAATATGAAAGTGTTATTATGAACTTGTTTAAAGAAGCCTTTTGATGAGATTGTATGCCTGAATAAACTAATAATAATGAAAAAATAAGTTAATTGATTAATTCTGCATTTAGTTATTACTCATTTTTTGGGAATAAACTCCTGAATAAAATATTTTTTATATATATACATAACATAATAGTATAACAATGTCATGACATAATATGTCAGGGAAAGTTCGTGACCTAAAACTGAAAATATGTAATTTCCAAAGCAAACTATTCGCGCGCACACACACACACACACGCGCACACACGCACACACACACACACACACACACACACACACACACACACACACACACACACACACACACACACACACACACACACACAAACAAACACACAGCTGTCTTTATTGAGGTGGACAACAGAGGTTTGTCAACTTCTCCCGCCAAACGGCGAGATCAAAAAGCGCAATACATTATGCAATAAGCAGCGTAATATAACTAACTATTCGCTCATTTTAATTGTTTCACTGATAACGTGTTGACAAAATCGCCTTTGATGCTTAATTTGTACGATTTCCTTGTTATAGCAAGAACTAAACCATCCCTGCAGAAGGGATGTTTACTAAACTCAGCTCCAAGGTCTAAAGTACATATATTTACATAATCTCGCGCCAAATTCTCGGAAGTGAGCTGTGCCCACGAGACCACAATTTCGCGCGCTGAGGCTAAGCTCCGGTCACAAGACAGATTGACAACCGTGCCGACCAATTAGCGGCCGCCTGTGAGTAAGAACGAGCCAATAGCGGAGTGCTTGTAGTTGTAGACGGGCGGGGAAAGAAAGTATCAAAGAACTATTGATTCTGGATTCTGCAGCGGGTTGAGTTTCTCTTGCAAACTAGAGCGGTACGAGGAAAACTCTTGCGGCATAAACTTTATCCGAGAATTTGGACAATCAAACAGGTAAAGCCACGAACTACGTTGAATTTAATAACATACAAACTGTGGTGGATCGTATCGGTTGACCTAGCTAGCTAGCCTGTTTTTGCTAATTTGGAAAGTCTCCCTGCCTCGTTTTTGAACGGCTCTCCCCGTCATTCAAATGCATTGTTCGGGCGACCTAACACCGTTTACATCGTGTTCATTCCCCAACCGAGTTAAAGTAGTGCGCTTGGAGCGGCTGTGCTGACTGACTGAGCGGGCGTGTGCGTGTTTTGTGCCCGTAAGTGTGTGGTCGGGGTCGGGAACGTGGTCCGCTGTCAATGCTACCGGGGCTGGAGGGTGAGCTCCGTGTGTGTGTGATGCTGTTGTGCGCGCTTTTACCTTGTGGTTGCTGTTTACTGGGTGAACGTATAGAATGAACGATGGGCGATCCGCATTCACACCAGTTTGGCCAGTACTATACAAAACTCGATACAAAACGTTTACACGCGAAGGAGAAACAGTTGTATTAAAATAGTTTTCGGTATTTGGCCGTAGAGGTGTGGTTGTGCTTAACGTTTTATATTGCTCTTTTCTTTCTTTGTTTGGTGGTTGGATTACTAAACATGTGTGGAAAGACGGACGTGTCCAGTTTGAACACGACTACACTGGGATTTGAAGGGTTTTAAGGAATCGTCGGACCAGCTGATCTCAGCTGAGCGCTTGCGAGGAGAGACCACCGTGGATAACACAGCAATCGTGTTTAAAACGGGACCGCAAAGGCATCTTCTGTGCAACATAATCGTAGCTGTTGATTCATCATAATCGATGCTATCTGAAGTAATACTGGGTGGTCCCATGGCGTGTTTTATTGTCAGAAACCCGAAGCCACATTGTTTGGTAGCAGCGCCTCGCGCCCGGATGTGCTCTCGGTGGGAGTGGCCTTCGCTTCGTTTTCCCGCACTGTATTTAAATCAGCTTGGCCACGCCCCGAAAAGTCTGTTGGAGGGGTGACAGGTCACTGGGATGGAGGCGCAGCACAATGACCGTTTGAACACTCTATGGACCGTCATCGGGTGGCAGAAGGCACGGAGGAGAGATGTGTAGAGGCCGTGTCAATGTCACTCTAGTAGATAATCACTTTTGATTACTAGCCTCGGCGACTGACTCATTTTTATTTCCACCAGATTGTTATCCCAACCCTCGAGTTATCTTCTATGTTAAACAATATGACCGTTATATGATATAACAGCCACAGCAGTTTTTGCCCTCCATTGTTCAACCGTTTTATTGCATACGTTTTATGGCACAAATGACAACACCAGATGCCTTGACCCTGTTGTCATGTCTGGCTGTGGTGTGAATGGAAATTCCTTGATTTTGTTATGAATCGAAAGATGATATGCAAGTCAATTCAATAACTGTCATTCACAACGTGTTTTTAAAATTTGGGGGAAGTCTAGGGGAAACTGAATCTGTATCCCACTTGGAATATTAATAACCAATACTTGTGAATAGATCATCAACCATCCTTACTTTTGTTCAATAGCAATACCAGCCAGGCAGATGCCATCAACTAACCTTTTGCACATCCCAAGTAGCGCCCTAACACTCAAACCCGCCTTTCTGTTTCTTAACATGGGTGATTTAGGAAACGGCTGTCAGCTTCATTGTCATGATGATGGATGGATTCTGTTATAGCGGCACCACAGCTGTCTGGCTTGTTTTTGTACTATTTTGGAAAACAATGGCTCCCAAATACAAGGAAACAGACGGTGTAAATTTTCAATTATGGCCATTTCCACTATCAGTATTGGGAAACAGACTTTCGCCTGCCTTGTTCTTTTCCAAGATGCAAACGTTTGTATTTACTATAAATGTTTAATCATCTTTCTGCTTTTGCTATTGACGGGTGGGTTGGAAAGGGGGTTCAAAGAAGGGCTAGGGCTGAGCGGCAACCGGTTTGCCTGGCACAGTTCTGTTGCAGCTGCAGGACAGCATCCTCTAATGGTCCCGTTGTCCCCAGGGCTGCTGCAATGTGGATCCAAGTACGGACGATGGACGGAAGCCAGACCCACCGGGTGGACAACCTGTCCAAGCTCACCAAGGTGGACGAGCTGCGCCTCAAGATCCAGGAGCTCTTCAAGGTGGAGCCCGACCGACAGAGGCTGTTCTACCGCGGCAAACAGGTACGTTGAGCTCACACAGCCGGTGACGTGATTTATAGATGATGGAAGAGCTGGAGGGGTGCCATGTGAAACCTGCAGCTGGCAGATAATCGCTGTTGGTTGTGGATTGGATGCCAGTGATGGTTGAGCTGCAGCCGTTGGGTGCTGAAAAGACTCATCTGTTTTGACTTCAGTGTTGCAACATCATCATTCAAGCCTTATTTGAGGACTCAAATGTTGTCGAAGTCTGTGTTGTACTGCTAGTTATAGACTTAAATTGTGTACATGGAATTGTACCCTTATGGTTCAACTTGATGACTAATTACCATGGCCGGCCTTGCTGGTCCCCTGCAGAGTATTTGAAAAACGCAAAGTTGTATGTGGTGATATGAAGGTGCTGTCGTGCTATGATTTGTATGCAAGTAGAATATTAAAGTGTACGCAAATAGAAGCTCATAAAGGTGTTCTTTTTAAAGTGATGGCCAAACAAGGTGCTTTCGATGTTTGACGGAACATAATCCGAAAAAGGTGGGAAAATCTATTGCACTCTCTCATATGTTCAGTTTATCGATTTCCTTCAAGCCAATTTAATGTAATAGATTTACCCAAGCGGGTTACCAATTACCGGTAAAGTAAGTACAAAGTACAAACTACACAAAACAGGTTGGGTGGGGTCAGACCACACCCCTACACGATAAGATGGGTGCAGTGGAGACCTCCTCTGTGTTATTTTATGTTACGTTTTTACTGTAGCCTTCTACTGAATGGTCTGGTAACTTGTGTCACCCAAATCCTGGAAAATTATTTTAAATAAATTTTAAATGGTTATCTTAACATTGTGTCTTGAAGAGGACAAAACTAAACATAGACATTCCAATGGTTTGATATTTATGATGTGTGTAAATGATTTGTTAAACTATGGGCACTCTTACCAGTATAAATATTATTCAATGTCATTGGTGCACTCTACTTGAAAGATCTGGCAATGGGTCATATAGGTCCTTCCCAGTGGTTATATTTCAGGCTTTATTTACTAAATATGCATCAGTGCACAATATAAACACTTTGAATGTAATGTAATTTCCTCTCATCTTGAAATGTTATGCAAGTGAAATTCAACCTTGGCTGTGTCAGTTTGGCAATGAGTTGATGGATATTAATTCACACCTGGTGGTTATATATTATTAGAACAAACGTAAGTTTTCTGTGTTTGTCAATTGAAGTTGCATCAATGGCTCACAGATCCTCAGTCGTGAATGCAAACCACAAAGCTATTGCAAGATATAATGAACGTATTTGGCCAAAAGTCACTTTTCTTTTCTTTTTTAATACAATCTGGACAAAATTCACTGCTTAATTTTTTCCTGTTTCTGTCTTTGATTCTGTTTTAATCAGTGGCGTCAGTCATGTTTCAAAAACCTTATTGTTTAATCTGGATATGTGCGTAGAGTCGTAGACACGTGTTTTAGACCTTGCAATGCATTTTTGCATTGGGGTAGACGGCTGAAAACATAACCATGTTTCTTACGTTTTCTGATGGTACTTCTCACCAAAATCTACAAATGTAATAGAAAGTTTGTGTTTGTGTCGACTTCGATAGCAGGGCCCTTTTTTTTTTCCTTTTTTTTAATGCTCTGTTATGTGTACAGGCATGTCTCATGCAACAAATGGTCAACTGAATTTGTAAGATTGAAGTCTGCTAGCCATGTTGAAGTTTATTGGTCAAGGGTTGTTACAAAACAGTATCTCAAATCCCAAGCAGTCGTTAATTCTGCAACTATTGGATCAGCCGACGGGAAGTTTTGGAGTAGATCTCAATTGTGTCATATTGCATATAAATGCGTCTTTTATATTCTCTGTTCCGGCTCAGACTGTCTATGGCATTGTACTTAATGAAGGAGCAGTCTGTTGGGGATTACTGAGATAAAGTCCCCCTCACCCCAAAGGGCTAACTCAATTCAATTGAAACTTCTGTTTTGCCATTTATCCTCCTGTTAGTTATTACCAGCCAGGTCAAGGGTCACGCCTAGTTTGGAACCAACCCAATCGTTTCTTTGCATCTTCACTGTACTTGACCTTCTTGACCCTCTTGACCCATAGATCTTACTCCAGTCACTAAATGTCCTTTTCTAATGCTTAATGATGACCAATTATCCTATAGCTGAGATGTGACTTCACAAAGGAGCACTAAATCATTTCCTCGTTTCCTAAACATATTTATTATATTTAACAAAATGTGTTGTAGGCAAAATCAGATCCGTCCGAAAGTCATTCACTGCAAGCATGACCATTCGGAGACAAACATACACATGCCATTATACAGAACCTAATTCTCCCTGTGTGTCCAGATGGAAGATGGGCACACAATGTTCGACTACAGCGTGGGTCTCAACGACATCGTGCAGCTCCTGCTGAGGACGGCCGCCCCCACTGCAGAGACGGCGAAGACCAAAGATGCCAAGGAGCCCAAGGACGCAGAGCTGTCTGACTCAGACTCCGGCTGTGGCTCCGCCCAGAGCGAGTCCGACAAAAGCTCCACCCACGGTGAGCCGGAGGCTCCGCAGGCCGCCGGGACCTCCGCCAGTGCCGATACGCAAGAACTCATCGATCCTGGCTTCGGCTTGTACAAGGTAATGGGTCTGGTCATCTCTAATGGTCTATATAGAGTGTTCTGGCTCACAGTTGTATAGAAAAGTCATCATGGTTGGTAACCCAACTCGAGGAGTGACTCTACCTTTAACCTGACCCGAGCAGGGACTGCAACAATAAATCATACCTCGTAATAAACGTGACTTTGAACAAATTATAATGTTGGATGCTTTTGTAAATATTGCATGATCCATTTATACTGTGTATTCACACATAACAACCAATTTTAAGTATCCACAGTAAAACGTGTGAAAAAAGCTTTGTATACTTATTAATCAGACATTCTGTGTTTAGATCAATGAGTTTGTGGATGCCCGGGACCTTAACATGGGGGCGTGGTTCGAGGCCCAGATACTGAAGGTCACCAAGGGGCCGGAGCCGACAACAGAGAAGGAGGAGCAGAGCACACCCACAGACGAGGACATACGCTACCACGTCAAATACGAAGAGTAAGACGCACCTGTACTCTTTAGGTTGATATCGGAAACGTAATTACTTGGCTAGTGATTCATTGGTAGATTGACCTTTTGATTGTGTTAAGTGGACATGCTGTTCATAATCTATATTTTGCAGTATTAGTTAATTATTGTTTTGTTTGTGTGGGGGGAAAGCATCAGCCCTTTGGTGACTTGTGCATTTCCGCAGGGACCCCCTCAAAAATGTAAACTGTGGTGTCCGTCAAGTGTCTACAAATTTCTGCCTGTGAGCTGTACACTGACGGTCCTCCTCCACCTCAGCTACCCAGAGAACGGAGTGGTCCAGCTGTTGGCCAAGGACATCCGCCCACGTGCCCGCACAGTCTACCAGTGGCACCAGCTGGAGCCTGGCATGGTCGTCATGGTGAACTACAACCCCGACGATCCCAAGGAGCGAGGCTACTGGTACGACGCAGAGATCAACAAGAAGAAGGAGACTCGGACGGCGCATGAGATCCACGCCAAGATCCTGCTTGGGTAAGGGCTGCTTGGCTTTGTTGCTTCAGAGGGAAGTGGTGGAATTGTAACAAGAGCAAAAACATACTTTGTTATTGTCCTGTTAGAGTTTTAGCTCAAACTATTCAGAATTTTGAAATCTAGAACTTTGGACCTTTCTGTTCTCTTGATACATTTTCAGTTGGTGAGTTCTTTTGGTCGATTGTCACATATCCGTAGTAGCGCTACGAGCGAGTCCAAATTGTTGCATAGTCGTATACGTTTGTTAGGTAGGTATTGAAATCTCTATTCAGGATTAGAATGCTTTGTTTGGTCCTTTCAGGAAAAAATTTTAATATAAACAAATTCATACTTTTTCTTTTTTTAATGCCCAATTAGGCATGGGCGATATGGCTGAAAGACATATCACGATATAACGTGATCATATTGATCGATATCTAACTATTGATAATTTGAATTACCTAAAAGACTAGGAATTACCATGCTGGATTTAAATACTTCTGTTTAACACTTAATATGACCTTCCACTGTCCTTAATAAATTGATAAATACTCCAATGTCGATACAACAATGAAAAACACTCAAATATTGTAAATAAATATGGAACCGTGTTTGTGAAACAAACTGCTAGGTTCGGTGGTCCAGTTTCTTATCGATATATATATTGAACATGTTTTATATTGATATTGATCACAAGTCTATCACAATACGATAATTTATTGTTTTATTGCGCAGGCCTATGCCAAATCATATTTGCGAATAGGTCAAATTTCGTCTGCCCAATATGTATGGGCTCGAAATTAAAGTCACAATATGCCAAATGTGTGCGTCCGTTCATGTCGGCGTCTGCATTCAACTTGACTAAAATATACAGGCCCCTATTTACTTTTTAATTGAGCAGAACAGCAAAAATGCCCTATTGAGCACCAAGGGAGAGAATACAGTTCACCACGAGTGGTATGAGGGCTGCTGTTGACACAGTTCGCCTCTTTCTTTTTCCAGATATTGTGTAACCTAGTCAAATGTTCTAGAATGTGCTCTACTTGGAAAGGAAAAGTATTTGATAGTGCCACTGCCCAAAGGGGTTTGCAAACAAGCAATATGGACATTTATTGCGTCCCTGTTGAACAATCCTTTTTGCTGAGATCGTTTTATAATCCTTCTCTACAGTGAAGCTGGTGACTCCCTCAACGACTGTAGGATCATGTTCCTGACAGAGATCTACAAAATCGAAGAGGCTGGGGCCCTCGACAACTCGGCTCCAGGATCGGAAAGCCCGCTGAAAAGTAAGGATTTGTGGAATATGCTGCCTATGATATTTATTACGTATTCTATCTTTGGGGAAACGTGAGATGGTTTTGGAAGTTTTTGTGCTGACCCACCTTGATCTCCTCTGTTCTGCAGGGTCCAACGGGCCAGAGTGCAAGCACTGCAAGGACAACCCCAAGAAGAACTGCCGTTGGTGCAACTGCCACGTGTGTGGCATCAAGCAGGACCCAGACAAGCAGCTGCTGTGCGACGAGTGTGACATGGCCTTCCACATGTACTGCCTGGATCCCCCGCTCACGTCCATCCCCGACGATGAGGACTGGTGAGTCAGTTCTTTCAATAACTAAAACCTGCACTGGATGATTCTTCCGATTGACGTCATGACGGTCAATTGTAAAAGCGGTGCTGATGAAGTCAATATTATTAGTAGCACATCACAGACCCACTTATTCAGAGGGTGCTTGGGGGTTTCTGTATGTCAAGGAAAACTGTCAAGCTTCAGAAGCAACACATATGAGGGTGGAAGTGGTAGCAGAGCCTGCAACCTTTATTTATAATATGCATGTGATGGCTTATTTCAGGTATTGTCCCGGTTGCCGTAATGATGTAAGCGAGGTGGTGAGGGCTGGTGAGAAGCTGAAGGACAGCAAAAAGAAGTCCAAAATGGCGTCGGCCAGCTCCTCCAGCCAAAGAGACTGGGGAAAAGTGAGTTTCCCCAACACATTTACGGATAAAACATGACTACTGTAACATGTAATTTCTAATAATCAAACCAACTGATGGGTGTTTTTCCTCTACTTTCAGGGTATGGCCTGTGCGGGTCGCACTAAACAATGCACCATCGTGCCGTCCAACCACTATGGCCCAGTGCCTTGTGTCCCAGTTGGCTCCCAGTGGAAGTTCAGGGTGCAGGTCAGTCAACTTGACCCTCGTAGCGAGTGGCAGCCATCAAAGCTGAAGGAGGAAGTGATTATTCTGAAGGCAGTTAAATTGGAAAGGGAATTCTTATCCTATCATCACTTTGTTGCTATTTTCACTTCCTAATGCTGACATCTGGTTGTCATTAAAGTGATTAACTTTTTTGGGGGGGCATGATTGCCTTGTTTTAATTTGCCTTCAAAGGCATAATTTAGAAATTCACGGACATGCTTTGATTTTATACAGGTCATCTAAAATGCATAGACGACAATACCATTATATATTTAAACAAATCGGTCAAAAGCTGCTTTGTCTTTATCTTTAAGCAGCTGCAGACATTTTACTGTTTGACAAAGTGCCCGTTTCTTCTGAGCTTTCAGTGTATTTTCTGTGTCAAGGTGAGTGAGTCTGGTGTCCACCGGCCCCATGTTGCTGGTATCCATGGAAGGAGCAACGACGGAGCCTACTCCCTGGTCCTAGCAGGAGGCTACGAGGATGACGTGGTACGCTAAGCATGGTTCATTACTATTGATAATGAAGATTTGAATGATACCATTTGGAGGATCCCTGTTTTCAAACATTTTATTTTATCTGAAGCATCTTTGATACAGTGGGTGCATGCATTCTTGGCATAGGTGGGAATTAAACACTCAACCCTTGTAGTTTTTGTCATGTACTTTCAGTTTAGCTAGACTTCTCCCCAAATGAGGATGATAATATTTGTGAAGTAATCGTCATTGACATGGTTGTCTACATTCTCCCAATAAAGCCCTTATTGGGTTGTGGAAGTTAGAATAGTTGCTCTGCTGCGGATTCTCAGCCAAGTTCTTTGATGGATTCCACACTAACCACAGCTTGCCTGAAAGGGTTCATAAAAAAGAGGCCAAACCCCCCAGGGCCTGTATTTAGTCAGTCCCTTTGGATACGATTATTTACGGCTAGTTGTCCTTTTTAACTTTGAGATGACCAGTGCTGGTATTTTGATATTTGTTTTTAAACTGAAATGAGCCTCAATGCAAAGTAAGTAGCGCTACTTAAGGGGACCTGGTTCTGATGGTTCTGTGTTCTTGCTCCTGGTTCTAGGATGATGGTAATGAGTTCACTTACACTGGATCCGGAGGACGGGATCTGTCTGGCAACAAGAGGACCGCCGAACAGTCGTGTGACCAGAAACTCACCAACATGAACAGGTGTGTAGTTGCTGTTTGCCATAGCCGCTAGCTTGGGTTCCTATAGCCGCTAGCTTGGGTTCCTATAGCCGCTAGCTTGGGTTCCTATAGCCGCTAGCGTGGGTTCCTATAGCCGCTAGCGTGGGTTACTATAGCCGCTAGGGTGGGTTACTATAGTCTCTAGCTTGGGTTCCTATAGCCGCTAGCTTGGGCATTTTCCTTAACCCAAATACTTTTTGTTTTGGTTTGGATACCAGGGCGCTGGCTCTGAACTGCAACACACCTGTGAACGATAAGGACGGGGGGGAGGCAAAGAACTGGAAGGCTGGAAGGTCTGTCCGAGTGATTCGCAGCTCCAAGGGTCGCAAACACAGCAAATACAGCCCAGAGGACGGCAACCGCTATGACGGCATCTACAAGGTAAGCGTTGGCAGTCTTCTCCAGGGATCCTTGCTGTCTACATGTCCTGTGGTTCTGATTGGGTTCTGGGTCTTTGCGTTGAGTTAATGTTCTACATATATTTATAGTTATATTTATTATATTTTCTATGGACAGATTTACTTGAACTGCAAAGTGTCTCCTACATTAGTAATGACACTTCATAACATGTTAAGATGTATACATACTGCTGAGTTTAAGAAAAGGCCAGACATCCGCAGCATTGGTGTTCATTTGACCTCGGTCTTCGTATCTCCTAGGTTGTGAAGTACTGGCCGGAGAAGGGGAAGTCTGGTTTCCTGGTGTGGAGGTACCTGCTGAAGAGGGACGATGACGAGCCAGCACCCTGGACCAGAGATGGCAAGGAGCGCATCAAGAAGCTCGGGCTCACCATGAATGTGAGCACACATGATTAGATAATGCTTGAGCTGGACGTAGGGAGGTAGAACCAGGAACTGGTGGCTGGACAACGGTGTAGAAAGTACACCGGTATGAATTTGCAGTCAATCCGTTGACTGTTAAAAAGGATGTCACCCATTGGTTTATGCACAACCGTTATGAGGAAAGTTATTGGTGCTGTCATTGCTTGGGCTCTATATTTCTAGTTTCTGAAACCAGCACTGGAAAATATATATATTGGGCACATTACTGTGAGGCTGCAATGCAATTCCTATCCTTTGTCTATGGCCAAAAGTCACTAATATTCAATCCTTAACTATCTAATTACTGGAGAATGTAAAACCGGACCTCTAAATAAAACCTCTTGGAGTTGAACAAGCTCCTAAACCGTATTATTAATAAATGTATTTCTTCCTCACATTTGTTCATTTACAATGGTGACCTGTATTTTTGCAGCCAACCACTGTGAGCACCCTATAGGCTGTTGAATGAACTATAGATCAGCTGCCTCCCCATTGGCTTCTTGACTGCCACTTTTATTGAATGAATACCAAATCCATGTATTTGGATGTATTTATTGGATTGGTTCCTCCAAGGCAATGGCCATCTTAAAGAGAACCCAGCAGGCTGAGGATGTCTTGATTTACATATATATTTGTTTGTGTCCTCCCCAGTATCCAGAAGGGTATCTTGAGACCCAGGCAGCGAAGGAGAAGGAGAAGGAAAACAAGAGTGAGCCAGAGGAGGAGACCCCCACCAAGGGCAAGAGGAAGAGGAAATCTCAGGGTACAGGTGAGCCAGATGAGAACCACGATCCACTTTATTGGGAATACTGGCTATTTAACCCACTTAAAGAGATAACCATTACCATAATGATAAACTTCCATAACAGAACAATTGGCCTGTGGCCTTCTCCACTTTTACCCAATAATAATAATAATAATAATAATAACCACCATTTATCTAAATGAAACATAATTACATCAAACAAATAAAAGGCATGTAACTACAAGAATAAAGTATTTCTGTGCATATTCACAGCAATACTGATTATAATGGTGACTTAAGTGATTCCCACAATGCCATTAGATCCCTCTGACCATGGAAAGTTTGATAACATTAGTCTAATGGATTTTTTACTTGATGCGTCTGCTAGATTCGGCCAAGTCCTCCCCAGCCAAGGGAACCCCTAAGAAGATGAAGGTGGAGGTTTACAAGCTCACCGGGGAGCAGAAGTCTCTGATTAAGGAGGATGAGGCCAACAAGAAGATCTGGGTTGAAGCCAAGCAGTCACTGGCGCTAGGGCCGGTAAGAATCCATTACTTTATATCACACACCTGACTGTCTATAGGCTGGACCAATAATGACTTGTCAACATTTTTACAGGCAGTCATTTTCAGCAATAAAACTTTATGTATAGGTTGGAATGTTTCTATTGCTGTCCTTTGTACACACAACTGTGCATGTGTAACAATACTGTGGGATCTTTCTTCTGCAGAAATTCCTGAACAAGGTGGAAGAAATGTTCTTGTGCATCTGCTGTCAGGAGGTGGTCTACCAGCCCGTCACCACAGAGTGCCAACATAACGTCTGCAAGGTAGGATCTGCTGCTATCTCACCTGCTTCCGCTTATCATGGGATCTGCTGTCAACAGTGCAGGAAGTGTGTTCCATGTCAAATATGCATGAGGACCAGCTGATTTTGAGCAGATGGGTTAATGGGGGGGATCATGTTGACGTATTCGATGCTGACAAAGTTTAATGATAAGATTCATTCACTTTTATTATAACATTTTGTGTCAATTTTAAATTGCATTTAAATCAGGGTACACTTGAAAACAAGAACTCTTTCTTATTGCGATAAACTCAGGATAATAATGCTTTCATTGATGAACAGGTGATCATATGACCTAGTGCGTCTTACCTCCCACAACCAGCCTTTTTAGGGAGAGTAAATGCCACATGTTTAAATCACTGTCTCTTCCACATGTAATGTTGAGCTGTGGCAGGTTACTAAGGGAGGAAATATGTTTTCTTCCAGGAATGTCTGCAGAGGTCTTTCAGGGCCGACGTGTACACCTGCCCCGCCTGCAGACACGACCTGGGCAAGAACTACACCATGACCATCAACAATCCACTGCAGGTCATTTTGAATCAGTTCTTCCCTGGATACAGCTGTGGACGATGATCACACCTTCCTTCTGCTCCAGGAGGACGCGCAATGAACTGAAAAAGGGGAGACGTTCAGTAGAGGCAACAAAGAATCATTTTTTTCTCTTAATATATATTTTTTACAATGAAACTAAGTAATTCGGGTGGATTTTATTGCCATCTCCAGTTAATTCTTTCTACTTTCCAGGTTTTTTGGCGGTTTTGTTATCAAGTGTGGTTAACTTTTTATTGAAACTGCATTTGAAACTTTTGTACATGTAATCCTAGTCCGTTATGGATGCCTATTTTTTAACCTCACATGCTTGGCATTATTTGTCATTTAACAATAACAAATACACCTCTTCATGTTTGCCATAATGTAACTCATGGTTGCAGTACAACAAAGTTCCTCTACGTGTAAACCACACTCCCTCAGAACGCCTCTCTAGCAAGTCCAGGTGGTTGCCAAACTTGACTTTTTAGACGTTGAATTTTTGTACAGTTTTTGTTCTTTTGTATATGGAGCTCTCTAAACGTTAACCCTGTCTGCCTTTCCGTTTTTGGATGCAAATTGAGACCAGATTTTTGCAATCAAGTTTTTTGTTCTTATGTTTTTAATTAAAGGATCACATGGTTGTTTGTCTGTGCATTAGGCCAGGTGCTGGTGAATTTTTTCCCTTGCCTGTATTTATTCTGCAATGCCTTGTCATTTTTTCCTTTTTATGATGCTCAAGCATTCGCCGTTGGCAGATTACATCCCTGAAGTCCATTTTATGGGTGTAATCGCAAAGTTGTCCGAATTCTACTGCAAGCTTCCAGAACTGGACTAATGTGGGCAGATAATCCAACTTTCTAAATGTTCCAATTGTCCCTGACCATAGATTTATAGCATATCATAGTTTGAACATAATTTCAGCATACTTTTTTTTTTTCTTATCCACAATTTTTTTTTGATGCGATTAACCCAAATGTTTCTGAAAGCACTGTCCAAATGCCATTTACACATTTGTCTGAAGTTCCCATCAAACATAATCTGAATAATTGTATTCCTATAATCAATTTGTTGGTGCTTCACAATGTTTATCTTTTTTTATTTTAGAATTTTATAGCATTGGAAGTTTTGTTGAAAAAGTTGCATGCATTTGATTACTTAGGAAGAAAAAGAAAAGTTGTCTACCACTCTAGAGTAATGTTATCCCACTGTGTGACCATCCCCTCATGCATTTGCCTTAACTGACTGCTGTGTAAACCAAGGGCTAGAGTCTGACCAAGGTCAGCATGCAAAATGCTTCATCAAGAGGGAAATGTGGCGCTGTAGACTGTGTCCCTGAAAGAGTCAAATGTATTTGAATATATGAGCTGAATATAAATCTATGATACTGAATCCATATTGTCCGTTGGAGAGGGAATTTGTTCTGGTTCTTGGGTCCCTGGAGGATATTAGTTTTATTCTTAACCTAATTGGGGAACCACTGAGTTGACCCCATTCAACGGCGTATGCAATATAGTGTACTAAAACAGGAATGTTAAGTTTCACCTCACTTTTTGTATTTGGAACAGTCCTCATTCCGTTTAGTGTAGGTTTTAAGCCGTTTTTTTTTTTTTGTAACTTACATTTCAAACTTGATGGTTAACCAAGCAACTGACTGGTTCTCGTTATTGCTCACCAGCGAAGCTCATTGTACCACTCGGGTACATTTATTACATGTATAATGCTTGCAATATATTTCTTTAACCAGCAGTGTCAGCATATCCATGTTGGTTCTAACAGTTTGTTTTTAATGTCGGAGTTTGTCGGGTTAAGTATAGTGCACTTTGGGGACCCATGAGCTGAGCGTTAAGGCTAGAGGCTGCAGATATTGGTAATACCTCAAATATTTACGAAGATTTGCATTGACTGGAAACTGTATATTTTCTTAAATTGTATATTTTTTAGTCCCACTTTTAGTTTCGATATGTAGGTTTAGGATGCTTTCTACTTGCACTTGTTTGGTGCAAATTGTAAACGCGTTCAGTCTTTTATACAATAAAAATGTAAACATGATTGTGTTCAATTCATTTGCAGGTATTGGATATTTTAATGGTAATTGATACTGCATCGTTTTGGTAATACAATAACTATCTTGTCCGAGATACTTGGGATACCACGCCAGCATTTAATTTAAATATATTTGTTTTGCCCTCCAATTAAAAACAAGGTTATGCTCCTAAATGAAAATAGGGTTTACGTGCACGACGTGTAGGCGAACATGATTGTGGGGCATCAGCAGTGAGTAACTAGAGTCTTTGCTATTGGTTTATCCAGTGGGCCATCAACAGAATGCACCATCGACAACGCTGGAATCACC
This sequence comes from Micromesistius poutassou, assembly GCF_964030765.1. NCBI lineage: Eukaryota > Metazoa > Chordata > Actinopteri > Gadiformes > Gadidae > Micromesistius > Micromesistius poutassou. The sequence goes on along the minus strand of NC_140279.1, from coordinate 13,691,446 downwards.
TCGGAGAATGACATCACTGGTACCCTTGAGCCAATGGCGATGTCGTATTTCATAAGTGGGCGTGGCGTGTTCCCGACGGAGGCGCTAGCTAGCTATGCTAAAAGATAATCGATCTTAGTACATTTTAACAAAACGAAAGCATTCTAATTGGGTTTACGCAGAAAACACGGATCCAACAGCAGGAGGTAACGCTACCCGGTGCATTGACAATTGGTTTTACTGTCCGTTTTATCTATGTTTTTGCTTGGTAAACGAAACCGTCGTCGCGATGTTTTGTTGACTTTATTAATGCAGATATAGGTTCAGCTAGCTAGGTGGCTAAAGTTAGCATGCCTTTGAAACCATGAGATATGTAGCTTCAAGGCGTAAACGTAAAATGTACCGGGGCATTTTTTGGAGACAACATTCGTACGGGTCGTATGCGTACAAACACATACCCATATAAAGGGAATCGACTGCGCTATTGGAGGAAATCGCTGCTAAAAGACTGCTATGCACAGCGTTGTTCATACATGGCAGCAATGCCAGTGTGCGCCGTTCAGACCCTTTAAGCCCAGGGACGGGGATGCACGAGTAAATCACCTCACTACCAAATGCAGCACATTTGGGTGGTTTAACGCGTTGGTGACACGATAAGCACGGGTTTGTTGGGGTATATCTTTAAAAACCCTACAAGCCTTTATCCGTAGGATAAGTTGGGTGAAGCTGCGTGCAGGCCCGCTTTCTGTTGCCTTGTCCCGTCCTTATTTTGGATTACACAAAATGCATAGTTGTGCGTGAAATGTTTTACACAGTTGTCTGCTGCACGAATGGCCATAGATCTTTGCATCTGTATAATTCAATGTCAATGAGCTTTTCCGTTGTACAAAAAACTATTTGTGACAATACATAATATGCATATCACCGTTACGATGCAATTTAAAATACCCAGATGTCAGCCATGTATACTTGATTAAAAAACATTTGGATGTTTTAATCTGCCAAACAGCACGATGTCACGCTATGTAGATTGCATTATATCTAAATTGGGTGTAAAACGACATATCCCTATGAAATTGAGAAGTTATACTTTAGTAACCTAATTTGTAGGCGATTTGCTGAACTTGTCATTGCAGTTCCCACAATCCATGTTTCCCAATCGGTCTTAGTGTTCAGTTGTGAATTGTGTCCCAAGTGTAAGAACAGCAAATATTCATGTTTTTCACATTTTCACTTTTATGCATGAAGTTATTATACACAGTGCTCACTCATTAGCTGTGCAACAATGAATTCATTTGGGGCATATGTGTGGTAAAATGTCGATTATTTGTTTGTTGGAAGGATGGATGTTTGTGTGTCAAAGCGGTAAGGGAGCGTATGCCATTCAGAATCCTGTATTCTATGCCTAGCACTATGTTTATCTCAGCACCGTGACGTGACCTGAGGTGACTTCTTTCTCGCCACGTTCAAGCAGGCCTATTTACAGATTACTTTTTACTCACTCTTTTCACTCTATAATACGCTATCATAATCTCACTGTAATTCATTCAGCCAAACACCGTGTAAAATAAATTCCAAGTAACTTTAACACAATGCAAGCCAAATTGTTAATTGCATGTAGCTACGTTTTTATCTGCACAGCGATACATTCCAACAATCTCAATTTGAAATTCCGACCATGAGAGGGCAGTATTGAGCACGCTACGGCCACGTTGGATTTGTTTACATCTTCATGTTGGACTGTAGATCCTTAAAACAGGTTGAACAAATATGAATCCATTCCATATATTACTTCAGTTTAAGGCATTTTTATAGTGAGTAGATCAGACTATGAATTAAACAGTAAAGCTTTTTTAAATTGAATTGAAATTGAGTAGTAACTGGACCTTTTAAAAATGGTGCAACATGGATGTGTGGGCGATCTGGGATGTGAGGGCGATCTGGCTGAAACATCTGGCTGGCTAGGCGGGTGTCCCCTTCCTCCCTCCGTTCCATGTGTGTCCCTCCCGAAGCCCCACGCTTGGTGTTAGTGGACGTATCCCGGCGGACGAGCATCGTTGGTTTACCAGTAGCTGCTCCCCTGCTAGAACCTCCAAACAAGCTCAAGGCCCATTTGTAGGAGAAACGTAGGGAAGTCAAGCTCCAAGACTTCTGACACATCCAAATGAGGCGCTGCACGTGGCAGTCTGCCGTAATTAAAAAAAAAAAATAATAAATAAAAAATGGTGCAACATTTTGAGGAGAGAATCTTCGGGTTGGTGAGGGGTGTCACATGCCACTGCCTTTTTTTGCGACTTTTTTGTTTGTCATGTTTGGATTGTCCATGCCGGTAATTTGCGACATGACAGTCACTGCCCTCTAGAGGATGTATTGAGTAACATCCATACCAATGCTGAAAGCGGACGGAGGTATGAAGGGTAGTACCGGAGACAACGTTTGGTATGGATGGACGAATTTTGTTCGGATCCGTAGGTATGAATCAACCTTTAAGGTGCGTTCACACCAAAAGCAAAGCAACTAATCTACTCGAGTAACTCGGGCGAAGTTACTTACGCAAACCGCAAACCTTTCTCGTGCGAGTGGGGGCTCAAAATGCCGGAATTGTCGTTTAAGCCACCTGCGCCCCCTGCTTGGCTGCTAGAAAAAGCCATCCATCTAGTGGCTGTATTCTGCAATTGCAATAATTGGCTTGGCGTAATTAAATTCCATTCACCCTGACCTTTCGTGCATTCCACCACTTTAACATGTATGTTATGTTTAACCAGGTGTTTTACCCAGGTTTCAGTGACCATTGTCTGCGGCAAAGTCTGGGTCCAATTGGGAAAAATGGAATCAACCACACTTGCGACCGCATTCGGCTCTCCATTGGACTGACTGTGTTCGAGTGTACTACTTGAACGAGTTGCGACCTAGTTGCGTGCTCTCTCTTCATCTCTCTATTGCAAACTCTCTCACCCACCAGTTGTGATTGTAGCCTTTCAGGTACTGAAATACTCGCTAGTACCGACGTAACGTGGTTGGTATCATTATATTATCATCATATACCCAACCCTAGTGTTAATAATTATAATATTAAAGTGGACTTGTATAGATAAACAAACAAAAAACAAAGCCTCTGCATATTGCATTGGTTAATGTCTTTGACTCCTAGCCAAAAGGTGCAGGGTTAGATCCCCAATGACTGTAGGCATCAGCGAGCAAGTCGCCCAACTCCTACCTGCTCCTTAATGCCATGTTCCACAACATCATCGTCATCGGTTCAGTTAAATGAATCTCCCTTGCAAGTGTTCCAAAGAAAACACAAATTTCTCTATGTATTTGGTCTTGGTCTGGTTTTTGTGTTCCTATGTTCTGAATTTGGCTCACTGCAAACTGACGATTATTTTGGTTGCAACTCGCATGTTGCTTGTGGTTGTGGGAATGTTTCAAGTTGTCCTCTTTCCAACTGTATGGAATAGGGGGTGTAAATCTCTGGTTTCATCACGATACAATATTAAATCGATTAAGTGGACAACGATACGTTATTTGCTGATATCAAAAGTCTGCTGCGATACGATTTGGATTCGATTCAGGGGCATGCGATCGATATGAGACGATATCATATGCCCATTTAACACAACCTCTTACATTCACATCAACTCACAAAAAACAACTTATTTATATTTCATCATTTTATTTCTTTGCTCTTCCTCTTCATTGCTCTTCATTTAAAACAAAAACAATCAATTTATAATACAAATAATAAAGTGCCACATTGCATTTGAGTGCAAAAGGTTTTTTTATGGCTTAACTTAAAGAGCCTGTAATGATCTTTCATTTTGAACATGGACCATTCCCAACCTATCTGTGTGGATAGTTTTCTTCTAAAAACATAACATCCCTCGGAATCATCTTGGCTGTTAGGATAAGCCGTCCGTGTTGCCAGATTGGGCTAATCTTCCTGCCCAATTGGGCTACTTTTAATTATGTTCGCTCGCTGTCGCTGCTTGCCTCGTTTAACTGGTGAACAGATACTGTACGTGAGTGGCTTGGTGCACTTGCGCAGAAAGATTTTCAACAGCCGCGCAAGGAGTTTGTCAAAATTAAAGCGTATAATACAGCGATATTCATCAATGTTTGGGCATTGCATCGATGCAGTTAGATCATCCGCCAATCAATCGATGTATCGATGGATCATTACACCCCTAGTATGTAAATGAGACAGCTGAGCTCCTTCAGCATAATTTAAGGCTATGTTGAAGTAGGGTTGGGTATCGTTTGAAATATTTTGATTCCTGTAAACCGATGCCTGTTCCTAAACGGTTCTGAAATCGATACTTTTTAATTTTAATTTTTTTTATAGAAATGCCTGTAGGTTATAAAAAAATTGTCTCTTTGTTTATAGTTTCATACACTGCTTTGGTGTGAAGCACTTAAATGTGTCACTGAATTTGAAGTAGTGCTTATATCTCCACCTTGGATTGCTCCGGACTCGACGTCTCTGCTGCTTCTTCGAATCTGTTTGGTGTGTGTGTGGTGCGTGTGGCCTGGCTTGTGTGTAAAAACACTGGCTCCGATTGGCTACCATGAAACATGACTCTGCCATAGCTAATCATATCGCTTATCTCGTTGTTAACCCACCCGGTCTGTCCTCACTAGCAGTTTGTGTGTGGAGCCAGGGGTGTGTTTGGATTACGCAGTTTATTAAATCAATTCATAGTAACGCACCGCATTTGTTGTAACGACGGAAACCGTAATTAGTTTGATTACCCCGTTACTGAAAAAATAACGGCGTTACCTAACGCCGTTATTTTAAACAGCGTTATTCCAAACACTAAGTGTTTAATCAAATTGGAGGTATTTCCCCCCCCTTACACAAAATAGTTGTATTGCACTTACGTGTGCTGCTCATTGTCATTTTTTGTTTTAGTAAAGTAAAGCCATACTTTAGAGTGTTTTACTTTGAATGCCTTTCTAAAATGTTTTTTTTAAACTTTGCCTTTATTTTCTATCTATTTTACTTTTTACTTAACTATTGTTTTCTTTTATTGTATGACAATGTTTATATGTGAAGCACTTTGAGTCTGCCTTGTGTATGAAAAGTGCTATATAAATAAAGTTGCCTTGCCTTGCCTTGCCTTGAACATGATGGCTGCAGCTGGGCAGCAGGAGAGGAAAGTGCTCTGCATTTTGTCCGACCACAAGAGGGCGAGAGGATTGTTGCGGCACAGAAACGAGGCACCGAAAGAAATGTAGTCATTCAGTCCGGGTAGAATCGACCATGTTGCCCCCAGTACCACTCGGTACTCGGTCCTCGGTACCCAACCCTAGTTGAATGTTGATGATCCCAACCAGTCTGGGCCAGACTTGCTTTATGGACGTCTCAAAGCTGCTTCGGCTGCTGTTATAGGCTGTTTCTCTAGTCTATTTCAGTTGGTACAGTTGTGGTACAGTTGTACAATGGCAAGCAAAGAGAATATTTGGAAATGCAGGAGGCAAGGACGGGTCAGTGTTTCCCACAGACCAGGTAGCAATGTGTGGCAGAGTTGTTGAGGGGGGGGGGGTATTATCGATAATAGAAAATGAGGATCATTTTCTTTCTCGTGTGTCTCGTTTTTCGCCCGTGCCTAAAACCAGCACTGCTTATAATTAGGGATGTCCGATAATTATCGACCCGATAATTATCGGGCCGATATCAGCAATTATGACGTCATCCCGATAAACCTGATAAAATTATTCATAGCTCCGATAATACAATATATTTTTTGTTAAAAAAATGCGGTGTGGGTGGATTTCTGTAGGCTCCTCCCGTTTTGCCAGTACTGTGGTACGACTGATAGCGTATGGTTTAGGAAGAGGGAGTTTTTCACAAATCCAGCGCTCCCTTTCTCATGCCTGGCTGTGACGTAGTCACGTAACTTTCAGAAGCAGCATGTTAGTAAACAAACATGGCGTCGGTAGTGTGGGACTTTTTCAGTTTCGGAGGAAAACAGTTCGCTTGCTATTTGTAACAAATGAAATGCAGAAGTTCCACAAGGAGGGAGAAGGGTAACAAGCTATAACACATCCAACCTAATAAATCACCTGATAGATACATCACCACCGCTACGATGGTTTGTTAAAAGCCTACGAGGACGCGCAAGCAGCTAGAGCTGCTGCGAATCCAAAGCCAGCTGCAAAGGAACCGGCGGGGCTTGTACCTATTGACGAGGCGTTTGCAAAATTAAAGAAGTTTGACAGAGATGACCCAAGGGCTCAAGCGATCTCTAACTTGATCACAGAAATGATGGCACTTGACGACCTGCTTATGCTTACACAATATCAGAGAATATCCTCGTCAGTTCGGCCGCGGCGCAATTAATGAATAAAGATCATATAATGAATAAAGATCATAAACATCATAAACTGAATGGCTTTACAAAAGTGTTCTGAGACACGGCTGCGAACCGGCAACTTTCAAAAAAGTAGTGATGGTTCCGTGCCGCTGCCGTATCCAGTGGAATAGCCTACATTGACTATAATGGTTTCTAATTCGGCAAACGTTTTTATTGCCGTGCCGCTTCCGTGACGGTTCTGGTGGAAATTGCCATTCACTCAACATTCCAACATTCCGAATATAATATCTATATATTTATATATCCAAATTTATAAAACGGGGGGCCTAAATCAAGCGATCTGATTGGTTCCCAACCGTTGTATATTGAGCGTATACACACAGCTATGACGCCCGTTCAGTTTACAGAGTCCAGTATCACTCCGCGCCTAACTTGAACTGTTGTTTATTTATATATAAAAGCGATAGCATAGTTCACTGAAGCCTAAAAAAAGCCTGTAAAGCAATAGGCACACGGTCGCCGGCAATTTAGCCTTCTAAATTGCTAAATTGCCGGCGAACCAAGCTACCGTCTCTAGCCTTCTCTCTGAAGGACGCTAGTGTGTTGCATAGCAACCGCCGTACACTTTGCTGGCAGCCAGGAGGGACTACTTTTCTGTATTCGTTAAAAAAAAACTCTAGCTTTTTCAAAATTGAGGGTGTCTATGACTTTAATTTCGCCATATTTACGTAACCGTTTTATAAAAGCAATAGATCACTTCAGTCAGTGATATACGGTCATTATACCACAGTGAAGGGGGTCGCTGCCCCTCCGCTGCGCGTCGGGACGGACAACGCCCCTTAACTGTGATATAATGAGCGTATACCACGGCCTGTCATGATCTATTGCTTAAATCTATCATGTTGGATATGTTGCGTATTTCCTCATCTGTCTCTATGCCGCTCTGACAACGTTGCCCCTGGCAACCGATAGCCGTGGATGCCATCATGGCGGACGGGCTCAAACCCCTCCCCTCCCCAAAAATCACGTGACTCCTCATTCTCAATAGCGTCAAATGTTTTATCTGCTGACAAAGCACAATACCTGTTGGTTTTTAGTTCACTCATTGTTCAGGGAAACACATTGTTAATGACATTGACGGATTGTGAATTTTGTGATTTACTCAAATTGCAATTATATAATAAATATGGTCACTTTATTTGAAGAGTCAAAACTGTTGTCTTGGCTTTGTTTTGTTCATAGTAGTAATGCTCATGTCATGATAAATCTGGTTAGGTCAAAACTACAGGAATATACATTTTAAAAATAATTATCGGTTATTGATATCTGTATCGACCTTGAGGAGCAGAAAGTTATCGATATCGATATCAGGTTCAAAAAATCAATATCGTCCACCCCTACTTATAATGCTAAAGCCCAGTTCAGACCAAAGATTCGCGACGCAACTGCTTGCAACTCGCAACTCCTTGCGACGAGACGGGCTGAAACGTTCTAAAAACTGGGCAGTTCACACTGCTGCACCGGGCGGCATTGTAGTAATTCGCTGGAGCTTAGTTTGTTTAGATCCCGCTAGTTGGATACATTGCATTCTTTCGTAGTGGCGACTTCTCGACTGCAAGGGAAGCTCGGCTTCACCTAAAATTTCGAAAATTAAATGGTCAGATATATACTGTTGTGTTAACATTTCATTGATTAAAAATGCGTTAGAACACGTCCATCTCGAAGACGAGTTCGTTCAGAATCAGCTGCTTATCGCAGGTCGACTGACTCGATTTCCTTCTCATACACTTACGTGTTTAATTTGTGTGTGTTTAGACAGATGGGCGCGCACCAAGCAGCACCCTCATTCATTCATTCTATTAACTCACTCGCGGTAAAACTCTGTTTTCTTACGATCAAATACTCATCAATCCTAAAAGTAATGGGCTTGTACACGATGTCTGGGTCAAGAACATATGTGTTTGCTGTACGGTGTTGGCAGATGCATTGATTTAAAAGTACAACTTACCGCTGTATCAGCTGTTCTTTCCCAAATCATTTAACCAATCATTTACCCTAAAACTAGATTTTGTTTTGGAAGCCTGGAATATACTTTGCTCGAATGTATTATTGTTATTATTATTATTTGAACACATGGCATAGCCTACTATACTTCATTCATGTTAATTCATGCAGCCCTATGGAAAAAAAATGTTTCCACAATCCACACGATATTTCTATGCAGTTTCACACGTATGAATAGTCTTTGACATCATAATATTTAACATGCAAGTGTAGTGGTGCCTGGTTGCTGCGGGGGAAAATCAGCTTTGCGCCGGGTGAAAACTAGCAACGACACATGGTGTAGAAAGTCAATTGCGCCGGGCGCAAGATAGGGCCCTTCTTCTGTTTGGCGCACATGGCCAATTTGCATACGGGCACAGGACTGTCGGAATGGGAACATGTCGGACTGGCAGCATTACGGGGGCGCGATTACGGGCTGGCGGAGTTACATTTAAAAATCGCGTTCAAGTAAAAATAAATAAGAAAAGCGGAATCAATTTGTGGAGCTCGTTGTTCAATCTGTGGCGCAGCGCCACACATTGGCCTATGTGTGGGAAACACTGCGGGTGACAGAATAGGAGTGGATTCATATCCCATATATGATGCAATATATGGTGACTCTTGGTTTTAAATTATGTATGATGTATGTATTCAAATATCTATGATATCTACCCCCCCCCCCCTAACGGAGATTACAAATTGATTATGTGACAAGAGGAGCCATAAACAGAACTTAGGCCATATCCTGTCTGACAAAAATTCTTTGTTTGAAACCAGGTTATCAAGTGCAACTATGCATATATCACAAAATGAGACGGAATCTGAACTGCCCAGCACAAACAATGATGTTACAACTTAAACAGAAGACAGCAACAGGACTGAGTCCTATAGCCTATCTGCAATAATTAATTTCTTAATGCTGTTTGCTAGAAACACCAGTTGACACCGACTTGATCTGGATAAAGTGCGGCTCTTTTTATTCACGGTGTTACCTGCAGAGCACACAGACGTGCCTGGCACACAGGGATTTCCACGTCAATGTTGAGAGAAGTTTTCTGCTCAGGCTGGCTGCTCTGTGCGTTTTCCATTTTGAACACAGGATATATTATGATTTGCTTGATTAGAGCGCCAGCAAATGGATCAGATGGCAACAATAAAATAAAAACCGAACGGTCTAATCATAGACTGTAAAAAATGCGCTACACAATATTAGGGCTGGGTTCAAATAATCGATTTTCTGATTTAAAATCGATCTTCATTTGAATGTTCTGATATCGATTAATAAAATCCCAGGATCTATCTTTTAATGTATGCCTTTTCCCGTGGATTCGTGAAGTCTCGCCGTTAGTCTCGCGTGGCCAGCCAGCCATGGTTCTTCGCGCAACAAGATCTGGCCACGTGGCAGGAGCTGCATCTAGCTGAACTGTTGTCCGAGGCGATATAAGAGTGGGAGTTTACAAACAAAGACCTAGCCATCGTAACGGACAATGCTGGGAATATGGTCCATGCTGTGGAATTGATGGCGCTGTTGCACATTGGCTGTTTCGCTCACACAGTCAATTTAGCCTCACAAGCAGCTCTCAAAGTTCCAGCTGTTGCACGCTTGCTTGGCCGAGTGAGGCACATTGCTTCATTTTTTTCATTGTATTTCATCGTACTGATTGTTGGTTTACTTTTACTTATTAATTTATGGTTGTTTGTCTCTTTTGGTCATAGTTCCTTTTTCAATTCGGCGCAACGTTACTTTTCCCAGGGACCGATTTGCCAGCGATACTGCCTTCTCAGGCAGTATGCTATTGCGCAAGCATGCAGGCACGCAGACGCGCAGCCTGCGCAATAGTCCCTTCACAAGCTCTCATTCCACACCGTACGAGACAGACGCTGGTAGCGTGAAGCTGTCTCTGCATCTCAGACATCGCTTCCCCAGGCATTTTCCAAAGCCAGTCCTTACGACAAAAAAAGCCAGCGGTGGAACGAGATAACAAACGCCGTCACTGTTTACCTGTGTAAGGACATGGTTCCCTTTCAAAATGTCGATAGAAAGGGCTTTAAAGAGATGGTCAAAACACTTGATCCCAGGTACGCGTTACCTGCTGCCCGCACACACTTCAGCCAAATTGAGATGCAAAAACTATACAGCAAGGTCCTCGACCAAGTGGAGAAATATACCCATACTATCCATACTGGAAGTAACTTAAAAAAAAAAGATTTTGCGTTTTTTTGCTATTGCGCTTTTGCTCAATAAATGTTCTTATACTTCTGTACTATGTGAAATATTTCCTTGTAATACAAAAATACCGTAATAGCTGCCTAACCAATATTTTACCCCTTCAGAAGCATTTATATCGAAATTAGAATATAAGATTAACATACCGTGATATAATACCGTTATCGTCTATGCCTCGAATCATACCATGATATAAATTTTAGTCCAAACCGTACAGCCCTACACTGAAGATATGTATACATGGTTCATACATGGGATTTGTTAACCTATTCAAGGTTGTTCTCTCTCTATCCCAGGGTGCTGCTCAGATCTGTTCAGATTGTCATGTCCTTTCACTACATTCCCTGTTGCAGTTACAGTACTTACTTGACTTCCATACAGATACAAATAAGATATAATGTAAGCCTGACAGGCTGTTGGTCATGTTTAATAAAAAGTAGATTAATGTTACTGCTTTGGGGTCAATTCTTAATGTAAACATTAATATTTTTAATAATGCACCAGGTTAGAGGGTTCCTTGTACAATTTACAGCATTAGTTATACGAGAATCTATTTCATATCCAAGCAAAATTGGTATTGTAACTGAAATATCCCTAACCGAATCAATATCGAATCCAATATCGATATTCGATATCGATCCAATATCGAATATCGAATCGAATCGAATCTGAGATTAAATCGAACCCGGACCTTGTGAATCGCAATCGAATCGATTCGGGAAATCAGTGGCGATACCCAGCCATACACAATATGTCACTTTTATAAACAGATTTAATATATTCGAATACGGATATTTCACGTCATATTCAAATGCATATTCGAATATCGAATAAAAAGTGACAGCTCTAAATTACCTCCATGCTGTCTCACAGTTTGTGTGAAAAAGCAAACAAGTTATCCATTTTGGACAATTATTAGGGACCGAGCCAAACATGACATGGCAAGGACCCTATTGAAACCCTCATGATTATTCTTCTTCTTCTTATTATTTTTCAGAACTTTGACTGCATTTTTCCCCCCCTGCACATATTCGAAAACTCATTTTTATTTGGCACATTTGTGGGGACTGGTGAAAAATTTGATATTCTAGCCCTCAAATTCACATTCGCCCCTAGGTGGCGCTATAGCAACTGTTCAAAAGTGCAAACTTTGCACAAGCAGCACGCGTCACCGGTTTGACCTACACTCATGAAACTTTGCACACACATGAAAATCCTCATGATGAACAAAAAAGTCTCTTGAACTGAACACTTCCGGTAGCCATATTTTCCGCCATTTTGAATTTAGTTAAAAACAGTAAATTCCCCAAGGATCCCAGGTTTTTCGACTTTGACCAAAATCCTTTGGCACATATCATATATGGCCCATTATCTTCAATCTGACTTAAGGATTAGTCTGTACAATAAAGTTTAGAGCACCAATGAGTTCTAAAAGGGGTGTGGTTGAAACCTCGAAAATAGTTAATTGCTCATATCAACGTCAAGTTGGACGCCTATGATGTTGGCCCCAATACAAAAGTTGTTCAGAATCAAATTCTGAACAAGAATAACTCAACAATTTTTCAAATGGGGCGTGGCATCGAAATGGGCGTGGCCTGACACTAAAATCGCCACAGTTCATAGACGCAATGTTTGATTTGAGCGGGACCAACTCAGTGGCCGTTAGGTACCAAAGTTCTAACTGCTCACCAAAAATTAAGTCGATTTAAAATACAACATGGCCGCCAGAGGCTCAAAATCACTCTGCGGACACCGTAATAGTTATGAATATGAAATTCACAGGACACGTGTAAACTGATGCCTCTAGCTCACATACCAAAATTCGTGTTTCTCATGTGTGTAGCGCCCCCTACAGGAACTTTAAAAAGCAGCCCCTGCGCCACGTTTCACCAATATGTATGAAACTCAGTATTCACGTACAATGTGCCCATACCTACAGAAAAGCCTCTTGGACCCATGCCCCAAACCCCACAGGAAGTCGGATATTTGCATTTCTAATTTTCACTTTTGGCGGCCATTTTGAAATTTTTTCACTTTTTTGCCTTGTATTTGAACTAACTCCTCCTAGGGAATTTATCGGATCTGCTTCAAAATTGGTCATTACAGTCATGAAGTGGTGCTGAATAAACGCCGTGCTATTTGGGACTGTATGTTGAAGGGCGTGTCCGTGGCATGCCGTCAAAGTTGGCCATTTTGGAATTCCGTCGCCTTGTATTTGAACTAACTCCTCCTAGGGAATTTATCGGATCTGCTTCCAAATTGGTCAGTACAGTCATGAAATGGTGCTGAACCAAAATCGTGCTATTTGGGACTGTACGTTGAAGGGCGTGTCCGTGGCGTGATGTCAAAGTTGGCCATTTTGAATGGAATTTCACTTTTTCGCATTGTATTTGAACGAACTCCTCCTAGGGAATTTATCGGATCTGCTTCACAATTGGTCAGTAAAGTCAAAAAATGGCGCTGAACCAACGCCGTGCTATTTGTGACTGTACATTGAAGGGCGTGTCCGTGGCATGCCGTCAAAGTTTGCTGTTTTGAATTCCGTGGTCTTATTTTCGCTTTTTTCCCCTTGTATTTGAACGAACTCCTCCTAGGGTATTTATCGGATCTGCTTCACAATTAGTCAGTACAGTCAAAACATGGTGCTCAACCAACGCCGTGTTATTTGTGACTGTACGTTGAAGGGCATGGCCGTGGCGTGCTGTCAAAGTTGGCCATTTTGAATGGAATTCTTTCACTTTTTCGCCTTGTATTTCAACTAACTCCTCCTAGGGAATTTATCGGATCATTGATGTAGGGTTAATGAACATGTAATTCAGTTAAATGTGGTCTTACATGTTAATGTCAAAACAATCAGTAGGACACCACAGGGCACCTCTGCTTCTACAGATTACATAAATTCGCGAAATTTTTTTAAAACTGCGCTTTTTTAAAACTGCGCGCAGTGATGAACGGGACCTCGTGCCGGCTTGCGGCTGCGTCACGTGCGGTCCTAACATGTGCACATCTTGCCAGCACACATGTTACGACGGCACGTGACGCGGCCGCAAGCCGGCGCGATTTTTTTTTAAAACTGCGCGCAGTGATGAACGGGACCTCGTACCGGCGGCCGCAAGCCGGCGCGAGGTCCCGTTCATCACTGCGCGCAGTTTTAATTTATTTAGTAATTGGCTGGGACCTGGGTTGCCACTCCTTTCAGTGGTCATTCTAAACCTCAGAAAATGAAGCACAAAAACACACAATGTTTTATGGCATCCATCCATCAAACAACTAAAAGCTGTGCCTTTTTGACTTTGATGTGTTTTATTAAACATATTGGTACCAATAAGACTTTTATACTAAAGAATATTTCTCCTTTCTTCAGGCTTCACGGCCACCGCTACAGGACTCCTTTTATGGCCAAAGACACACCACTAGACGTTCCCATGGATACGCCTGCGGACCCAACAATGGATGTGCCGATGGAGTCCCCCATGACCAAACCCATAGATCCATCAACCAAGCCTGCGGCCACATCCATTAATCCATCAATCAATCCTCTGGCCAGGCCCAGGGATCCACCAATAGAACCCGCTACCACAGCCATACATCCACCAATGAATCCCATGGCTACACCCATAGATCTACCAATGGAACGAAGGGCCCTGAATCTGCCAATGGAAACTCCCATTGACACGCCGATGGAGTCTCTGCAGGCTGCTGATGTGCTCCAACCCACTCAAAACTCCCCTCCTCCCGCTCCCTCGTCAGTACTCCTCCCAGCCCAGGAAGAGGCACCAGCCCGACTAGAGACCTCGCCGGATGCAACCCCTGACCTGGCGCCCCCACCCAAAGCCGCTCCCGTCCCGACCACAGCCCAATCCACAGACTCAAATTTGGTCGGAGAACCTGGTCCGGTCCCTGAGCTGCCACCACTTCCCCCACAGCCGCCTGCCAGTGCTCAGAACCCCAGCTGTAAGATCATGACCTTTCGACCCACCATGGAGGAGTTCAAGGACTTCAGGAAATACGTTGCGTACATGGAGACCCAGGGAGCTCATCGCGCCGGCCTGGCCAAGGTAGAGTGGCCCCTGCTCATACTCAAACATGACACACTGTAACAAAATGCATTTAGCCTTGTGTGTGTAGAAACTGTGTTCTCTTTTGCAGTGCTTTCAACCTGTGGTTGAATAACGCCACAGAGGTTGAAAAGCACCACTTTTTCCACCCCTGTTGAGCACCTGCACTACCACTGCAGATGGTTTATCTATGTTTTATCCTTTGCATATGATACATTTGCATATTCCCAAGGTCTTGATGACAATTTAGCGGTACACCTAAAGTTAAGGGTTGGGCACCAATGCTCTAGTGTACCGTTGTCAATAAGTCGAACAACACGTCTAATAAATCACCAAATAACATTACTGGTGTATACAATTATCAATTATCAATTATCAATTATCAATGCAATTATCTTTCCTGGCCAGCACTTGGCAGGGCTCCAGACTAACTTTTTGCATTGGTTGCACTGGTGCGCCTAACTTTTCTTTTTAGGTGCACCAGCACAAAATTTAGGTGCACCCAAAAATTTAGGGGTTTCAAGTGCTTCACCTAGCCAGAATTTAACATTTCAAAATAAAACATTTCCAAATAAAAGGGCTTGTGCTTAAAGGGTTATTCACCTATAAAACAACATTGTGCTCCAACACTATATATTATATATTTATAGGTTATTTTGCTGCAATTGAATATACTAACTCCAAATTAAAAAGTAAATCTCTTTACGATACACTTCCAGTGATTTGACGCGTCAAAAATGCACAACTACAAGTTCTGAATGGGGGCGGGTCACAATGAATGGGGCCGAGATGATTGACATTACAGGTGATGGTGCTCTTTGGTTGACAGCGGGAGAGGGAGAGGAAGAGGAGATGGAAGACGGAGCCGCGCTGTCCTATATGTTTCTAAACATATAGGTTACAGATTAATAAAGGCCTGCATGAGACTCGTGGTCCTACCAACAAAAGTAAAAAAATATAAACCCAGTGTGCAATGATCATGTTTTTCACATTTAAAAATGTGCTTATTAATGATAACGCAAAACATTAAAATAGCTACTTGACCCCACGACACGCACAAACGTGCAACATACAATAAACGGCAGGCGTGTTAAACAACCCAATAAATCCAACCTACCTTGTAAGCTTGTTCAATAATTAGAGAGGGAGAGGAGATAGACTGATCCGCGCTGTCCTTTAGGACAGCTGGGTTGTTTAACACGCCCGCCGTTTATTGCGTGTTTAAGTTTGTGCGTGTCATGGGGTCCAGACTCTCAGTAGTAGGTCTGGTTGGAACAGTAGGCTGTTTTTAAAGTTAGTTTCAACCTCGCTTAATTTTCCCTCGTCTTTTGTCGCATTTATTTTCTTTCTCCGTTTAAGTTACTCTGGCACTCAGGTCGCTTGCAATTTTTAAACACGCACAAGCAGTGAACAAGACCACAGCGAATCAGAGGCAAAGAGCCGACCGAGCTCTTTCTCTTATTGGTTTAGACCACGATATGATCCTACCGCGAGTGTGAGTTTGGTCACAGGAGAACACATAGAGATGATGCAAAGGAAATTTATGTTTTCACCCGGGCAGCGTCAGGTGCACCAGTGCGACCTAGAAAAATTATTAGTCGCACCCTTAAATATTTTGGTCGCATGTGCGACCAAATTAGTCGCACTCTGGAGCCCTGCTTGGATTTAATAGATTTGAGATGTCGAGGGGCAATAAATTAAAGGAATTAAAGGGTGGTAGTCAGGGTTATTATCACCTCCTCATGAAGGAATGTGGTTGGAAGACCATAAGTTGTTGTTGTTGTTGTTCTACTGCAACAACAACAAAGACTATGGGCACTACAACCCATACTACAATGTGGCCTGGGACACGACGACTATAACTACTGCTGCTACTACTACACAAAAACACGGGTTACACCCGATGTACCACACAAACCTTTTATTGTCTTGCTGTGAAGCCACATATCTAATGCAAATACCCGAAATGCTAATTATCCCTCCTCTGTCCTTTGTCCTCTGTCCTCTCTCTCCTCCCTCTCTCTCTCTCTCAGGTGATCCCGCCGGAGGGCTGGAAGCCACGGCGGTGTTACGACACCATCGAGGACATGGTGATCCCCGCCCCCATCATGCAGGTGGTGACGGGCCAGTCGGGCCTCTTCACCCAGTACAACATCCAGAAGAAGTCCATGACGGTCGGCGAGTACCGCAAGCTGGCCAACAGCAACAAGTGAGCGGGGGTGGCTCTTGGTGTAGTGTCACCGCTTTACCAGCAGGGGGTGGCAGAATTGTCCTCTTGAGTCGCTGGAATGGAAATCTTCTTTTTATGGATATTTAAATAGTCATTTAGCAGACCCTTTTATTGAAAGTGAGGCTGAGAACAATCCAAGCAAAATTGGCATTGATGCAGAATATTGCAAGTGCACAGTTGCTATATATAGCAAACTGTATAGAAGGGTTGGCGAAGGCTTAAACCCTTCCTCCAAACAGTTCATTAGCAGCCTAAGTCAACATTACTAAGAACTGAATAACCTCCATAAATAGATTTCACAATATCAACATAAGCCTCAAGATCGTCTGATGTCACTAAAAAAGGATATTGTTTGTATTCTGGGTAGGCCTGCACGATATGAGGAAAATCTGCGATGTGCGATACCATTGTTCAATATTGCGATGATGATATGACTTGCGATAAATAAACAAATATTGAAGTGTGCATATTAGCTATACAGTTCCTGTCTTTCTGCTTTAATAGGTACACTGCTAACATAGACCCCAAACATTGAATAGCCTATGCCCACTGAATAAAGAAATGCTTTTATTGCTTTTATTGAACAAAGTGCACATGAATACCCAACCAAGTTTAATTTCCCCTGCTCTATTGAAAATATTTTCTTCTAAACTGAACAAAAACATCTCTTGAAATAAAAAAATATCTGGGGGAAAACAACTTAAATAATCAAATATAAATTAAACATGGGCATGGCAATTTAAAATAACTAATGTCTCCCATTACAATCATCAAGGCCCTTGACTCCGCCCAACAAGGTGCCGAGATCTATAGTATGAGGGGGAAAATTGAAATAGAGTAGGGCCACTAAATCAAGATACAATTGGATACAATCAGGAAAAAATATCTACCCCTTAGGGCAAGTTACTACCTTAGTTATTCCTTTAGGGAAAGTTCTTGGCCAAGAAAACCAGTATGTTAACTTTGCAAGGTTTCAAACATTCACCTGTGTTTGTAACACGTTGTCACTACTGAATCCAAAATAATTCCAAATAGCAGAAGTGCTGTTCTTTTTCACCACAAGGTCTTTGTCAACCACATTTTCATCGCTTTTCTCTCCTTTCTCAGCCATTGTGTTACCTAACCTCGCAGTCGCCACCAAATTGACACCAATTAATTTGAGGGTAGCCGACGGGGGGTCATCCCTATGTTCCCCGGGTCCTATGTTCCCCGCTTTGTATGTGACCGGGGAGCGAATGTATTTTTCGTAGGTGGAATCCGGAAGAATCATGAATATTAGGGTTACGGTTATGGTGAGGGTTACGGTTAGGGTTAGGGTGAGGGTTATGGTTAGTGTGGTTTTCCGCCTACGAAAAACACAGTCGCAACCGGGGAACATAGGTACGCTCCCGCCGATGGCTAGCTGGGGCTTCATCTGATTGCCAAATGGTGTGAATGCATGGCGCATGTATCGAGGGCTCCATCTGATAGGTCAAATGTTCGCATCGCGAACATTATTCATCGCGTTTCAGGCAGTCTTTTGCGATGTGTTAACCGCGCATGTTCATATCGTGATGACGATGAAACTACGATTTATCGGTCAGCCCTAATTCTGGGATCTTCAAACTACTTAAATGGAAGAACTTGTTCCTTTGTCTTCAGCTAGTGGCCACATGTAACCCCCCCCCCCAACTTCAACACAGCTCCCCATTTACAAAGCCATAACTAACATCTGGTCTGTGTGTGTTTAGGTACTGCACACCGCGCCACAAGGACTTTGATGACCTGGAGAGGAAGTACTGGAAGAACTTGACCTTTGTGTCGCCCATCTACGGAGCCGACGTCAGCGGCTCCATCTATGATCCGGTAAGAACCGCTCATTTCCCCAGTTCTCTTGTTGCATCTCAGCAGTTATTTCGTCTTCCAAATAACTTCTGAATTTCTCTGTATGGTTGAGAAAAATCTTTAGCAATAAATAATAGAGAAAAATATATACTGTTTATCTTTTGAGGTATATATTTGCATCACACATTGTCATTGGGAAGACATCTTGCTCAAGAAAAGCCTACCTGTGCAGCACTGGGTGGGGGGGGTGAACCTACATGGTGACTTCTGGGAGTCAAACACCCTAAAAACTGCACTAGCCGGGTCTTCCGGCTTGGCCCACCAAACGAAGGGCCTCAAACGTGGCAACGCACATCAATGCCCTGCACTCTCTCTAGTGGCTGCTGCTTAGAGTTTACCACTCTGTCGATGGTATTGCTTAAAACCATGGAATTAAACTCCCCCACGAGTCCGTATGGCCCGCCTGCACCCACTGAATGTCGATTGTCCAATCGACATGGCCGAAAGGTGCACTGCAAGATGTGCTCATTTGCATAAAGTGAACTGAGGTTGTAATCCCTTTGTCCCTCCCCTTTACACTCGACACAATCGCCTGCCCGCACTTGAGCCTTCCCACAATCCCTTGCCCCGCACGAGCACACAGGGAATGGGAGGTGAATCGGGTGCCATGCTCTGTTGCTGGGTCGCAGCTCGGACCCACCCACCGAGCATGGCACTGGTTTCACTGTGTGCTCGTTAGGCTGACCATCTGGAGCCCTAAAACACATCTCTTCAGCTGGGCTGCTCACTGTAATGTCCACCCTACCGTGCGTGTCCCCTCGTATCCCCATTTGGCTACTGTCTCCTACCTGCCTCTCCACCCTATGTATTGTTTTAATCATGCTGTTGGCTATGCCAGCGCTTGCTGTTTTTAGATGGTTTTCTAGATTGTTTTGTGAATTGTAAGGCGACCATGGCTGTCATGAAAGGCACCTTGAAATAAAATGCTGGATTGTTATTGTTGTAAAATTGTTAAGTGATTCTGATGTTGCGTTGGTTCCTCCTCCAGGACGTGGAGGAGTGGAACATCGGGCGTCTGAACACCCTGCTGGACATGGTGGAGCAGGAGTGTGGCATCGTGATCGAGGGCGTCAACACCCCCTACATGTACTTTGGCATGTGGAAGACCACCTTCGCCTGGCACACGGAGGACATGGACCTCTACAGCATCAACTACCTGCACTTCGGACAGTCCAAGTCCTGGTCGGTACACCGCACCGCTTCTGGTTCTTTTTCTACAATTCACTCGGGGCTGGGAGCTATCGGCAATAACATGAAAATTGGGTCCACAGTGCTGCAAAGGCTAGTTTCTGAAAAAAAAGCTCCTGGAGTGATGGCTATCAGAAAGGCATCAAAAAATAATGTTTAAAGATAAGGATTTCTGTGGTAAAATGCATTAATTTCATATTTTGAAGAAAAACAATCAATATACTTTCTATGCGATCACAGGATAAGATGACTCAAATTTAGTGTTTACATTTAGTAATTTCTCAAACACAACAGGGGTGGTTCCGCAAGGAATCCAACCCTTAACCCAAGTGTCAATGCCTTGCTTCACCAGTTACAACACAAAGGGTTATAGGCCTCCACTTTGGAGGTTGTTTCTCACAGCTCTCCGTATTTTTCCCACTACTCTTATCTCTACAAGTTCCAGTTGGTGGTTTTACACACCACCAGCCAGCTGGCAGAGAGGAACTAAATGCATGCAAAAAGGTTAATTTCTCAGGGTTGGCATCGCCGTAGCAACCGGCTAAATAAATACTCCTGCAGAGGGAAGGCATGTGTGTGTTTGGGTATATCCCCGTCCTCATGATTCTCTAAAGAAAAGGGCACAGAGTCCTGTTTTATATCCGTCTTTCATGCTTCATAGATCGTTAGCTCATCTTACTCTGTGCAGCCTTTTGTGAAATAAACACACACGCACACACACACGCACACATGCGCACACACACACACACACACACACACACACACACACACACACACACACACACACACACACACACACACTCTGTTAGGACTCCAGACATCCCTCAGAGGCTTAAGTTTCAAGCTCTGAGGTCCAAACTTTCTACAAGTAATTATTTTTAGATTTGGTTAAGGATTAGCTTGGGTTGCAGTTATTATTAGTGTTTGTACATTGGTTGACTTTGGTGTTCTTGATAAAGTTGTTTTTAGTTTAAAAGTTTGTTTAGTATTTGTGATATGGGTGTCTGTTTAGAAGAAGTTCTTCCTTTAGAAGAACTGGTGAAAGGTTTGATCTATGTGCAATATTCTGGTTGTCCACCAGGGGTCACTACATTCCCATGGAAAGTCATGTACCCGGTCACTATAAAATTATAAATTTCTTCCCCAAAACTCAACTTGATAATGTACTGGCATAACATCAAATTAAGAACCCGGAGTGACCCAAGATGCTATTTAACGATATGAACCTTTAATTAATTCCTATCTGGTTATCTGATTGATTACCATGTGGGTTTATTTCTGGTTATTTCGGTCAGAGGCTGGTGTGTTTTGATTATGACCTTATTTGTGGGCTGACTGCTAATTGGTTATCAGGCAGCAGTGGTGTTCCAGGTTTTCCTTTTTTGTCACCTTCAGATAAAATGTTTTTGCATATCTGTAACTCGGTGAACATGTGTGACGGTCATAGGTGGTCACACGATCAATCAATCACTGAGTAGATGAATGGAAGGATACCTTCAGTGGGGGCATGAATTTGAATTTGGGGTAACGGTTAAGGATTGATTGAAATATGGTTCACAGCCATATCATTTGTGTAAAAAATGATACTTATAGTATCAGGACTTTTCTATACTTTACCATAAACACAGCAGAAACAATGGAGCTGAGTGATCCCGGTCAGTAGAGAACATAAAAGGGAGAGAATGGAGAGCACTTCTTAGCCCCCGCAGCATTTTAAGGATTTGCAGAGAAATCCGTCAATTTTGGGCATTTAATCCAAAATTCATCATTGTGCATACGGAAGGGGAGTTAACTGGGTTAGCATTTTATCTCTGTTAGCCACTTCCATTCACTGGCAGAGTTACAGTAGCCTAACTCCTGATAATGTGAGGGGAATTAACTCTTAATTACTTTCAAAGATTTCCCATATGTTCAGAATAGTTGCTTATTCAAAATGTGTGCCACTAACTATACAAAAAGCTGGTGGTTTGCATTGGAAATCTTTTGAAAGTAATTAAAAGTGTATTCCCCTCACATGAACAGAAGCTAGGCTACCATAACTCCTCAAGTCAATGCAAACGTTGACGCAAAGCAAATGCCAATACCCACGCACAGTGATGAATTTAAATTGAAAGGATTCGTCTCTCTCTCGAGTCTCGGTAATACCTTCGTCAATTTAGAGATGAGCTGAGATGATCCCTTTTAAGTCTAGGTTGGGTTTCCCCACATGGATCAATGCAAAAAGTCATGGACAAATCAGTGAACGTCTTCTACTACATTACTTGTACTAGTGGGAGCAGGTCAAACTGGTTGAGCTCAAACAGGTTAGCGGGTCAAACGGTTAAGCCGATTTAAGGTCAGATGTTACTCCAGCAAGTGTGAGGATAGCAAAGCCGAACTGTGACTCACCTAAAGCGTCAGACCCTTATTTATATGGGCGAACAGTCCCACCCATTCCCTTCTGCTACTGTGGTCTAACACTTACCCACACACCGGCTGTCAGACACACATGCACACGCTGTTATCGTTCGACTAGTCATGCTACAGGCCTCCTTTGGTGTTCGCTGTGGTTAGGTACTGTTCACATTTCAACTGGGACCAGTATCCGGAATTCGGTACCGGAACCCATTGTGACCTTTTTCGGTACTTTCCTCTCTTTTATTAAAAATCAAGACTTCTCCATTTCAACATTATTTATGTAGAAAATTGTACACACCACACTAAATAATACCTCTTCCTACAACCCTTTCTCTTCCCA
Source organism: Micromesistius poutassou (assembly GCF_964030765.1). NCBI lineage: Eukaryota > Metazoa > Chordata > Actinopteri > Gadiformes > Gadidae > Micromesistius > Micromesistius poutassou. Next base: position 13,668,786 of record NC_140279.1, on the reverse strand, counting down.
ATCCAATCCTTACAACCGCCATCCTGTCAGCCCACCACCGTAGTGGGAGAATGTGTCTTGTGTCTCGGAGGAAGCACATGTGAAGCACTTCCCAAGAGCTGGGGGTCGTAACGGGGGTGCCTCCCACGGGGGATTAGTATGCAGTTCACGTACCATTGTTTTCATACTAAGGTTTTAGGCGTACCAAAAAGTGCAAGTAAGCTACCGTCAACGAAGACAATGGGAAAAAAAAGCCCAGTTATCACCGACATCAACTTATCCCAATAGCTAATTTGTTACCTGGCGATGTTGATGAAGCTGTGTATGCCTCAGTTTCATCATCCCCTGAGGATTTACCTCTCTTGCGTGGCTATCAAACCCGGCTTTTACATATACTTTGAGTCTGACCAGGTGTTTTCTCCGGAAAGACATGTTTTCCTGGCAAGCTTTGCATACAACAATTGCAGCGAGTGTTGTCAGCTTCCAGATAGGAAGTGTAAAAACAACCACACGGTGAATGCTTTCCACTCTCTGTTGCCTTGACTCTGTTGGAACGCACCCATTGAACCAGCAGCGACAATAGTCACACACACTCTCTCTCTCTTTCTTGTGCTCTATGCTCTGCCTGGCCCACTCTCTCAGCCATAATATGTGCTCGGAGCCTTTCGGGTACCAACATTTGGCAGCAATTGATTCAACTTAAAGAGGTACTCGGTAGTACCAACGTAATTCAAGGATTTGCTGCTCATCAGGCCACTGGTTTTAGTGGGTTCTGAACCTTAAGCACAGTGTAGCTTTACTGCCCCCTGGGGTGGAGCAGGCAGGGAAATAATGTGACTCAGACCACACACACACGCGCACCATCGGTCCATTCACGTCACTTCACGTCAAGATCCTTATATCATGTCCAGAAGTGATTCGTCAGTCTTATCCGCAGTATTTCATTTTTTTAAACACACAAAAAAAAACCAGCTCTGCTTCCCTCTTAAGAAAACCCGAAAGTCCCGCCGCGTGTCAATGAACAATTTCACAGCTCTAAACTCTTAACCACAGTTTTCTCGTCTGCTCACTATGGCAGCTTACCAACAGTGAGACAGAAAACGGCGGAACAGGGTTGACCTTATCACCAGTGTGTTGAATGGTTCCCGCTGCACAAAGCTGTCACTGTACATTTCAGGCAGTGCCCGGTGTGGTTTTAGAGTTGGCCTGTAGGGGGTGCTGCGGTACCATAGCTTAGGGGGAGGGTTATGGTTCCCTTCTTCACTAAACCTTTTACCTCTCACTCACTCGCTCTCTCTTCCCATCTCTCTCTGTCTTTCTCTTTCCCTCTCACTGTCTGTGTACATCTTCTTCATCATTTTTCTCCCTAGCCCATTGTTTAATGTCTCTGACTATATGTTTTGTCTTATTCCATCGATCTTCTCTCCTGGCTTCATCGATTAAAATGCTAGCAGATATTCAGCCATCTAGGGAGTGTTATAAAAAGCAGATGGACATCACTGGCGTGATGGTTGGTGAAAAATCTCCTTTGAGAAAAAAATCTCCTTGAAAAGTCTTTCATTTCATTGGCTAAACACTTAAAACCTAGGGTTTCCATATTGGTCAGTGGGTAAACCGATCTAGCAATCGTGTTGTTGGTGGTTGAACGTGTTGTGGGCCTTAAAACAGACATGGGAACGTGATATTGACTTTTAGATGGTCAGAAGAAGAGGGATGATTGTGTTTTGTTTCACCTTGTCTGTTTGGCAGAAGTACAAATAGAAGTACAAATGTCTTCGGAAGCATCTGCATTTTATAGCTATGGAGGAGATTTCATGTCAGATTTCATGCTGAAGTTATTAAAGCATAACATGCCAAATGTATATTCTCTCACATTGACGTTCATCTGTGTTATGCCGCTTTTCCACCGACAGTATCAGCTCGACTCGACTCAACTCGCCTCGACTTGACTCGGTTCCAGGCGCGTTTCCATCTAAAAAAGTACCTCTTCAATGTGGGCGGGTCGTAGAAAAGAACCTCTCCACCATGGGCGGGTCGTCATTAGGCTTTAATCACGGGAGACGCGATTCCCGGGAAATCTGAATCTGATCAAGACTATTTCCTGATTCCCGGGAAAGGTTACGATGGGAAATAAAATAAAATAAAAAGCGCAATGACTGCGCGTCTATTGTTGTCATACGGTAACGTTGATGGAGGCGAAACTCGAGCCCTAGGAAAGGAACGACACTAAAACGAAACAACGAAACGCTGATCCGCCGGTCCGTGGACTCCAGCCACGCCGGACACACACAACCACACCCGACACACACAACCACGCACAGCCTAACTCTAGCCCCGGGAAAGGAGCGACACACACGGCGAAACGCTGATCAGTGTCCCCCTCGGGAGCGGGTTTGTGGACTCCAACCACGCCGGACACAACTTAACTTTGAGTGATTATTCCCATTTACAGCCGCTGGCCAATCAGTTACCAGCAGCCTGTTTACGTCACACAAAAGTACCTACTCCGCTCGCTTGGAACCTCGATGGAGGTAGTACAAAAAAAAAGTACCCGGTACTAGGTACCAGGTACTTTTTTTGGCAATGGAAACGCAAAAAAGGCGTGTCGAGTCGAGCTGGTACTGGCGGTGGAAAAGCGGCATTAGTGGTCCCCCATTTGTTGGAAAAGGAAAATATTTAAAAAAGGCATGAAATTGTGTAGTTAATGACGAAATGGCTGTTTGTAAATTACTAAATGGTCTATAGGTTAATTAGAAATATTTATACTATACTTTTTTCCCTACCTATCCACAGGTATGCAATCCCACCTGAGCATGGCAAGAGATTGGAGAGGCTGGCACAAGGTGAGTCTACCTGCAACACACACCTTGATGAGCTATCCCCTCCTTACTCTCTTCACTCACTCACTTGCCCACCTCCGATCTCGTCTTCTTGGGGGGGGGGGGGGGGGATGGTCCCCACCACACCCCTCCGCCTCCATTGGGTTTTTCAATAAAACTCCCCGGTTTGTCCTTGTTGTGCCGTGTCTCTGTGATCAATGTCCAGGCTGTACCCTCTGTGTGGTTAATAATCCAGTTTACACAGCAAAATGGACACTCCATCAGAGGATAAACACACAAACACAATATTGTGGTTTTGATATGCTGGTGTGTGTTTGTGTGCGTTGACTTTAATAATTGAAATTATAATAAAATATATATATTTAGACTAAGGTCAGTGTTTGAGGGGGGGAAAAAAAGAGATTAAAAGCTGCAACTTTCTAGTAATAAATGTACTTGGGACCGAAATGAATGAACTCTGGGACCGTGAGCATGCTAACATGCTAGCCTGCCACCATGTTAGCCTGGTAGTGTGTTGTATAGCATAACTGCGGGCTGGGACCACTGTCCTCAAAGCTTCTGGCTTCTTCTCAATTCATTCCAATGCAGACTTTTGCAGCAGGTTTCTACTGAATGTCAAAATCTGGATGTAAGCACACTACACCAGATGGGGATAGACATTTACAATCCCCACAATTGAAGGAAGAGATGCGTGCAAAAATAATAATTGCGATATTTTCTCAATAAGGAATCTGAGAGTATTAGTGCTTTGCACAGCAATTGCACAAAAAAGGCATTAAGTTGGGTGTTCAACAGTAGCGGTAAATAAAGGTCAAAAGGGAATGTGGCTCATTATTCTTGTCAAAACGATAAACCCAGGGACTGGACAGAATTGCAATGTTAATTGGTAGAATTTATCAATTTTGTTATTTTAAAGTAAACAAGCCAATATCTTGAATTTATAATCACCTAGCATTTGTAACCAGTCACATTCTCTAATTTAAGTGGTTTGGTGTTTAAAAGCAACCGATTGAAAATATCAAAACATGGATTCTCTCGTCTGCTCAAAATATTAAACCGCCATTATAGGTCAAATGTACTCTTTTCCACCATGACCATGTCTACCCAAATGGCGGATGACTAAAGCATTAAAGTAAATACACAGACGGTGTACTCGATGGCTCACCCGCTAGTGAACCATCGGCGTAGGCAGTGAGCTATGTTCGATTCCCACCTGTGGATCTATGCTACATGCCAGTCTCTCTTCACTGTCCTGCCAATAAAAGTACAATTATATCCTTTTTGCTCTTCAGTCACAGCAAAGCATTGTTTATCCCCACTCCAACTGGCAGCTACAGCCACCCCCCAGCCCACCCCTCACCTGTTTTATAAGCACCCTCTCACCGGTTCAAACGTCTGCGCTACCACCTCCTGACCAGCCAGTATGATCAGCAGTGAAGGACGGCTCAAAACACCCCCAGCCTAAAGGTTCCGGGTTCGAACCCAGAACCTTTTAGGCTGGGAGTCAAACTTCGGAACATTATCCCGTACCCTTGTGTTTTAATAAGGAAATAAGCAAGGGTGGGGTTGGTTGAAAGGTTTAGGCGCAGCACAGGTGGATGTGGGATGGTGTCTGGGTTTTAATTTTTTGTTCAACTCAAAGGGCAGAGTGAAGGCTCTAACTTAATATTAGCCCACAGAGAGGCAGCTGAGCCAGCTGCATTTTAATGGGGATTAATAACCCAGCGCTGTCTGCACATAATTCACCTTTTATCAGCCCCACCAAGCAGGCAGGCAGCCAGAGAGGCAGGGCGCGTGTGGCTATGTGTGTGTGTCCTTTGTAGCTGGGAGCAGACACTGGAACAATGGTGTGTAAGTAGAATGATAAAATAGACTGCTATTATAATGTCATTTGCGTCAGAGTTTAACTGGGAGAGCGCTCTGATGGAGCCCCCCACCACCACCGTGGAGGCGAGAAGAGAAAGAAAGATGGAAACATATATATTTGCAAAAGGACCTCACTGAACCTTTTATTTACCTTGAGTTCATCGTTGACTTCCATTATTAATCATGTGCTAGCTTGATGGGCCCCAGGTTGAACCATGGTGAGACCCAGGCGGCTTGGCTGTTGTTGGTTAGCCTCCAATGTAACCAGCTGGACTCCAGAACAGCCATATTTGTAGTCCTATATTAAAGAATAAAAGAAAAACAGAAACCCCACAAATGCATAGGAACCTAACAGTGATGCTCTCGTTTTGCGACAATGGAGAAAAGAGTTTGGATCGCCTCATGATGTTTACACGGAACAGCCCGTAACATCCCGTTAACTTTTAAACGACCCTGTCTGTCTGTCTGTCTGTCTGTCTGTCTGTCTGTCTGTCTGTCTGTCTGTCTGTCTGTCTGTCTGTCTGTCTGTCTGTCTGTCTGTCTGTCTGTCTGCCTGCCTGCCTGCCTGCCTGCCTGCCTTCCTTCCTTCCTTCCTTCCTTCCTTCCTTCTGGTCCTCGTCTCGTTGAGAGGGCGACCATCACTCCCTGACTATGTTCACGTAGAAAGAGAGAACTGCTTCATAAGCGTGTCCTCCTCTGCAACACCAACAAAAGAACTGCCCAGAGGTTGGGCCAGTGACGTCGCTCCAGCCATCTGAACCGAGGGAGAACTAAAATCACAGACCAGTGACGTCAACGGTCTCTTAGGAAATTGTAGAGTGACGGTTTCAATTGACCACTGGCGACCCTGGCGTTCAGCATGGTTTGAGCAGGGAGTGTTGTGGGTAAATGGAAATGATTATAATAATTAAGGGTGGTCTAAAGTGAAGCCCCCCCCGCTGTGTGTAGGCAACAGCCGTGGAAGCTTTTAACAGACAATGTGTGTGCGTGTGCCCGCCCGCCCGCCCGAGCATTGATTGGTTGAAAAGAAAACACAACTGAGAAACGACAGTGGCTTCTGCCTCCATTTCCTCATTTAATTACCCGCCTCTTAAATGTCAATGTTCTTGGTCATCTTCACTTCCCAAACAAAATTGTGTTTCATATTCTGTTACTTATTGTGATATTTTCTGCTATCCAACGGCATCCAAAGCGGCTGCAATCAAAGTGAATTATTTTAAGATGTGACTCCCAGATAGTGAAACATTGGCATTTTAACCCATAACCTTTCAGCTGCTGGTCAAAACACCTCAACCCGGTCCCATGTTCCCTCCTGCTCCACATGTTCCCTCCTGCTCCCCATGTTCCCTCCTGCTCCTCATGTTCCCCCCTATTCCTCTTTACTAAGTACCCCATAGGACTTGCTTGGTGTAACATTTGTCTGTTGTCTGTCCCTGAAGGCTTCTTCCCGGGCAGCTCCCAGGGCTGCGACGCCTTCCTGAGACACAAGATGACCCTCATCTCCCCGTCCATCCTCAAGAAATACAGCATCCCCTTCGATAGGGTGAGTCCCTCCTCCGCCGCCCCACACAGACACCAGCGCCAGCGCCACTCTCACTGCCGCCACCTCCACCACGTCCACCATCCCCACCACTACCTCCATCAACACCTCCACTACGTCCACCATCCCCACCACTACCTCCATCAACACCTCCACTACATCTACCATCCCCACCACTGCCTCCATCAACACCTCCACTACATCTACCATCTCCACCACTGCCTCCATCAACACCTCCACTACATCTACCATCTCCACCACTGCCTCCATCAACACCTCCACCACGTCTACCATCCCCACCACTGCCTCCATCAACACCTCCACTACGTCTACCATCCCCACCACTGCCTCAAGCCCCGCCTTCACCACATCCACCACCTCCACTACATCCACCATCCCCACCACTACCTCCAGCACCACCTCTACCACCACTACTGCTGCACTACAGATCTTTAGATACCGCTGCAAGGATGCCCTCTGTACAGAATACATTTTAAGTAACTTAGTAGTAGATGACTGTAGCAACCACCATGCAGTGTCTATGGGTCTATGGGTCAGGGAGCTTGCTTCATCACCAGCCAACCTAGTCTACCGAGGGCATGAACGGAAGACCCTACCATTAATGTATACATTCTTTAAACACATTTTTTCTTGTATCAGAATAGCCTCTTATTAACCAGAAACACAACTCCTTGGCATACATTTTCAGGAGATCCCGTTTCGTTTCTGTTTGTGTTCCCCGGGCGAAAAAAGTAATAGGAAGACAAAAAAAAACAACAGACCCTCCTGGGGTTCAGCGATAACAAGGGAGAATAAGAGGAAATAAGTACAGAAAAGCACAAAAAGTTTTCTGGGTTTAAACTAGGTACGGTGCAACCCCAGTCGACCCCCGCCCCCCTCCCCCCCCCGCCGGGTGCTCTCCCCTGGGGTGTCATTATCACAGTGAACATGTTCCTGCACCTGCCTGCAGACGCCGCCCCGCTCCACGAGGCGGCGGGGAGCGGAGATTGTCAGCGCCTTGGTTTTATTCAGGATCGCTGGGAGGGAAAGTGGAGCAGGGGTTCGGTGCTCGGTGCAGCGCGTTGATCGCTTGTCGAGTTTATATTTTTCCAACTTTCCAACCTTTCCTCCTCAGATAAATCAGAATGGATGTTATAAATATAACATGTTATAACCGGTAGTTTCCCCTCTCTCCTCCTCAGATCACCCAGAACGAATGTTATAAATATGACATGTTATAACCGGTAGTTTCCCCTCTCTCCTCAGATAACCCAGAACGAATGTTATAAATTTGACATGTTATAACCGGAAGTTTCCCCTCTCTCCTCAGATAACCCAGAACAAATGTTATAAATTTGACATGTTATAACTGGTAGTTTCCCCTCTCTCCTCAGATAACCCAGAACAAATGTTATAAATTTGACATGTTATAACTGGTAGTTTCCCCTCTCTCCTCAGATAACCCAGAACAAATGTTATAAATTTGACATGTTATAACCGGTAGTTTCCCCTCTCTCCTCCTCAGATCACCCAGAACGAAGGAGAGTTCATGATCACCTTCCCCTACGGCTACCACGCGGGCTTCAACCACGGCTTCAACTGTGCCGAGTCCACCAACTTCGCCACGCTACGCTGGGTCGACTATGGCAAGATGGCCACCCAGGTGAGGCGTTTAAATCCCAGACAGATGGGAAAACATTCAGATAAAGGAAGTATTGGCTCTTCAGCTTTTACAAACTAAGCTTTCATTTTTTGTCCCTCGCGCTCCCTCTTTTTCTCTCCCCCACCCCTCCCTCTCTGGTACCCATGTTCACCTTAATTGAATGTCTTCCACTTGTTTTCTGCTTGGCTGCATGTCTGATTTATTTGGTGCCGTACTGGAGAAATCTCGGCACGCACACGCACACGCGCAGGGCTTCTGCTGCTGCCCTCCTAGTTTGTTCAGCATGAGCAACTGTCTATTAGAAAGGAGTTTGGTCACCACCAGCTTCCTGTCAACTTTTTTTTTCTCACTTTCTTTTCTCTCTCCACATTCACTCTGTGATTCTCAGACATGTGTGTGTGTGTGTGTGTCTTGTGGGAGTCTGATAGCGACGGATTGGGTCACTCTGGTCAACTCTGTCTTGCTGCTGTGGGTCCACAAATTGACAGCCCCAAGCAGAACACGCACACATGCATGCACTTGCGCACATGCACGCACACACAAACACCAAGGTTCTGTCCCCAGTGGTATCTAATCTGGTAGTGAACGATGGTTTCCTTTGCCGAGTCTGTCAGTTTTTCAAGTGTGTGTAGAGGCTATGCTGGTTGACTGGTGGTTTGTGAACTGTTAACTCCAGTTGAAAACAAGTGACACGGTAATGCCATTTCTTTGACGGCCCCATTTTTTTCAGAAGATGGAAGACGTGTTACATGAAATGACTGACTCCATTTAGTTTGAGGTTTTGATTTGGAATTACTTTGTGCTGATCGCAAAAAAAATATTTTTTTATTATTATTATTATTTGTATACTTTTGGATGCTCACAATCTTCTCAGAAGTAAAGAAATTACAGGTTTATTTGAATCAAAGGGGCGCTAGGTTAGCTGCCTGATACTGAGAGGTTACACACTCAGACAGTGGTCCACAAAATCTAGGTGGACGTCTTGTTGCTGTCATGTCTTTGTTATGGTGGACACATATGTGACAGGGCTCTGAAACGACATTGCTATGTCATGTGGATGTTGCAGACTCCTGGATGTGTCGGTAATGTGCAGCAGTTCCCCGATAATTTAGGCCTTGAGGCACATTGTATATGGCTGCATTATAAAACGGGTGGTTTAAATCAAGCGATCTGATTGGTTCCCAACTGTTGTATATTGAACGTATACATACAGCTATGATGCCCGTTCAGTTTACAGAGTTCAGTATCACTCCGCGCCTAACTTGAACGGTTGTTTATTTATATATAAAAGCAATAGCATAGTTCACTGAAGCCTAAAAATATGTTGATTGCTGGAGAGGGTGGAAATGTTGTAAAGCAATATGCACACGGTGAGTGAACTCGATAGTAGGCTAAATTGCCGGCGAACCAAGCTACCGTCTCTAGCCTAGCCTTCTCTCTGAAGGACGCTACCGTGTGTTGCATAGCAACCTCCGTACACTTTTTTGTATTCGTAAAAAAAAATGCTTTTCTCGCTTTTTCTAAATTGAGGGTGTATATGACTTTCATTTCGCCATACTTACGTAACCGTTTTATAAAAGCAATAGATCACTTCAGTCAGTGAAATGTTCAGTCAGTGAAGGGCAACCCCCTAAACTTTGGTATAATGAGCACATACCACAGCCTGTCGTGATCTATTGCTTAATTATATTAGTGGTTAAAATGTCTGATGCTTTTTAAAAGTTGTGGACAAAAGTTAGTTCCTGGTTCTTATTTTTCCAATATAGCAGAAAACTACACAGTTCCTAGTAGTTTGATCATGGCTGTTTACAGTTAGCTTCATGGTTCATGGCAGTTGGATCATGGCTGTTAGCGGTTAGCTCCGGTTGGTCCTGATAGTTTAATCATGGCTGTTAGCGGTTAGCTCCGGTTGGTCCTGATAGTTTAATCATGGCTGTTAGTGGTTAGCTCCGGTTGGTCCTGATAGTTTAATCATGGCTGTTAGTGGTTAGCTCCGGTTGGTCCTGGTAGTTTGATCATGGCTGTTAGTGGTTAGCTCCAGTTGGACCTGGTAGTTTGATCATGGCTGTTAGCAGTTTGCTCCGTGGGTCCTGGTTGTTTGATAATGGTTGTTAGCGGTTAGCTTCATGGATCGTGGTAGTGTGATCATGGCTGCTAGCAGTTAGCTTCGTGGGTCCTGGTCGATTGATCAGGCCTGTTGGCATTAAACTTCATTAGGAGCTGTGGTAGTTTGATCATGGCTGTTAGCAGTTAGCTTTGTGGGTCCTGGTAGTTTGATCAGGCCTGTTAGCAGTTAGCTCTGTGTGTCCTGTTAGTTTGACCAGGGCTGTTAGCAGCTAGCTCAGTTGTTCCTGTTAGTTTGATCAGGCCTCTTGGCATTAAGCTTCATTAGGAGCTGTGCTATACTTCAGGCCTCATTGGGCTGCATGCCTTGAGAGGCTCTCTGTTTGCTGGGACTTTGTCTGCTTCAATGGATGTGTTTTCCTCCCCCCTCCTCCCAAAGCTCATGAAGTTTAAATCACATAATAACAAAGCGCAAGTCTCCCACTCCCCTCGAGGATGGCAAACATCTCCATAACCGCCTAATGGTTTCATAAAGAACCACATCAGATGGGCTTCGGTGGGGTAATGTGTGCGCTACAAGGCAGGCTAGCATCAGTGCAGGGCGGTGTTGCCTCCGTTTCCACCTGCTCCCCTGCTCTTATAGTGAAAGCCACCATAGCCCAGCATCCCCCTACACTCTCACGCCTGTCTCTCTGTCGTACCGTCTCAGAGAGTGTGTGTGTGTGTGTGTGTGTGTGTGTGTGTGTGTGTGTGTGTGTGTGTGTGTGTGTGTGTGTGTGTGTGTGTGTGTGTGTGTGTGTGTGTGTGTGTGTGTGTGTGTGTGTGTGTGTGTGTGTGTGTCGAGTGGCACCGGCTGCCCAGATGAAATGTACCACGGAGATTAGTCTTCTAGCGACGTGTAGAGAGGCTACAACCTCCCTCTCTCTCTCTCCTTCCCTTCCCTTGTCTCTTGTATCCCATTCCCTGTGCCCCCCCCCCCCCCCCCCCACGCTGCTCTCATTCCCCCCCCGAGCCGGGGAATGTTCCCAGTAATTGAACATACGGCACAACGCGGGCAAATAAAACTGCTGGTGTGTGTGTGTGTTTCTCTCTCCCCCCCCCCCCCCCCAATCTACACTAGTTCTTCCTCAAGCCGTATGGATGTGACTCACTCGACCCATGCTCTCTACGACGGTGTGGGTTCAATAGCACATATAAATCAGCCCTCTCAAGGGCCTGGAAACACTGAGAAGGAACACAGAAGAGGGGAAGGCAGGAGGGATCCCTCTTCTGTGTTCCTTTTCAAGGGCCTTGACCTGACTTCAAGGGCCTTGAAACCCCCTTCTCAAGGGCCTTGACATGATTCCAAGGGCTTTGAAACCTTGAGAAGGAACACTGAAGGAGGGATTCCTCCTTCTGTGACCTTGAAGAGTGCTAAGGGATCCTGGGCTGTCCTACACTAGAATAAAGTGGCCTGGACATGGCTAACCCTCTGGATGCTCCTCCTCCTCCTGCCCCCCCCCCCCCCCCCCCACAGTGCTCGTGCCGTAAGGACATGGTGAAGATCTCCATGGACGTGTTTGTGCGCTGCCTGCAGCCTGAGCGCTATGAGCTGTGGAAGCAGGGCAAGGACACCACGGTGCTGGACCACCTGAAGCCCACCGAGGTGGACAGCGCCCAGCTGGAGCAGTGGCGGCAGCGCCGCATCATCCACCGCGCCAACCTGCTGCGGAGGTGAGCCGGTCACGGGGTCAAAGGGTCAACGTGAGGGCCCAGAGTGGGCCGACGACCATGATAAGGGGTTCAGTTCTCAAGCGAGTCAATTGGTGTTGCTCGAAAATGGTCTGGTCCCTGGAGGAGAATGTATAATATAATGTATAAAGTGACAGCGACGCAAATTTTTTAATTTAGAATTAGGAATTAAATCCCTCGACAATACGACACATTCAAGATATGGCCTGTACTTTTTAAATGTTTTGTTTTGATTTATTTTATCTATTCAATTTTTATTCCTGCATTTTTTGTCGCCTTGATTGTGCTCCGCCTCCCAGAAGTAAGTCTTCTTGGACGGAGAAACCTCTTAAGTGCCTTGATGTAAAACCACCAAAACTCTCGTTTCCTCCTCCTCCCCCTCCTCCTCCCCAGGGCCCTGCAGAGGAAGAGCCAGTTCCGCCGGCTGAAGGTAGGCGAGGTGAAGGTGCTGACGGAGGAGGGCGTGGAGCTGGACACGGAGGAGTACCAGCGGCAGGTGGAGGAGCATGAGGCCCAGCGGCGGCAGCAGCGCGACGAGAGGCTGGCCCGGGAGGCCATGGTGGCCCTGGAGGCCCTGGAGCAGGAGGAGCAGGAGGAGAAGGAGGAGGCCGCCAGGAGGGCCGCGGCCGCCCTGCTGGCGCCACCGGGAGACGAGGACGAGGACGGTGAGGGGATGCTTCGATGCTTTTGAACAATGCGTCATCTAACATGCGAGCCAATGGAAGCTTTGATGCTATGCATGTCTTTGTTCTGGAGTCTATCCTCTAATCTACAGCATTCTTTTAAAATTCATGTTTAAAACCAAAAGGGGCCTTCAAGGGGGTCGTTTGTCCAGTATTTACTCCAGCCATCCGTCCTGTCATCCATCTCTAACCCTTTCCTCCCCCCCCTTCTGCTTCCTGTCCAGAGCCCTCGGTCTCGATGCATCACCTGACCGAGGAGACGGGCAAGAAGAAGCAGAGACGCCCGAAGAAGTCGTACTCCAAAGCCATCCCCATAAACACGTTCGAGGACGCCTTCGAGCAGTTCGCCAAGGCCAGCATCAAGATCCCCGCAGACGACGCCCTACACGCCTGTAAGACGGAGACGTCAATGGACCCCGCCCAGGTAGAGAAACATCCAAACCATCCGGTTCTATTTTCCCCACCCAGGGAGCAGAGAATGCGTTTCCAACGTGTTGTCATGGTTTCCCCCTCCCCAACTAACGAACGACCACTCTGTAAATAAGGGCTATTCCTGTGCGTCTCTGTGGCCGTGTTGAATAAAGACTAAAGCAGCTCTGTGATGTGTCCCTGTGTCCGTCTGCACGCCCTCCTACAGTCCTCCTACTCCAAGATGAAGAGCAGACGTCACCCCCTCACCAAGCCGCCGAAGCGCTCGCCTCTCTCCATCGTCAAACAAGAGCACTCCAGTGATGAAGGTCAGACACATACACGTACACACACATACACACACTTGCTCTTTGAGGGATTTCATCTTACAGCCTCTCTATCGGTCTGTGCATCTCTCAGCCTTTCCTAACCCATTCACACCCATTGATTTTTCTTTTTCATAATCCCCTTCATCAAAGAAATCCACACATTTACTCAATAGAAACCCATGTTCAAATATAAATTTACAGATTAAAAGTCATACAGTACTAGACTGAAGGGTGCCATTGACATTTGGATCATATGCATTGGTCTGAAAATCAATGGCTGTATCTTGGATGACTGTCTGCCTCTGGGGTTTCCTAAGTTGAGACACCAGAGATGTTCTGTCTGGTGAGATGCGATGGTTCCAGCCTACTGTTGGCCTCCTTCCCATCTCACCCATCCCCTCCGGGTCTCCCCTGTTTTTCCCCCAGCGTCAACTCACCATCCACAGCCAACGCTGTAGGTGTGCTGAAGCTCATGCTTTTATAATGGATGCCTTTCTTTCATCCAATACCTCTTTCCCGCACTCTCGATTGATCTCCCCTTCTTTCTTTCTTTCCTTCCTTTGATATTTTCCATATCAACACTTTCCATTAGCACTGATGTATTTGTTCGATATCAGAGCTTTCCACTCATGCCGGAAAACCCCTGTGTTACACAGAGCTATCCCCCTCCATGCCACTAGAGGGCGACATGAAAAAGAACGAGCACCTGTGGCAGAACCGCTCGCCGAACTTCCTGGCCGAGAAGGCCTTCAACGCAGCCGTGGCCAACCTGGATCCCTACTGTGCGGTCTGCTCCCTGTTCTGTCCATACACCAAGGTAGGACTGCACCGCCACCACTCGGCAGAGCTCCATGCAGCACACTACAGCTAGATCAGGAGCAGCATAGCGTTCACTAAAAGCACGACCGAACGAGAAAGTGAGGTGGATATTAAAGGTGACCTATTATACACACCAGGCTTGAGTGTGATTAGCCGTAACAAGCCGTTTTGGAAATCTGTCCCTTCTGACATCACAAGTGGGCGTGTCCACCTAGCTGTATGACAGAGAGAGGGGCAAAGTTTGCTACAGTCCACTGGGTAGGCTGGTAGACTGATCTATCCAGCACACATCCAGGTGGACACACCCACGTGTGATGTCAGAAGAGGCAGATTTTCAGAACGGCTTGTAACGGCTCTCCCCCCCCCCCCCCCCCTCTTCAGCCCGCCCAGGAGCTCTTCCTCGCGGACCCCCACGCACCGGCCGTCCCCGGCCACGGCTGCCACACGCGGCCCCTGGTTCCCGAGATGTGCTTCAGCGCCGTGGCGGCCAACACGGAGCCGCTCCCGGCCAGCTCGCACATCGGGGAGGACGGCACCAGCCTGCTGCTCCGCTGCACCTCCTGCTGCCTGCAGGTCCACACCAGTGAGTACAGAACCAGCATAGAACGTTATCCACACCAGTGAGTACAGAACCAGCATAGAACGTTATCCACACCAGTGAGTACAGAACCAGCATAGAACGTTATGCACACCAGTGAGTACAGAACCAGCATAGAACGTTATCCACACCAGTGAGTACAGAACCAGCATAGAACGTTATCCACACCAGTGAGTACAGAACCAGCATAGAACGTTATCCACACCAGTGAGTACAGAACCAGCATAGAACGTTATCCACACCAGTGAGTAGACCCACAGCATAGAACGTTTTCCACACCAGTGAGTAGACCCACAGCATAGAACGTTATCCACACCAGTGAGTACAGAACCAGCATAGAACGTTATCCGCACCAGTGAGTAGACCCGCATAGGCCATGTCAAATCCACATCAGTGAGTAGATTCACATCATAGAACGTTGTTCTCCGTCGAACATCACAAATCCACACCAGTGAGTAGACCCGCAACACAGAAAGTTGTCCTCTGTCGAACGTCACAAATCCACACCAGTGAGTAGACCCACAGAACGTTGTTCTCCGTCTAACAATCTGCCCTTTCCGGTGTTTTAGTGCCATCACAAGTGGGCGTGTCCGCCTAGATTTATTCTGGATATGCTGGACTCATTTAAAAAGGACATTGTCCAAAATGGATTCCTACCTTCCTCTCTTTTGAAAAAAAGATTTCCCTCCTCTTGAAATGTAGAATGAGGTTGGAATCACGATTTAGACCTTGACCGACTGCGTTGGTTTCTTATTCCAACATGTCAGTCCACTGCTCATCTTGATCTTGATTGATGAGGGAAGTCTCCATTCTAATCTCATGACAGATATATTAACTTCATGTGCTGCAGCTGCGATGTCGGTGGTGAGCTCTGTGTTTGTGTTTGGCAGGTTGCTATGGAGTCAAGCCAGACACGGTCCAGAACCCCTGGACCTGCTCCCGGTGTGTCGCCGAGGCGTGGGCGGTGGTGAGTCAACCCCACACACATACACACACACATCACATCGCACATCGACATCACAACCTCATACCCAAACTCATTTGTGACATTGCAACCCTGAACTCATTTGTGACATCACAACCCCCAAACTATTTTTTTACATCACAACCCCCGGACTCACTTTTGACATCACAACCTCTAGCCTATACTCATATGTGACATCACAACCCCTAACCTCAACCCATTTTTCGACATTAAAACCCCTAGCCTTAACCCATTTGTGACATCGCAACCCCTAACCCGAACCCATTTGTGACATCATAGCCCCTGTCTCAAACTCATTTTTGACATCACAACCCCTTACCGTGAGCTTTCATGTGACATCACAACACCAACCTTAAAATCTCTTTTGTGACATCACAAAAAGGAACTTGAACTCAGTTATATGACATCAAAACAACATCCCTAATGTCACGTCTGTGACATCACAACACAGGACCTGAACACAGTTCTGCCACCAAACCTCAAAGGATGAAATGACTGTAGTCTTCGATGATATGAATGCATAGTATGTGAGTCCTATTTACCGAGTGGAGAAATACAAACATGTCCATATAATGGTTTTCTAATGAGCAAATGTAATGGGCCCTGTCTATAGAGCGTAACAGTGACCGCCCCCTTTTTTAACAGCTCTGGTTCCAGAAGTATATTTCCCATGCATTTATACCGTCCACTTTTCGTAAAATTGTTATATAAAGAGTTTTAAGCCTGGAACCAAGCCAATCGTCCGTCAAGGTAGTCGTGACCAGAATATGTTTGATTCGGGCCAAAAAATAATTTGGAAAACAGAAGAAAAGGCAAAGGTATAAAGACTGTGTACATTCTTTTTGTGAACAAGTGAAGGAACTCCTCATCCCATAACCTATTGCGGACCTTTTCGCAATGGTTCCAACCCAATAGTTTAGAGCGTTTCTTGCATCTTAAAACCTTTGTCATTATTATATTGTTTATATTGTTGATAGAAGTTCTGTCATATTGTGTGTGTGTGTGTGTGTGTGTGTGTGTGTGTGTGTGTGTGTGTGTGTGTGTGTGTGTGTGTGTGTGTGTGTGTGTGTGTGTGTGTGTGTGTGTGTGTGTGTGTGTGTGTGTCATATTTCATATTCAACATATTTTTCAACCGTGACAGCTAATTTCCTCTACAGCTCTAACCACAGTTCTAACTTTCCATTAATATAAATCATGGTTGCTGTGGTAAGCGATCGAGATCAGTAGCGGCAGAGTGTCTAAGCAGTGACTCCCATCAACACAGGGTCCACACTTAAAGTTCTCTGCTTGAGTGGCTTCCATCCCTGAAACGGTGGTTGGTGCGTTTCTTGAAATTAGTGAAAAAATACATAATGGGGTAATTAACGGCCAGACTTAATTAAATTCACCAAACCTCCTCCCTGAACATTGTTGCATTTTAGCCAGGCTGGGATGAATTATGGCCAGCCAGTGGGAGTCACACCACACGTCAACACACTGACACAGGTCCTCATATCGTCTGGAGGAAGAGAGTACTTTATACAGTGTTTAGATGCCTTCAGATCTACCACATTTTTCTTTTTAGGCGACTAGTCTGATATGCCTATTTCTGCGGCTGAATAAGTAAAGTCAATCCTAATAAATGGTCCTTGTGATGTGTAGGAGTGCTGTCTGTGTAACCTGAGGGGCGGAGCCTTGAAGAGAACCGTGGACAACAGGTGAACCCAGTTACACATTACACCCAGTAGACAGAAAGATGTGTCCCGTATAGATTCAACATGAAGAGTATCCAAATAAGGAAAAAAGGAATGATAAATAATCATTTTAATAAAATAGTTGGAAGCGAAACATCTCCAGCGTAGAACATACCAGATCATGGTGACGATGGAGGCACACAGAGTATTAAATGTGATGATGAAGATAATGTCACTACATGGACCTCCACACATCAGTCAGTGCCGTCCAGTTAGACCAGTTGGGCTTCGACCCTGTAACCATCCTCACTGTGGTCTGTGCCCCCTCCCTTGTGGCAGGTGGGTCCACGTCATCTGTGCCATCGCCGTGGCCGAGGCGCGCTTCGTCAACGCCATCGACAGGGAGCCCGTGGACGTCGGCGCCGTCCCGGACACGCGCAAGAGCCTGGTGAGTTCGAGACCCGCCGAGAGGCGCTGGGTTCAACTCCCAATGTCCTTCAGTGTGAAGCCAAACGCACACGCGCTCATTGTCGACATGCATCCTTGATTGTCGGTCACTTTGAATCGAGGTGTATGGTACTAATGACGTTTGGGTTGAGTTAAAGTTGTACCGAGTTTGATTTGTTGTTTTTATGGGTGGCACTTTAAAAGGATTCTGTCTGACTCTCTTAATGTTTAATTGATGCAGTGTAGGGTTCAATGCACCGTGACCATAGGAGACATGAGGAGGAGAGCTCTTTATTGCATAATTACATTTTTTTATGCAAACATTCAGTCCTATATACTGTTCTACCACCATGGATGTGGTGGGTGGGCTGAGGCCGGTTTGGGCCCTCTGGCGACAGCAGTGTCCTAAGCAACTCTCATTGGAAATCATACACCAACGTTAAATGCACCGATGCACATACTGGTGGTGTTGTCTTGGCCAAGCACTCTGACAGTTGTATCGGGGGTGTCGACTGGCCTGGTTTTAGCATAACTGTGCTCTTGTTAATGTTAATGCTATGGTCTTCTTCCACATTATCCATAGCAACAGCATGCTTTTGTCAGTCTTTTATTAATCTTTCCATCATCATCCTCCTCCTCCTCCTCCACTTCAGTTTTCCCTCACTTGCTTCTCCACTTGTTTGCTTTTGTTCTCCCTCACTTCCTCCCCGACGTTTCACATCCTGTCACTCTCTTCAAGTTTTTGTCTCTCTCCCCACACCTCTCTGTGGGTCATTCCTCCTGCCACACTCTCTCTCTCGGCTGGATGGATGGATAGATGGATAGACGGAAGGACGGCTGGTAGTTTTGTGGAAATAGATGTGTGGAGCAGAGCGGCAGAATAATCAGCTGTCATTTCTCAATGTGTCAAATGAACTGTATCGATCCCGTGAGCGCCACGAAATTTTCACATTGCTGCCGCATGTTTAGGCTCTCCCCCATCCTCCCTCCCTTCCCTTCCTCCTTCCCTGCTCTCCTTTCTCTCCTCGTCGTCTTTCCTTCTTCTCCTCCCTCTATGTTGGTCTTATGTCCTCGTCCTCCTCTACAGAGAGCAGCAGGCTCCCTGGCACTCTGTCACAACATCTACGAGCAATTGGACCCCGGCCCACTCCCACTCCCTCTGAACGGTCCCTTAAAGAACCGGTGGGCACCGGCTTGTGTCCATCTTCGTCGAAGCCTGTTGCCATGATACAGATGACTGGGCACAATCAGAGGCAGGGCACCAACCCATTGTGCGACTTCTGTTTTCTGAGGAAACTCGGCTAGCAAGTCTAGTGCCGATTTCAGGAAATGACCAAAAAAAAAAAAAAGCTGCCAGGGGAAATAAGCACGCGACAAACAAATCAAAAGTGGCAAAGCGCCAGCACCCCAGAGTGACACCTGCCAGTTCCCTCTCTTCTCCCATGATCCTCTGCGACTGCGCTTGTTTTCCCACCTTGTGTGAACCGCCGCTTTACCCAGCAAGAAGAGTCAATTAGTTGTCAGCCAGGCAGGGAGACATCGCCCACAGGGGCCCCGCTGAGAGCCTGTCGTACATTCTCCTCCGTCACCTCGCCCAAATGAAGTATTGACATTTTGATGAAGATTTTTTTATGAGAGAGAGAGAGAGAGAGAGAGAGAGAGAGAGAGAGAGAGAGAGAGAGAGAGAGAGAGAGAGAGAGAGAGAGAGAGAGAGAGAGAGAGAGAGAGAGAGAGAGAGAGAGAGAGAGAGAGAGAGAGAGAGAGAGAGAGACCTCAGCGAGGTGTGTGGGCTGTGTCAGACAGACGAATGATAATATACAGTTGAAAAGCAACCATTGGAATGCACCAACGGCTCAAACAATGGAGTGAAACCATTGCAGTGTGCTGGGGAAGGGGAGGAGGGAGACACGGTGGGAAGAGAAATTCAAGGGACACACGCATTTGTAGTCCGATGGAACTGCCAAGTCTGTTTCTGGTCCTACAGGGAATAGTGGGTGCCATAATGATCCCACTCCTCAAATAACAGCATGTTTCTCACGCTTCACACTCCGATTTTGAGGAGTGAGAGAGAGAGAGGGGGAGAGGGAAAGGGGGGTTGGGGGTGGTGGAGAGAGTGTGTTGACAAATGGAACTTGATAGGAGAGCGACTCAGTGGTGGCATAAAGACCGGTTAAAGCAGGTTTCTTGAATCTCAGCCGTCAGAGATGAGAGGGCCCTTATTTGCCAATCTGTATATGAATCAGAGCCGCAGTTCAAACCCGGGAATGAAAAAGCATGTTTGCACAGCACGCCGGAAAGGCTCAGTAGTGACTGAAGCCCGGGCGCGCCCATTCAGCTCTTTTTTTATTCAAGAGAGACTTGTTAGTTGTACGCAGCCCAAAAGACTTCAGAGGCAGGGAGAACTGGATGAGAGACTAGCATCTATGTTTTATAAGTGTTCAGTCCACTGCCTTGTCGGAGTGCTTTCGACTGCAGAGCCTGACTGAGTCCCGGCGGTTCTGGTGAGTCGTCTTCTGGCTTCACTGGATCCATTTTTTGTTTGTTTGTTTGTTGTTGTCGCTTCAACCGAAATGGGTCAAACACACACTGAAGGTTTTTAATGAATTAGTTTGTTCACGGCGTTTATATAGCGCCTTTCAACACACCCAAAGCGCTTTACATCGTGGGTGCGTGTGCTTCAGTCAGCAGAATCCACCCTCGCTGTTAATGCGATTTTTGTATTTTCTCCCACACATAAGTTTTTATCCTGACTCGACGGCAGGGTGGAGGAGGTAAACACACTACCGCCGCATGAATGTTAACTAGTATCTGAATATCGGTGTGTTTGTATGGAAAGTGGGTGCTGGTGGGGTGGCTCAGAATCCAAAGAAAAAGTCTAGATTTTTAAGAATAGCAAAGATGGCTGTGAGCTCCACCCAACAGACGACTGGAGACAGGGAACTACAGACGGTGACAGAAACGATCCCGTCGGAGAAAGTGGGCTCGTGCCGGTGTGCAGGGACTTTGAGCAGGTAGCGTTGAGGCTGTCACCAGAGTCCCCGTTTCCCCCATTGTCTCACCGTGGAAACGAGCGCTTTGTGCGTGCTTGTGTCTGCGGTGGTTGCGTGCGGAACATATGAATCGTGTTATTCTGACGTTGATGAATGGAAATGCACGCAAATGAGGTTGTTCTTTGAAGAACGATGGGTGGAGGGGGGTGGTGATGGACGGGCTAGACTCCCATAGGTTCTCGTTGTGGGGCGGATCTCAAGGGATGTTGACCTCGCACGGCCTCTGTGTCATTCGTGGTCCAGTGTAGCTCAACTGTTAGAGCCAGACATTAACACTGCTAGGGTGAGCGGATGGATTCCCACTGGTAGAGCAGGGCATTAAAGGGTAAGTACAGTTGAGAACGGTTCTGCTCAGGTGTGTGTGTGTGTGTGTGTGTGTGTGTGTGTGTGTGTGTGTGTGTGTGTGTGTGTGTGTGTGTGTGTGTGTGTGTGTGTGTGTGTGTGTGTGTGTGTGTGTGTGTGTGTGTGTTTATTTGAAGTTGTGGTTATTTTTGTATACAAAAGCATGAACGACACTTGTATCCCCAACTGCATCCTGACCTCCACCCCAACCCGACCGCACTCATTCTGAAATCCTCGTTGTGTTCTATGTCCGTCCCTGCAGAAGTGCGTGTACTGCCACACCCGGAGTGACAAGCCCAACGCCGGGGCCTGCATCCAGTGTTCCCACGACAACTGCTCCACCTCCTTCCACGTCACGTGCGCGCACATCGCCGGCGTGGTTATCAAGCCCGCCGATTGGCCCTACCTCGTGTCCGTCACCTGCCACAAGCACAAGGTCCAGAGTCCAGTGGAGAAGGCACGTGGTGTTTGACCTATGACCCTTTTAAAGGGAGATGTTTACAAAAGACCGTGTGTGTGTATTAGTTATAAGAGGTATTGTTTGGGTAGTGTACTTTGATCCAAAAATAACTGTAGATCACATTTTTTATTATGCAATTTAATTTTTCAATGATTGATGTTGAGTTAAATTGTTCAAGCATTAATAAAGTGTTGAAATGAATATCAATAACAGAATAATAATAATAATAATAGCCCTGATAATCATATAATGGTCTTGAATACTACTAATAATAGCAGTAATACCATGACATATGTAACTCCACCCAGTTGTACTTTCTGTGCAACTGGGTGGAGTTACATATGTCACTTCCTGCGCTCACTGTCTCCTCTGATGTCTCCCCGACAGACCGCCATCCTCTTCAAGGGACCCAAGGGGCCAAAGGGGCCCGGCGTGGGCCAGCGGGTGATTGGTCGGAGCAGCGACGGCTGGTACTACCACTGCACTGTGATTGGCCTGGCCACGCAGACCTACTACGAGGTCAACTTTGACGACGGCTCCTACTGTGACAACCTTCACCCGGAGAACGTGGTGGTGAGTCTTCCTCCCAGTCCATCCCCCGTGCTGGGCCTGTAGCCTCCACCCACCTGGCTGTCGTACATTAGAGTGGGAAGCCCTTTGTGAAGCCCAAAAGACGCAAGGTTTTTCGCGATACTGAAGCACAGCCCTGCTACTTTTGTGCGCAGTTCTGCATTCAAACAACAACATTACATTCGTTTTTTTACAAATAGGAAAAGACATTGGCACTTTAGGCAATAAGGTTAATAAAATGGGTATTGTATATTTGATTTAGCGACTATTTTACAGGTATTCATGTATCCTTTGTGATTTAGTTCAGTTTATTGTGCAAGCCTCCGATGTGCATTGGTAGATGGATTTATGCTGCTTATAAACCCATCTATCATAAGAGCGGGATGGCACATCAATATCCCATTGCATCGTGTTTCATTTGTTCATGTTAATGGATTATTGTTGTTGTTGATGCGGATTGGAATGACGTGCATGGTTTTATGATTATCGTCGTTTTGCCTCATAGCTGATCCCATGTTTGTTTGTTTGTTCCTCCTCTCGTACTCCTTCCATGCCTTACTCCCCTCCTCTCCCCGTTCCCTCTCCTACCTCTCTCTTCTCCCCTTAACTCCTGCTCTCCCCCTCCCCTCTTCTCCTCCCCTCCTCATCCTCTGCCCTCTCCGTCCCACTCCTTCTGGCTCTCCTCCTCCTCCTCCTTTGCCCTCTCCTCCTCTTCCTCCTCCTCCTCTGTCGTCTCCGTTGCTCTCCATTCCCTGGGTTCTCCTCCTCCTCCACCCTCTCTGTTCCTCCTCCTCCTCCTCCTCCTCCTCCTCCTCCTCCTCCTCCTCCTCTGCCCTCTCTGTTCCTCCTACTCCTCTGTCATCTCCATTCCCTGGGCTCCTCCTCCCCAGAGCCACGACTGTCTGTCAGGCGGACCCCCAGAGACGGGGGAGCTGATGGTGGTCCAAACGGCTGAGGGCAACGTCCTCAACGCCTCCTTTGTCAAGTCCCACACGCACAGACTGTACCAGGTATACACACACACACACACACACACACACACACACACACACACACAATATGAGTAGTATTTACACTGGTGGATAACAAAATGATTGTCCTGAATTTCATCTCCCTCCCTCCCTCCAGGTGGAGTTCCAGGACCAGAGCCAGCTGCTGTTGAAGCACTCTGAGATCTACTCTCTGCAACACGAGCTGCCCAAGAGGGTCCGAGCCCGCCTGGTCAGTATTATGGCCCGTTTCCCCCTTTGATTTGCATGGGTGGGCTTGTTTCAGGGGGTGGTTTTGCCTCAATGTTTGTCCCAAGGCGGTCGCTACAATTGAAAACAGCTCAATATTTCCCTCATGTTCTTTCCTTTCTGTTGCTTCATACACGGAGACGAGAATAACCTGGAATGACGCTTTTTTTTTTTGCCTGTACAATATTGCACCGAGACGTGACATAAAAGGAACACGCCTGTAATTTGTCATCCATTAAAACGAGAGAAATGCTCGGTCTGAAACTCTGTGCCGTAAATGCCATTTACGGCACAGAGTCTCGCTCGCCCATGATACAGTTGAGAGCCGTTAAACACGCCTTCGCTGGTTACATGAACGTGGGGTATTAACAACCGACCTCGTTACTGTTCCAGGCCATCCCGGCTCCCAGCGCCGACCCGGGGGACGACGGCGGTGCCCAGGCCGCCAAACGCCGCTGCCTGCCCTCCAAGTCCTCCACGCCGCCGGCCCCCCACCCCCAGACCCCCGCGGCGCCTCTGGCCCAGCCCCCCCGCCTCCCCTCCCCCGCCGCCGCCACCGCCCAGGACCCTCACAGTGTTACACCCCTCCCCGCCGCTGGCCACGCCCCCAGCCCCTCCCGCGTCCACACTGACTCCGCCCACATGGACCCGAGCGACACCCTCGCGGCGGCGGCGGCGGCGGCGGCGGCGGCCGGCATCGAGGCGCCGTTCGCCCTGGTCTCCGACCCCACGCTCACGTCGGTGTCGGCGCCCTACGTTTCAGCGTTGAACTCGGAGCCCCTGCTGCTGCTGCCGGCGGCGGCGCAGTCCCCCCCTCCCCCGCCGCCGCAGCACCTGGGCACGGAGGACTACACGCTGAGCACCGGCTTCGTGTCCTACATGGAGAACCTGCTGCAGGCCCACTTCCCGCCGGAAGAGGCCCCCGACAGCCTGTATTAACCCACCCCCCCCCTGCGACCCCTGACCCCTGAGACCCCCCCCCCCCCCCCCCCCTAGTCCTGACCCTGCCCACCGGAAGCAAACAGGGAGTCCCTAAACGAGGCTTACTCTAGCGGTGTGTGCGGGGGCGGACAACACGGATGACAGATACTTGAACAAAACATACACACACGCACACACTAGCACAGGACTGGAGACCTGGCGTTCCGGCACTTGCGGTCTGGTGCCCCGTTGAGTCTTTTTGTTTTCTGCGGCGGTGTACGCGCATCACATCCCGCAGCGGCAGCTAGCTAGCGAAAGGACGGAGCGAGTTCTGTCATCTGAACAGTGTGTAGATAAACCACGCCTCCGGGTGGATCCAACCTCATACCTCTCCGCTTGTATTCACCTTCAGAACGGCTCCTGGGGGGTTTTGTAACCAGGAGAGAGGTGTTCTTCTGCTCAAGCCCTCTCCGTAGCGGAGCGGGTCGGGGACACGGGTTTGAGGGTTATTCTTACATTCTGAAAACCAGCAACAAAAAGTCTATTTTTGAAACCCGGTTCGTATGTTCGTAGCCGTTTTTCATGTATAAAATAGATAAAATCAAAGACGTCAATAAAAAATATGAACAGACTGTGATAACGCACGCAGCAGGAGTGAAACAGGTAGACGCGGGTGTATTAACGTCAGAATCAGTATTTACGGTAAAACGTGGTCATTGCATATTGAAATAAACTATTTGTGCTTGAGGAGAGCTGTTGTATACTAAGAGGCTTGCAGTCAGGATTTGTCATTTTTCCGTCAGCGAAATGGATTTTTTTGTGAAGCATGTGACCTTTATTTATTGAAGGCGACTTTGTCATAGCGAAGCCTGACTCATCATTGATTTCCTCCGTTGAACACAGATAATTTATTTACTCTCTTGAATAACATTGCATCAGAAATGTTTGCTTCAATCCGATGAAAGCTGATAATGATGTCCTGTTGGGAAAATTTTCGGAATATTGTAAGTGTATACAGATTAATTCTTCAAATAAAATTAACTATATAATAACATGCATTTGGGCAGGAATAGAGGACGTATTTTTTTTTTTTATATAGAGCTAAAAGAAGAATCAATGTAGTCTATTATTAATTAACTTTTTTTTCTATACTGAAATGTTTCTATGTTGATTTTCTAGTTGAAGTTTCATGAAAGGGGGTGGCCGATAATCAAAGAGTTCTTCAGTCATATTGTGGTCTTTTATAGGAGTTGGACCACACCACACCAAGACGCTAAACTACTGAAAGAGTGCAGGTTTTTCAACAGTGTGTCTCCACACAACACGTTGTACATACCACAGGCCCTGTGTATGTCAGGTCCACTTTGTAAATGTATTGCACATATTTGTCTTTTTGTATATTGTTTTTGTCGTTTTCTTCGGTTTGCCATCAATTGCTCGAACTAATTGATGTTTCTGTATCCAAACCTAATGCAACGCAGTGGATCGTATCACAGGGATTAAAGACTGGGTTGCTATGGTCAATGTGTTTCTTGTGTTCTTCACTTGGTTCTTCTTTATATTTAATTAATATCTTTTGGAGTTATATCAGAACCTGATCTCATAAATCACCATTCCCCCGCACCAAGTCATGCAAATGCTGTTTCTAATTGGTTTTAATCGGTGCCACCTGAAGTCATTTGCAAATGATGTCACTTGGCACAAGCCTGAGACAATCATTAAAATGGCAATCAACCAATCGATTTCAAGATGTGTGTGTGTGTGTGTTGTCCTTCAGTAAAGGGCTGTCAATAGATTAATTCATTGCCTTAATTCCATGTGTGTGTGTGTGTGTGTGTGTGTGTGTGTGTGTGTGTGTGTGTGTGTGTGTGTGTGTGTGTGTGTGTGTGTGTGTGTGTGTGTGTGTGTGTGTGTGTGTGTGTGTGTGTGTGTGTGTGTGTGTGTGTGTGTGTGTGTGTGTGTGTGTGTGTGTGTGTGTGGAGGGAGAGGTGAGTTCTAAAGGAGTCTTTAAGTTAACCAAGGTGAGGAGAGTGTGTTTGAGTAAAAACTAAACATTTTGATGTTGGTAAAACAGTCGACCAGGTTCAATATACCTCCTTGGCTCTCCCCTGTTTATGCCCGGCCTGCCCTCATATCCTCTGTTACCCTGAAATGAATCGATTTACCAAAGTACAAATACACATTCTGTCTGTTGAAGAAGCTTGTGTGCGTTGTGTGGCACAACGATAGAGGGGAGAAAGTGGTCTAGAAGCCCCTGTGTGTATTGGGAATTTTTTATGCGGGCATCTGCCTAAGCCTTTTCTGCACAGGTGATGTGTGTGTGTGTGTGTGTGTGCGCACAGCAGTGCTCAATGCTGACCTCACAGGATTAGGACGGCCATTAACATTCTGAAGTGGCGGCTGGTCTTGGCACTGAGGCCTGGGAGGTGTCAGCCCGGCAATTACTTTAACAGCTCCAAACTTTGGACTCTTTTTATTCATCTGGACCCGGGATGGGATGGGATGGGGGGGGGGTGGGGTGAACCAAGGACAGGCTCTGACCCAAGAGGACGACCAACTTATTTTGTCTTTGTTTAGTCGTGGGCTTGGAGGTGGGGATGCCAGGTAGTGTTTTGTGGTGAGATCGCATCAGAAGGGAAGAAAGAGTCCCAGACGATTCTTTCATGGATTCTTACATTCTTTTTGTCACACCAGACAAACTAAGTTCTGGGTGAAATGGTACAACGTTTAGCTGGGCTGGGATCTGCCTGCGTGTTCCGCTGTCGGCATGACATTGTTCCATTACATCCATTCATGGATAGATAGATGAATGGATATCTATGACGGGTCGGGAGGTAATAGGAGTTCTAATTAAATTCTTAAAGGTAATTATTGGTGACCGTACGTAATCAACAGCATTGCTTGTCATGTTTCACATTAACCAACAATGTTTGGTAGCTGAGGCATGGGCGTGATCAGAATGACTGTTCTAATATGGGTGTACTTCGATATTCAAGTTCGATATTCGATATTCATGATGTTTCTGTTAACTATGGGCGTGGTCATTTCAACAATGGCCATGGTCACAGCGAACCTAGGTGTGGCCAGGTGAGCTCCAGAGAATATAAAGTGTGTGTGTTGTATCAAAGATCATGGTGTTGGCTTGTGACGCTATGCTTCTTCAAGCTTATGACAAACCCCTACTGCTGAATAAAGGTGGTGTTCAGGTGTGTTAATGTGGGTCTCCAAAGCAGCGTGATAAGCTTTAAATGGCTACATTAATGAACTGCTCTCGACACTGGTGTCCTGCAACAACCCTCTTATCAACATATGTCTTTAAGCCACTCCGGTAAGTCTGTCGAAACAGAAATGTGAACTTGAACCACAGGAAATGTGAGTTATCCTCATTTGCATTGTTTCATTTTATTTGTTTACTTATATGAAACCATTTCTAGGATGTTTCTCAAGTAGGTACGGGAAAGATTTCTGTTGCTCGGGGTGCGACCTCTCCTCGCCCCCATGTCTTTGTGTTTCTGTAAAGGTCCGGAAGAGCCTGGGAAGAGAGCTGGATGAAAAAAAATATGCTAAGTGCTTTTTCTTTTAATGAAGTGCATCCATTCATACACAACAAATAAATAGCTGCCCCCACCAAGCACCTAATCGCTCCATTAGTCTGAAAGAGACCAAGGACCCCTTTCTCTCTCTCTTTCTGTTTCTCTCTATTTTTCTCTTGCTCTCTCACTTTCTATTTTCTCTCTCTCTCTCTCTCTCTCTCTCTCTCTCTCTCTCTCTCTCTCTCTCTCTCACTTTCTATTTCTCTCTCACTCTCTTGTTTCCCTTCTGTATTAGGCTGGCTGCATCCATCATTACATTTGCATGCTCAACCAACACACACACGCACACACACGCACACACACACACACACACTCATACATAAATATAGAGACACCCCTGACAGATCCACATTTCTTCATCCTTGTCTTTACAGGCACCACAAACATGCACACACACACACACACACACACACACACACACACACACACACACACACACACACACGTCTATCCGACAGCTTCTTTAAGTCTTCCAGAAAGACATGACATAACAATTGCATTTAGAATCCTATGTCTTCGGTCGACTTATACTCATCATCATCCATGTACTAAAATGGGTGGAGAGCCATGCATTTTGAGGTCATGTCAGATTGTGGTGAGTTATTAATTTAGGACATTAGAACCAATATGCACTTAACGAATCACTACTCAAAGAACACCATGTGACTGTAAAAAGAAAATGAATGAAAGAATGTAAAACGTATTCCTGCTAATTTTACAAGTGATTGAACGGGTGAAAATGTAATTTACTTGATGAATTCAGGCCAATGAATGGGCAAATGGTGGTGTGTAGCTTAAAAGGGAAGGGCAGTCGCTTGGAGCCAGACTCCCAGACACACTGACAGCTAGAGTGCTTATCAGAATGTGACTCATTTTCCCTCCATTTTGCTTTTCATTTTTCTGCCGGCTTGCCCTCTGCTAATTCACCCACTAAAAATCTAATTTCAGGCACAATTAGCCTTTAGCACATCCACGTGGCGGTGGCTACTGTCGTGCGTATTCCTCTAATCCTTTGTGAACATCTAGTCTTTTCAGCCGTCCCATTGACAGTCCTAATTGTGTGCTCCTGAAAAGTGAATGGTGGTCTTTTACCAAGAGAAAACGGATTATGGGGTCTTTCTAAGGGCTGATTCGTGGTGAGGTGGGAAGTCTTAAGCCCATGTTTGTTAGCATGACAGGGTTATCCTCACTATCATTACGGATTGATTCAGTTTCACAGAAGATCCTTTTAAATTCAATTTTAACAAAGTCTTTCAGATAAAATGCGAGGAGCAAGCCACACTCACCGGCATCCTGTTAGGCTTTGAATCACAACGACTCGTCAGTTTAACAATAATGGTGAGTGACAAGTTCATATTTTACAGTGTCAGCTCTTCACATTCGCTTTCCCACTGTTGGTACGTTGCTGTGGGGGCTCTGAACAAACTTTTAAAGAACGTTGGGGTTGTCTATTAATAACTCCCAGCAGGGGGTCGAGGGAGGGGACCCAGGCGCTGTGTGGTTAGATTCATAGCGAGATTGTTTCCTGATTCAACCTCCCACGGCGCACCTCACCTCCTCTTTGCTCGTCTCGACGGTAGCATCCCCGCGGCTAGTGTTAGCGGGAGGGAGGTTAGCTTTTCCTATTGCAGCCTGGTGCCTCTATAGGAGGCTCTTCCTGCTCCTCTGCCTGTGGTCACATGAGGCAGGGAAGAGGAGGATAAGGAGGAGGAGGAGGAAGAGGAGGCCAGGGGGAGTTGGTGCCTAATTGCAGCACTGGGGAGAGTAAGACGCTCCGATGGGATCAGGAAACCTTGACGATAAGGGTGTGGAGGCCATGACGGTGGAAGACCCGCAGAGGAGCGGGAGACAGGGGGGAGGAAGAGAGAGGTGAGACGAGGGGAGTGCTGGTTAGGAAAGGGAATGGAGAGAATGGCGCAAAGGGAAGGAGAGAAAGCTGGGGGAATGCGTGGAAAGAAGGAAGGCGAGAGGAGGGATCTAGAGGGAGCAGTGGACGATGGGGAATAAGGTGGAAGGATGGTGTCAAGGTGAGGGGCAGCAGTTCAATGCATAGTCCAGCTGAATAGGACTTCATATTCAGAGGAATGGGGAGAGAGGGAGATAGACGTTTCAGAGCAATAATTAAAGACGCTCAGAGGGAGGAAAAGAAAAAAAAGCTGCCAGCTGTTAATTATCTCTCACTCTTCTCTCTCTCTCCCTCTCACTCCTCTCTCTCTCTCCCTCTCCCCCTTCTCTCTCTCTCACTCTTGTTCTCTCGCTCTCTCTCTATCGCTCTCTCTCTCGTTCTCTCTCTCTCTCTCTCTCTCTCTCTCTCAACAAGTCATGGTCGGGATTCCATTTTAATAAATGTTAATTCAATCTCAGGCCTGCAACATCTTGTGTGTGTGTGCATGTGTGTGTGGGGGGGCTCAACATTTCACACCTGGAGAATTAATCAGGGGTATATTTTCACAAAGGGAAACACTTTGCTTTTCGGTTTATTCACCATTACGTTGTCGCTCGTATAAGATTGCCTTTATAGTCAATATACACGTTTGAATGATGATGTACTTACATGATCAACAGGTTAGGATTCAATTCTAAATTATCTGTTCAATTAGCGTGTAGACCTATCAATGATCAGTTATTATATGCCACCAGATAATAGGCTAATGCAGTAGAAAGCAATGTTCAGAAGAAAAAATAATTAGTAGATAATATCAATGTAAAATGTAAGATAGCAATAGGAATATTAGTAATTATGGTTTGTGAAATGTAAAACATATTTTGTTGTTTGTTAGTTTTAAAAAAAACTGTTCACCCCGCAGATTCTCAAGTGACAGTAAAAGGTGCAGTGTATAGCCTATAATTAAGTATAGCGGAATGGGAGAAATGAAATCAGAAATCAGCTCAACATGAAATCAGCTCAACGAAACGAGTGACACATCAGCGGCAGCCATCTTGGTTGGTTATGAAAATGCCTTCAAACCCTTAGGATGCTCCTCTGTACAGTACTTATATTAACCCTGCCCCATATTAGTATTCAGGTGGCTGCAATCTGCCACCTCAACGCTAGACTCCGTTAAACGCCACACCTTCAAGAGCACCTCGTCACGTGACACAGGTTCCAAATCAGTCGTGCGTCAAAATATCCTCGTGTCACACATTGACATAGCCTACATTTACTGCTAGTTAACAAAAGTGGACGACAAAAAACTGGATTATCGCCGACAGCGTTAAGAAAAAAAAAGTTTCAAATCAAAATAGGTGTAATTGCAATTAACCTCCATGCGAAAGTTCGAGAACCCCGTTAATTGGCCCAGACGGAAGTAGGCTACACGACGAATGACGATGTGATGCAGAGTTAACAGTGCAGGCGTCGACAAAACGTTTTGATAGCTGATGACTTAATTGGAAAATTCCGAGAGCATCGAGATCGAGAAAGAAGCCGTCTCAAGGTAAAGTTCAACTTTTATTTTTCGCGGTTGATGAATCTAGACGCCTCAGGTTTCGGGACTAGGCATGACCCGGAGAGAGGTAGAGGTGGAGACACTTGGTTTACACAGAGATAGAAGGTGAATGGACATTGCATCCATACCTATATTGGTATGGGTGGAATGGTGGAGAAACACCACCATACCAGTATAGGCTGAAGTTGTACCTGGCACATCTTCAGTCTATACTGGTATGGGCGGGATGGTGAAGAAACCACGCCTATAGGGTCTGTTTTACCTAGATAAAGGTACATCTTCAGTCTATATTGGTGTGGGCGGGATGGTCTAGAAGTCCCCTTCTATAGGGTCTGATTGATCGCAGAACCATACAACTTTATATGGTGTAGTCTTGACCACTCTGTTGAGGCAGAAACTAGTCAGAACCGGTGTTGGCTCTACACATGTGTGGTCCAATGAGGTAATAATGATAGCATTGATTTCGTGTGGACTAATGGAAGACATTCATTTACATCAAGGTCGTGATTGCGAAATGTCCCTCCACTTCTTGATGGAGAATCCTCCATCGTGTTCTATCCGACGCTAATTGGTTGGAAGAGAGGTTGCTTGGTTACGCCCTATTAGAAACCAGTTCCCATGCAATACAATTAGGCAACTTAAAGTACATAGGCGTCTATTGTTGAAGTGTAAGCCTGTTGTCCCAACTCCTCACCCTAACCCTACAGCGAGTTTGTTATCTTAAACCCCAGTTGAATGTTTTTCTTTATTGTTAAAAGCTCCAGTTGAAGACTGATGCTGCTATTGTGATAATGGTGTTGGAATGTAAACACAGTACAGTTGGAGTGTTTAAGTGTCACAGCGTCCCAGAAGTAATTGCCCTTCGTTGTAGGGGTTCCTAAGTACATTGCCTTGGTAACATGCCAAGTTTACACACACACACACACACACACACACACACACACACACACACACACACACACACACAGAGAGAGTTAGAGGGAAAAGCAATGTGAAGTAACCTCTACATATACTGCCAATCAATCCTTATCAGCCATTGATCCGTATAACCTCTTCATGAGTTTTAATTGATTTAGCAATGCCGCTATCTATATTCGTATCTATTTTGGAAAGTCATTATTCTCCCCATTATGTTGTGATGTACTAAGAAAACAATTAGCGATAACAGTCCAATTGAATTGAAATCCAATTAATACACAATTATAGAGCTAATCAAAAACAAACTTGTTCTGAAACAGAGGATAAAGTCTGACGTAATGGATCAACCACTTGGTTTATTTATTACTTCCGTTTGAAGTTTCAAACCCTTATTCTCTCCTTTTTTAAATGTCATTTGTGAAAGGCACTTTTTTCCAATTAGTCTGGCAGCTTTCATCCTGATTTTATCGCACTCTGGTTGTATTAAAACAGGTGTTTAAGAATGTGTCTTACTGCTCGAATATCAAAAGAAGTTTGAGTCTTAAAGGGGTGGTGTAGCCAATATAATTTTTGTGTCATTTTAAACTGAGTAATCGGCCTGTCTTTTATGATCTTTCACATAGTACATAGTAGTTTATGCCATTTTATCACTGTTACTAAAATTAGACTGCCATTTTGAGAGAACCGGTGTAAAATCATACGCCAACCGATTTGTGAATGTTTTATCCTCCAGACTCCAGATCCGTTCTTCATTCACTTCTTCATAACATCGAAGTGCCACGTCACAATGAAGGGAAGCAGAAGGTGAGGTGTGTGTGTGTGGATGTGAGCTGCTCTGTCTGGGCAGGGGTTGATGTTGATGATGGCCACTTCTAAAAGAGGGTTAAGCTTCTCCAACTTATTGTATATTGCCACGGTGTGTGTGGCACATTTCTTATACAACTTTATTATTAATAAAGTTTTTACACTCATCAATACAATGACTGCACTAGCTTAAAAATAAGTGACAACATTGCTGTAGGTTTTTACCATGTGGATTACGCGTTCTCCTACCTAGAATTCTCAGCCCAAAACGAATAACTTATAGGGTTTGAAATCTAGCTGCACCTTTAAAGCAGAAAGTATGTTCTGCCCACTAGAGGGCAGTAGGTACTTGCCTGGTACCAACCCCCCGAAATGTAAACCCAGTCACCCTGTGTGTGTGTGTGTGTGTGTGTGTGTGTGTGTGTGTGTGTGTGTGTGTGTGTGTGTGTGTGTGTGTGTGTGTGTGTGTGTGTGTGTGTGTGTGTGTGTGTGTGTGTGTGTGTGTGTGTGTGTGTGTGTTTTAATACGTACATGTGCACGCATATGTTTGTATATCTGTGTCTGTAGTAGTGTGTGTTTAGTGTTTGTATATATGTGTTTGTGTGTGTTTTATGACTCTGTGTGAGACCAGCCAGCATGATTCCTCCGGTTCACCCCAGCCCAAGGACAGAGCTATGTTGTGTCTTTACCGCTGGTACTGCTAGTGGTGGTGGGGCTGCTTGGGGCGGTGTGGAAGGGTGATGGTGGTGGGGGGTGAGACAGGCCTGAGCTGTCCCCAGCAGACATCTGCTTCTGGCTGGGCCCCTAACCAGCCCGCACCAGCCTGCCTCTCAAAGTTAAAGGGTCGTCAACACTGCCATGTTTTAATCCCCTAAATGGGAAACACTATTATCTTCCATCTGCTCTCTCTCTCTTCTCCCTCTCTTTTCTCCTTTATCTCTCTCTCTCTCCCTCTCTGTCCTTTTTGTCATACTGTGAGAGTCAGTGTGTTAATGTATGGCTGTCCCTATCTTTCTTTCTCCGCTGTGCCTGTGGCCACACACACACACACACACACACACACACACACACACACACACACACACACACACACACACACACACACACACACACACACACACACACACACACACACACACACACACACACACACACACGCACACAGTCGGTCTCCAGATGAAATCGGACAAGACGGCAGCCAAGCTCTGCAGTTGTACAGCTGGCAGGAAACAAGATAGAGTTGTATATTGTTTATACCATAGAGGTACATCAAATTTGCCGCCATATTGGAGAGGCCAAAAAGTCACACACTTGCTTTAAAAAAAAAAAAAAAAATACAAAAAAAGGGTATTACTTAAAATATAAATATATTTTATTTAAGATGTATATCATATGATTTAACATGAAGTAAAAATCGACTCACATTAATCAGTTGAGAAATGTAAATATGGAAGTGTTTTTTTATCCAGAACCTTCTGATGTACTTTTTTTTGGTTGCTGGCCAGTCCTGGCTGCTCCAATATGCCGCCGATGTTGACCTATGATCCAAAGGCCAACGCGACATTTATGGATATGTATCTATCGTTGATAGAGCCTGTCTGTTGGCTTGTCCAAACCAGAAATACACACTGAGGAAGACGGTTCAATCCAAAAGACTCTTTGGGATTTTGGATCAGTGTCCGAAGAGAGATCATATCTGAGAGAAAGGCGGTCGTGTGTGTGTGTGTGTGTGTGTGTGTGTGTGTGTGTGTGTGTGTGTGTGTGTGTGTGTGTGTGTGTGTGTGTGTGTGTGTGTGTGTGTGTGTGTGTGTGTGTGTGTGTGTGTGTGTGTGTGTAAAGGATTTTCCCTTGTCTGTGGTGTGGATCTCATTCCAGGGGACAGAATTAAAACCTAATCCCGGTACAGCACAGCCCCTCTCCTGCCCGGCCATGTGTGTGTGTTGGTCTTTGTGTGTTGGGGTCGACGAGGTGCGGTTTGCAGAGCTGACTAAAGATAAGGATTGGCAAGTGGGAAAGGGTGAGAGAGCTGGAGATGAACTGGAAGAGAGTGAGTGAGAAAGTCCATCAGAAATCCAGGACCGGGTGAGAGAGAGATAAAGGGAACACAATAAACACTGTATTTACATTGTAGTCGACGTGCATGGAGAAAGGGTAGATTAGGGTATGCTACTGGTGGGTTTTGGATGATTTGGTTTGTGATGGATGCCATGGTTGAATATGATCTGCGGTATTAACCTCGCCTGGGAGTCATTTGAGCTCCAAATCCTCATGGTATTATGTCACTGATAAAGCTCTGTGGAATCAAAGGCTGTTAGCCGAGGATGCTAATCAGCTTAGCATAGTTTAGCATACCCTCACATAGTACTCCACCGTATGCAGAATACCACAGTTTTCTGTTAATAATTATTTATAATAATAAGAGTGCACTAAGCACCATTAGAGGAAACTTGAGAGAAGAGAGAACTGGGGAGGTTTTGGAGAAAAGACATGGAACACACACACACACACACACACACACACACACACACACACACACACACACACACACACACACACACACACACACACACACACACACACACACACACACACACACACACACACACACACACACAGGGCTCAAATGTCAACAAGCAAAATTGGAAAGGAGTAATTCTTTCAGTGTGAAATAGATTGCTTCTCATATAAGTCCCCAATATAACAAATTGATTTGCTGGAAGAGGTGAGCGCTAAATCCACAAGACTTTCTCTCTATTTTCCTCAGTTTTTTGGGTGCAAAACACAGCACTTGAGTGTGATTGAAGTCCTGTTTCCGGGGTGGGATGGTGTCCAGCATGGCGTTGTGTAATTTGTTCTTTTTCCATGACCTCTCTCCCTCTCTCGCCCAGTCAATAGAACAATGTAAACGTATGTTGAAATGGGGAGAGAGACGGACAGTAAGTTGGAGAACACAGAGCCAGAAAGAGAGATTAGACGCAGTAGAGATATTAAGTAATTATTCTATATTAATGTGCCACCGCACACAACGCAAGACGCCCCTCGCTTTCTGTGTCGGCCCTGTTATCTCCCCTCTGTTGTTGGGTCTCGGTTAGGTTTCTGTACAAGCCTCTGAAATTGGCTGCTCCCTGGTGTTGTGTACGTTGCTGATTGTCCGAGCCTTCTCCGGATTTCTTTTCCAGTTCCTCCTTTCTTTTCTTTTTCAAATATCACTCCTCCCGAGTCGCTCTCTCATATCTATAGATGTATAATGAAGTTTGAACCCTATTGCAGTTCAAATGAGTAAAATCGATGTGTGTGTGCGCACAGAGGGGATGGTTGTAGCTCAGTACCACACAATTATTAATGAAATAGAAATAATGTTGAAAGGCTTTACCGGTATTAAATGTCAAAATAACCAAACTTACTTTTAATCAGCTACCATAGCAACTCTATGTAACCTAGTAACCAAAATATCTCCTACGTCAACGGTTCCTTTTCATAGCTGGCCTTTTCTTTTTACCCCCATGTTCTTCTTCACCTCCGTTGAGAAAGAGAGGTCTCCCTGGAACGTGGGCCTGACAGGAAGTCCGCTCTGTTATAAACTCCCCCAGCCCAAACTGTCGTTCCACTTATCTGTTTTTAGGTTAAATGTGCAAACCTCGGCGCGACTGCTTCCCCCTCCCCTCGGTACACCTCGGGCTCGGCCGTGTTGTCGCTGCCGCCGTGGTTGGGAGCTAAAAAAAACATTATCTTTCTGCTCATTAACCTTTTGACAGGGCATCCATTTGGTGCCGGCAAGCTCTCTCCGTCTGCACCCGCTCCCCCCGCCCGCCGCTGCGCTCCGCCCCCATGGGTGGAGGCGACAGAGCGCCGCAGACGGGAGGCTTTTAAAACGTCCGTCTGTGATTCATGGGCAGAGGCGCCGCTCTCCGCAGAGCGACCTATCCAGGCAATTTGTCCCGGACGTTTGGCTCCATACTAATGAGACGGTCGGCGAGACGCTTTTTTTTTTTTTTTTTTTTGGGAGGGGGGGGTGATTAAAATTAAGGAGAGCACGGCCGTCGGTCCGTGGCGTTGGTCATCGAAATGCGGCACGCACGCACGCACGCACGCACACCTAGTGTGGTGATGGGATCTGAGGACGTTTTTCGTTTTATTCTAATTAGCAAATGGATAAGAGAGGGAAGAAGTGCGTTGGGATGTTGTCATCTTTAACGTTGAGCTCGACTCGTCACGCGTTACACCGGCATGTGTTCAAGGAAAGTTGTCTTGTTCTGATGACGCGAAAAGCCCACCACAAATCACATGTGATTTTTCCAGTTTCAATAGCTCTCTCTTTGGCTGGGGTCCTTGAGTTAACCTCTGGGATGGAAAATCCATGTGTTGGATCCCCGTTTTCTTCAGGTTGTGTTATCTAGCCACCCCATCTGTTAACTTGTGTTATCTAGTTCCTCTTTTTGTTCCCCTTTGTCGGTCACAAGGAGGCAGTGACCCCTTTATCTATACGAGAACACGGAAAACTCCTTTGATGTAAGGACAATTGTATTTCCGGGGAAGTGGTGAAACAGTTTTAAACAGCTCTGGGAAACTGTATTCGGGGCTCACTCTGCTAGAGAGGAGACTAGTGTATGTACACATTCAATTTGTATGTTTTCTACAGCTATTGTGTGCATTTCTGTATTTGGAAGTCACATCTCTCCTAAACGCATTATCTCGTAAAGGAATTGCCACGACAATTTGGGGGCTCGTCCGGGAAACCTAAGCTGAGATTTTATAAAGTATTACTCCAAGAAAAGTTAACCGTGCAAGGCTGAGGACTGGGTGCCAGTGCTCGACTTCAACACCCGATGACTGTAACCAGCTTACTGGGCAGGGAAGAAGGATGGAACAAGTTTTTTTTGTTAGTACAGGAGCCTGAAGGAAAATTCTTGAAGGAAACGCCACAATACCTCCTTCGACAAAGAACGCATGAGGTGGCTTTTCTCCTTCCTGTGATGGCGTATTCTGACACCCACTCCAGCCCGTATGCCTGGCACAATATAATTGGCCGGTGTTGGCTCGCGGTGAACCTGCTGTGTTGCGTTTCTTATTATTGAGTGTGCGGCGAGCGGGCTATTGATGCCGCTGAGGACGCTGTATCGACGTGGTCACTCAGAATTAAAACGACGGGCCGCTGAAGTGTGCCGGCGAATAAGCTGGCCCAGAGATACACCCGCGTCCTATTGGCTGACAGCAGGAGAGAGCGTGGCTCGTTTCTGGAAACAAGTTGTTTTATAACCGATTATAGGGGCTGGGTTGTATTGAGAGCTTTGTTTGCACCAAAAATAGTTGCATAAAATATCGACATATAAAGGTGCTTGCTTGCCCACCACCCCAACCAACATCAACCAGTGTGCCAAACCTTGTGCTGGGTGTAGGCTGAACGTTCTTATTACTTATTGAAAGTCGCTTTGGATAAAAGTGTCTGCTAAATGCCCTAAATGTAAATGTCTTCTTGGCGACCATGTTGAATCGGTGTTGGCCAAACTCAGCCTACATTTTATTGTTGGCTGTTCTGCTGTGCAAGCACCTCGACTTGCCATGCTAATTACAATGCATACCCTTATTTGTACATTTTTTACAAAACCATATACTTGCTGCTTATAGATTTTTAAAAAAAAGAAAAATATCTGGATGCTTTTCTCTGAATATTGGTTGGACAAATCAGGCTAATTGACCGGTTCTACGCGGTCGCATGGAAACATGTGAACGATTAAACTGCTATAGGGATTGTGCGTTGGCTGGATGCTGAATCATCTTTGGCTGAGATTACACCCCGTCCTGGTGTTCTCCTTGTATCAACAGGCTGGTTCAACGAGCAGAGAGAGCAGAACATGGCACCAGAGTAGGGCTCACCTGAGGTGAGCACTGTGGAGACGGGCCAACAGGTGCTCCACGCAGAGGCCCGCAACGGTGCTGGAGGCTTGCTTGTGATTTAGTGTTCTCAGCTGTGTATTTGTGTGTATTTGTGTGTGAGTGTTGGGCTGTCGTTACAGTGTCCAATGCGTTCTAGCGTATAGCTGCACATTGTGAATCTGAATTGCAATATGCCAGTGGCAGACTTTTTGCATTCGCACCCAAAATGGAACAAGCCACCGTATTGGCCACTGGGTTCGTACAAAAGTGAACACGCCCAATTGCTTTACATGCGTTGATAAAAGTTCACACACCTCTGACTTATGTGTTAAATATGAATGTTAAATGTTCCAACCACACACGTCTCCTTGTCTAGTCTTCCTAGTTTAGAGAGAGGGAGTGATGGACGCTTCCTATGTTCTCCAACCATTCTGTCCGCTTCTATCTGGTCTCAGCCATATGGTTGGTGATAGAAAGACGAGGTGAATTAGCAGAGAGCAGGTTAAAGATTCACCACGACATTGCCTGTTTCGGTGCTAATGGAATGACAGCCATAATCACACACAAAATGCAATGAAAACGGTTAGAGCACTACAGCCGGTCACATCTCCAGCAACACCCACACGTTGATGGAGTAAATGACTGCAAATACAAACGCACACACCGCGAAATCCTGCTTAGAAGTGACACACACACACACACACACACACACACACACACACACACACACACACACACACACACACACACACACACACACACACACACACACACACACACACACACACACAGAGTAAGCGGCAGTCCATTGATTTTTACCTCAAAGCCATTTCAGGGATCAGAAAGTGTCCGTATGTGAGTGTGTGCACACATGTATGCATAATTAAAGCGACCATGCTTGCATTATTCAGAGCTCGGGTCCGGCCATCTATTGACATGCGTTCAGGGCTTTAATTACCATGGGGGTCAGAGCACGGCTGACCAAGCCACACCATCAGATGCATATAATTGCCAAACAGCCACCAAAAGCCCCTTTTAGATTCAGGGTGCCGTCGATCTGAGGGCTTTTGTTTTGAAGGAACGTGGATGTTGGTAATGACGTGACATTTACCAATCTGAGCCAGAGGAACGTGTGTGTGTGTGTGTGTGTGTGAGAGACTGTCAAGCCTTTTCAATAATGCATAACTAGATTTTGTTTATATAAAACTATACTGCGTGGGCAGGAGAGGGCTGTTGTGGTTTACAGGTAATGAAGGCCAGTGATAATTCTCTGGCATGTGGAGTAAGCCCTTTATTTGTACAGCCCATTGTACAATCAAGAGAGATATTTGCACTGGGCCTCCATGCTGTCTCATAGGGCGGCAGTTTACTTGACAGAACATTTTTGATTAGGTTTAGCTTTTCATCAGTTCATTCAGTTCACACTATTATTGTTATAACAGCGGCACTAGTTATACTTTGGTCATAATGAATGCGTCCATTTGTAGCCCGCGGCAGTTTTAAAAGGCGTTTAAAAAGTGCTTAGCAGTAGGTCATAATGAAAAACAATAAGGGATGCACATAATAAGTCAAATCAATAACGTAAAGGAGAGACGATAGAATCTAACAAACACGCTAGGATTCTGTAGCAGGCTTCGTAACCACTGAGCAGCAAATGAACACTGCCAATAACACTTATAGGATGTACACTCATTTGTAGCGGGGGGGGTTCACAGACTTAAGCTCCGGTCCTGTGGGACCTCCATCACCGCATTAATCATTCATATCATACCTGCATGCATCCAGAAGCGGTCGACTCTGCTGCTGTAGTGTACTCGTGAACATGCTCCACCTTGGTTGGTAACAGCCCTGTGTTTATTTGGAGTGTTGGTCACTTCCTTGTCTGTTTCCTGTGGGGGGGTTTAGGTGACAGTGTCTCTTTCATGGTTTTGACCTCTGATTCTCTCTCTCTGCCTCGCTTTCTCTCACTCGTTCTCGCTCTATTTGACTCCCTCTCTCTCACTCTCTCTCTCTCCGCACCCCTGGGAATGCGTTGACGAGGTAATGATGATGAGGATCATAATAACAATAATATTAAAGCCATTGAGGAAGCTATCGTCTGCTAAGATTTTCCAAGAAAACATCCTCTTCTTTTGAAGTGCGTTAATTTCCATTCTGCTCCTGCACTGGGTTGTAAACTTAAGGCTGACATGTCGTCCCCGGGCCTGGCTGCAAACGGCTCCCCGATGACTGTCATTTGGCCCCGGGTAAATTGCCATCTGGAACAATGAGTTTTATTACTGAAGAGCGTGCTTAATTATTTACAAGCCACATCTAGCCCGTAATACAAATTCAATCTGAATAAGGCTTTTGAGCGGGGGGGGAGAGCAAGCGAGGGAGCGAGAGTTTTTTTCACCATAAATATTTAATGTGTTAGCCTTTCCTTGTTTAATAACAGGTTAGCTCTCTGTTGAAAAGCCTGGTGAAGCGTCGCAGTCTCTCTTTAATTCCCATCCTGTTGCTTTTAGTTTAATGCAATTGAATGGAATCGAACACGACACATTCTGCGATGAACATCACAGATATTTCCAACACGTTCCTGGTTGGTCAGCTCACAAAGCGCTCAGTAAATGAAATATGCAAGCGCAACCAGACCATCATCAATAGTTGATATACTAGGGTTTCTTTAAAGACTGATCAATGACATCATTCTGTCTTCATGTTCCAGCCTCAGTAGTTTGGTTTTGAAAAGTGTTCAAATGTCTCTCACACTTGGTTATTATTTCAGCGAATACTCCAACACAGGGCTTCAAACTTCTGTGTGCCAAAAACTCGGTACAATGGAGTCCATTGTACCGTGTTTTTGGCACACAGAAGGTTGAATGGACGTCAAGCACATACACGTACACTTCAGCACACGACGGTTAAGCGGGATGTTTCTTGACTTCCTACTCGGAAACGGTTGTCAAAAAAGAACATCTGGAAAAATCTGATCATGCTGAAGAATCCATTTTTTCAGTTTATCTTCATTTTTAATTGTGCATTTAACATTCCAGTGTTTCATTTGTGTTACACACACATAGCAGTCTTTCAATCTCTTTGGACTCTTACACTAATCTATAAATCATATTTTTAAAGCTGTTCACAAACTGTCTAACAGTGATACAACACAATAGATAATGCATACAGCTAAAGGCAAGCTTACAATGGGATAAAAGGGAAGATATGTGTCGCAATGTGTTTTTGTTTTTTCATAATCTATTGTTCAAGCTCCCCCTTTTTTTTAAATTAATTCAAAATGTGTTTTTATTTCTCATACCCAAACATACACAAAATTCCTCTGGCGTGGCCTCAGGACCCGGTGAGCTAAGAGTCTGCAGCCCGGGACCCCTTGTTTTGCTCAAGGGTTACTGCCACAGAGTAATCAACACTAGTGGGGGCCAAAGGGGGCTGCATTGCTACCGGCTCAGCCACAACGCTGAGTATTGATGAAAAAGGAAATAACAGCATCAGGCAGCGCTAAGGCAAGTGTAACGTACGCCAACTAGCCTAGGCTAGCTGGCGGTAGTACGTTGTAAATCCTCACACCCCTAGCCTTAAGAACGCTTCTAGCCACTGAGTTAGAAGCCTGGGCTTTTAGCTCAGTGGTTAGAGCGTTCAACTCCCATGCCGGTAGTGTCGTAGTTCGAGAGGTGGCAGGTTTGAGACCCGCGAGTGGTCGAACCGGCCTCTGCTACACAACAAACCACTTCATCTATTTCCTTATACATATATTAATGGCTTCCAACTCTGGGAAAAGCCTTTTCCATTAGTTCCATTCATTAGCCATTGGAGCCAGGGCTAATGTATCTCCTTCTCTGACGCTGTCATAAGCTGCTCCGATTGGTTCGGGGTGGCTGACCAACCGCAGTCCGCCGCCGACGCTAACATATTGGGGGGAGTCTCTCTCCGGAACTTTCCTCAGGGTAGTTTTTACTTTTAGAAGGCGGAGCTTCCTGCCACTGATTGACTTCCTGTCAGGCTCATTGCGCCGGCAGCAGCTTAGCGATGCCAGGCGTCAGGGTGGCAATGAGTGCTTATGTCTTCTGATGTTGCTGCAGCCAAAGCCGTAGACGTGTTTACCATGGAATAATAAGTGAGCCGAATAAATCGTAGGACCAGTCGGTAATGATTCATATTACGGGACCAGACCGGCTTCCTGCCTTTTTACATGTTGGAGCCTTTTAAATGAATGAATTCCCAATGAAAACCTACATGACTATCTACTTAAAAATAGAGCAAAAGCTTTGGGAACAGTGCCGGTCAAGGTCCATTTTTAATTTATCATTTTAGAAGACTTGATTAAATAGCATAATTAGTTCTTGCACTAATTGATTCAGTGGCAGAGTTTTTCCTGTAATGGTATTAATAATAATCCTAATGTTAGGTAGCTTCTCCTATAGCAAGCCTGTACATCTGGAGTCCCTCTCTCTGAGTTGTGGGGGGAGGCAAGTTATCTCTGTGTCGAGGTGTCAAATTCACTCTCCACCGCATGATGCAGCGCTGGGAAGCTTAATTAGAAGGAGCATAATGGAACTGAGAGCAGGCCACCCTGCTGGGCAGGATGGCTGCTGGAGGAGGCATTCCCCGGGGGGGGAGGAGGCAAGGCAGGGGGGAGAAGACAAAGGAGAGAGACAACGGCATGCTAGGAAGGAAGGAGAGAGCAGAAGGGCGGACAGACTGTACCATGCTAGGAAGGGAATAAAAAGAGAGGGAGAAAATGGAGGGGAGGCATGCTAGGAAGGAATGGAAGAAGGAAGAGGGAGTGGGATCGGGAGGGAGGGGTGAGAGCGATGGGTTTGTTTCACTCATATTCTCAAAAAGAATGCCAGCATGGGATGGTGTCTGGCTGTTCTCTACGTGTAATTCAA
The DNA here is from genome assembly GCF_964030765.1 of Micromesistius poutassou. Taxonomy (NCBI): domain Eukaryota; kingdom Metazoa; phylum Chordata; class Actinopteri; order Gadiformes; family Gadidae; genus Micromesistius; species Micromesistius poutassou. The sequence continues at coordinate 13,625,053 of NC_140279.1, read as the reverse complement.
TTGCCACCCAAAATATTGATATTGCAACCCGTTGAATTGTTGTCATAGGTTAGCAGCTGTTTGTTTGTGTAACTTACGGTCTGTTAAAGTAGTCAATTTGTTGGAACATTGTTCTGCATAGTATTGGTTTACCAGATACTTTTATTTTTTAAATGTCATCTTATTGCAGTGCGTTATCAGACTTTCTGATTTGAAGTGTTGAAGCCAAGGGCAAGGATGCACAACATTCCTTCTTAAATTGAAGTTTACTATGACATTGTTCGTCAAAGTTAACTTTTTTTATTGATAAAGGAAAGTGTCAACTTCAACCTCCTGCGTGCATTTAAAGCTGTGGGTCAGTCATGAGTTTTAATGGGTTTTGAAACACAATGCGTTCCATGGCATTGATGCATCTACTGCCCTCCTGTGTCTATTCTACAACAGATGATTGTGAATTGACTTTCTCTGTGCGAACTGCAAACTTTACAAAAACCTTTAGCTGCACGCTAGCTAGATTCGATGAACGATGAATTAAGCAAGTTAATATTGACTCTGTAGTTTATTTAAAATATTGTCAAGTGAAGAATTGGAATAGGTTCAATACGCCTCCATGTTTTCAGAACGTGTATATATACTTCAATATTTCGTCTTTTGCTTCTGGCCAATGAGTCTTCACATTATTCCTTGGCACTGTTTGTCAAGCTGCAGGCACCATGTTTAAAAATAAACAAATTATTTGGTAGAACTTCTTTGCCACACCACATTGTGTCTAGTCAGTACTAGCTGGGAAGCTTCACAGCTCCCCCTCTCTCTGTTTCCAAAGATAGACGGAAGAAGAACCAAAAGTGCGAAAGTGTACTGGGTAATTAAGACCTGAGATAAATATACACCACGCTTATACGCAACACCCCCTTTGAGCTTTTAAATAGAGTATTTTTACAATTTTCACATTCACTCAATCCCACACGCCACCTTAATAGTGAAATGGTTCAGCCCCGGGTGTTACCTGAGGCAGATGAGAGTGATGCCAGTTAGGGCTGCAACAACTAATCGATAAAATCGATTAAAATCGATTATAAAAATAGTTGCCGATTAATTTAGTCATCGATTCGTTGGATCTATGTTATGCGCATGCGCTGAATGCGCTGCATGCGCTGCGGCAACGTCTCAGGTGGTGGCAGTAAGCCAGCCAATGCCGTGCTGTGTGCAGCTCACGTGACAACGTCGTCTACCTTGCCTGGAGTAAACGTTTGGAAAATGGTGGAGGTAAACACTGCAGATAACGTGAGTTTAGTGGAGAAACGTATGGAGGGCAATAATACAAAGGAGAAAAGTGTACGACCGAAGTCTTCAAAAGTGTGGGAACACTTAACGCTAAAGCCATCCAAGAAGACGGTTAGCTGCAAAATGTGCAGCGTTGACCTCGCATGGCAGGGTAGTACAACTTCACTGCGGGAGCACCTGAAGAGGAAACATGTTGGAGCCGTGGATGAAGGGACCTCACGGTACGTAACTTTATAAATCCATAGCCCGGGTACATTGATCCGTCGTGTCTGTGTACGTGTGTTTTTAATCTTTTGTTAATGAGGTGTAATCCGATTGTTTTAATGGAGCGCAGACAGAGTGCGACAACTTTATTTTTTATGTTGTTTTGGCATTCACGAGTTCAGCACGCCAGCTCTTTTGTTTGAGTATCCATTTGTTGCAATTCGGGCTGATAATGTGTCGGTCTCCGGCAGATTTGACTGTTTTGATGGAGAAAACGCACGGTTACCAATTTCGAAATAAACGTAACAGACAGAAATATATCCGGTTTGTTTCATAATGGATCAATGTAACCGGGCCACCAATAAAGCTATTAAAATCAATTTAGGTTGGAGAGACACTTTAGTATAACTAACATTATGGAGTTGCTGGAATATATCTTGCTGGCAGTCTAAAGTGAATCCTTTATTACTTCACAACGGAAACAATATCTGATCCAGTTCTGATCTGATTAATTACATTTCCGTTTTATGTCCATTTATTTTATTTCGTTTTTTATGTGGTGGCATTGTCTTTGTTTGCCTTTTACATCAGCAATTATTAATTAAATCAACAAAGTATGTATTGAGTTACATGTAAATGGTGCTAATATGTACGTTCATTATATGGTTTCTCTCATTTCAGAAAGACACAACCCAACATTACTGACTTCAAAGGAAGGTCTGCACACCACAGCAAGCAGCTGCATTGACTGATGGTATCCTGAATATGTTGGTAACTGACATGAGGCCACTATCAATGGTGGAGGATGAAGGTTTCAGACAAATGATTCACGTCCTCAACCCTGGTTACACTCTTCCCTCGAGGACCCATTTTACCAAACTGATGGAGAGTAAGTACGAGCAGACATTCCAAGCAGTGAAGAGTAACATAACAGCCACCCAGAGCAAAATTGCTCTCACCACTGATGTGTGGACAAGTGTAGCCACGGAAGCCTACCTTGGCATTACATGCCATTACATTGGAGACGAATGGAACATGAAGTCAATCTGCCTTACGACCATGCCACTAGAGGAAAGACATACGGCATCCAGCATTGCAGAATGGTTGGAAGAGATAGTAGCCAGGTTTGAAATTCCCCCAAGCAAAATTATTGCTATTGTGCATGACAATGGTGCCAATATTGTGGCTGCAGCAAAAGTACTAGAGGAGAAGCATGGGTGGTCCTCAGTCCGCTGCGCTGGCCACACCTTGCAGCTGGTGATCAATTCTTCACTGAAGCACTCAAGCATTGAAAAAGCAGTTGGGGCTGCAAGGTGTCTCGTAGAACACTTCAGAAGAAGTGAGCTAGCCTGCAACAAACTGAGACAAAAACAGCAACAAATGGGAACACCTCAGCACAAGCTTGTTCAGGATGTAAGCACTAGATGGAAGAGCACATTCTATATGATTAGCCGACTGCTTGAGCAAAGGTGGCCTGTAACTGCCACGCTTTCCGACTCGACTGTTACACAGAAAGGCAAACGGTACCTTGACTTAAAAGCCGACCAGTGGAACCTACTTGAAGAGCTTTCCACAGCCCTTAAACCCTTTGAATGTGCCACTGCGTTTATGAGTGGGGAGAAATACACGACAATCTCTGCAGTACCTCCACTTGTGAAGGGGCTAGTGAAGTCCACCCAGAGTGTTGTCTTCAAGTCAGCGGCAGTGCAGGCTTTCCAAGTCACTGCTACAGAGCAGCTTCATCAGCGATGGAAGAAGGAGACTACTATCTCTGACACAGCACCGAACACAGTGATCCTCTCATCCTCCCTGGACCCGAGGTTCAGAAAACTGAGGTTTCTGACACAGCAGGTCTTTAAGGTGCAAGCCAAAGTGCAAACACAGGCATTCGTGAGAAAGGAGTGAGAAAGGATCATCAGCAGCAGCGTGATGGTGTCCATGAGCAAACCAGTGTCACCTCCACCATTACTGTAGCTGCTCCTGCACCTACAACTTCTGTTTCTCTACTTTACTCACTCCTTGATTCTGGAACCAGCAGTGAAGAAGAGCAAAGAGAGGGGGAAGGTGAGGATCTCAATAGCCAAGTGAGGAACGAGGTCCTCACATACTTTGGAGAGAAGCCCCTTCCCAAGGAGGAAAATCCATTACATTGGTGGAAGGCTAATGAGAATAGATATACCACCTTGGCCATGTTAGCAAAGTCCTACCTATGCATTCCTGGTACCTCAACACCATCTGAGCGCCTCTTCTCTGCAGCAGGCAATATCGCTTCCAAGAAGAGAGCCAGCCTTAGCCCAGAGCATGTGGACATGCTTACATTTTTGCATTGCAATGCACAGTTTCTTAAGTGACTTCAGTAAGTCAGTGAGAGTGAGGGTGTTCCTGCAGAACCATTCTTTCATACTCCAATTCTACCTCATGGCCTGTTGTTGAAGAGCCATTTAGCAAAGCCTGTTAAACACTTATGTTCGTGTTTTATGTTTTTCTTTGTTATTTAAACTGTTTTCAGCCAAATCACCTCCCTTTTTTTGTTTTTGTTTGGAAAGGCCTGCTATGTGAAATGTGTCAAAACCTATATATATATATAGTGTTTTTGTTTAACTGTTAAAAACAGTTAGCTACAAACTGAAGTGCACTTTATACCTTTTACATTTGTTTTTTGAATAAAATACTGGAAAGGATAGAAATGTCGTTTTTGTCCTTTTATCCGATTAATAATCGATTAATCGACTAATCGATTAATTAATCGATTATCAAATTAGTTGTTAGTTGCAGCCCTAATGCCAGTGGGTTGTTTTGGTAGAAAATGGGGTGGGGGGGGCAGTGAAGTCCTGTGACGTTTGAGGTGATCGGGGCTCATAAACAGGGATCAAGACGCAGGAGGGGAATCGACATGAGCCTGTTGATCAGTATGCTGTGAGCACTATGCCGAGATATGGACAGAACCATCATCCGTCGCTGACGCCCTTAAACGCTGTATCCATGATTTAACCATGATTGACAAAGGAACATAAACACTTCATTGTCGAATCTTAATTAAAAGAATAGGTTAATCAGTGCAAGCAAAAAAGGCAGCTTTATTCTCTTTAAACAAAAATTGCCACATAATAGACATATTCTATCAACATAAAGCGCAGCATAAACCAACACACACTGTTACACATTCAAAACAACCCTGCTCTGTTGATTCTATTTTCGAGTTTGTCCACATTTTCTGCCAGACGAGATCTACTCTCAGTCACAATGTCCCCTGCTGTAGAGATGACTCTCACTTGGTACAGATGTCGCCGGTGGGACAGCAAATATAATTCATCCGTGCCAACTGACAAGTTTCACTGGGTACCATGTAGGGCTGCTCGATTATGTCAAAAATGATAATCACGATTATTTTTGATTGATATTGTAATCGCGATTAAAGACGATTATTCATTGATTTAAAAAAAAAATCATTATTTTTTTTGATTGAGAACAAGCATTTATTGAACTTTTAACACTGGTATTTCTTTTAACACGATAAGTTTGAACTGACAAACAAGAAAAATGCAAATAAATAAGAGAAAAATATATTAATAAAATAAATTAAATAATATGTAAAAATATACACAATATACACAAAAATAAACACTATCCAAGACTTAAAGTACTATACATTAAAACATAATTACTCCTTTACCATAAAAAAACCCAACTCCAACTATGTAATGCACTTGCTACAACAACCTTATCTAGTACTGCAAAAAACACTGTAGTTATAATCAGTATCTCAATGATATAACAGTTAACACGTTAACTATATTTTGAGGTAGAGGCACCCTTTTGTACAAAATTAGTATTAACAAGAATAAACTGACTGACACACACTGACAAGAAAAATCAGCTGCCAAAACTTATTTTAAACCTTTGCAACCCCTAAAGGTTTTTACCCAGGAACACCAGTCTGTTCACTTGGTCTGGTTTCAGGGATGAGCGCAGGCAGGTGACGACATTACCACCTGTACTGTAAACCCTCTCTGACGAGGCACTTGTGGCTGGAATGCAAAGATATTTCCTTGCCAGGTTGGAGAGCCGTGGGTAGAAATTCTGGGACATCTTCCACCACTCCAGTGGGTCCGCCTCAGTGTCCAGTGTCCCTGCCTGGAAGTAGGACTGTATCTCAGAAGCTATGGCCCTGTCCTGGTCCGGTTGCAGAGCAGCGGATCTTTGAGCTGTGCCTTCAGTGACCAGCTTGAAGAAGCTGCCCAGGGCTTTCTTCTTCTTTGGTGCACCACCAGCAGCACCAGCGGCATCAGGGTCATCTGCAGGAGTCACTGCTCTCTGAGGGGCCTTCTCCTGGGAATAGGAGGAGGAGAATATTGTGAAGAGAAATGATTGACATGTTTAATCTGACTAAATGGTTATGGGTATTCATAACTAGAAATAATAAAATATAACTTATTTTTTTTTATTATTATCATCATAATTATAATTAACATGACAGTCTTCATCTCAGATGACAGTCTTTCTTCAGTTGACCCACGCTTGTCTTCGCTCACATATGTGAGCTTGAACCTTGGGTCCAGGGCTGAGGCCATGTCCAGCAGCTCCTGTGTTGGAGCATCATCATACTTTTCATTGAGATAGCCCACGATCTTCTGCTTGATGCACTTTGCAAGGTCTGTGTCATTCTCCTGCACGGCCAATATGGAGGTGTTGAAAAGGTGGAGAGTTGGCTTGACAAAAGACACACTCACATATTGCTCCCCAGAAAGTGCATCTGTAAATTCCACGAGAGGGCTTAGTGACTTGTTTATGGCCTCCAGTACATCGATGTCCTGCCATGAGGGGGTGGGGTGTCTGTTTTTTGTGTCGTTGAAGAGGACCTCTGCAATGGCCTTCTGCTGCTCTAGGACCCTGCCAATCATAGCCTGCCGAGACCCCCACCTGGTTGGACACTCTGTCTTAAGAGAGTGTTCAGGCAGATTCAGCCTCTTCTGTACATCTGTCAGCTCCCTCTTTTTCTTCCAACTATAGGAGAAGGCGCTGACCACTTTTTTGCAGACCCCCATCGCACGGCCAATCCTGTGGTCCTTCATTGCATTCTCTAAAATTACAATAAATATAAAAATGTATCATCATTATCATCATCATAATCTTCATCAGTGTATCAATAGGCTGGGAAATAGGAATTATTATTATTAGGAATTAAATACATTATCGTGTGGGTGTGGTGTTAGATATATATATATATATAATAGAGTAGCTCACATAATATATTCTACATTATTTGTTATTTAATAAATTGCATCACAAAATCAGGAGAAGTAAACGTACTACTCACCTATGGCCAAGTGGAGTCTGTGCCCGAAGCACTGCAGCCTCATCCAGCCATTTAGTTCAGCTGCCAGCTTCATATTTGAGGCATTGTCTGTTGTGATACAGACTTGTCTTTCCTCGGTCAAGTCCCATGCAGCCATCGCTTGCCTCAGGCCCTCGGCTATATTTAGCCCTGTGTGGTCTTCGGGAAAAAATGCCGTTTGGAGACAATTCGTCTTCATGGTGAAATTAGCGTTGATGTAATGTAGCGTGAGGCTTAAATATGGCTCCATGGTGCGACTCGACCATAAGTCCGTTGTGGTGGCAAAATATAATGCTGTTGACACTTCTCTTGCAACTTTTCCACGACATTCGTGATAAAGGGCAGGCAGCGCAATTCTGCTGAAATGGTGACGTGATGGTAACACATATCGCTTGTCCAATGTGTTTATCAGTTTATTGAACCCCGGGTCGCTAACGGTGCTGATAGGGCACATGTCTTTGGTAATCATGTATGCGATTGCATCTGTTATTTCTTTATGCCTGCGGGAGCTGGGTGGATATGGGTTGGCATTGTAGAGCGTCTCCTTAATTGAGGACTGTGTTGCGGTGGCAGGAGTGGAGGAGCTTTTCATTTTTTCCTTCATTGCTTGGTCATGTATTACTCGGTGTGCAGACTTTAAGTGGTTAAATAGATCGGTAGATAGGTCGTATTCGCTTGAGGTGCAGACACGGTTGCGTGACATATCTTGCACAATATCTTTTGTTCAAAGTCAGACTCCTCACCACACCACAGAATTCGTTTTACCTTTCTTCTCGACCAAAGGCTGCCTTTCTGCCATATTCACCGTCTTCTTCTAAATGTTTTGCGCAGGTGGAGAAAGAAGGGTTCGCTCCATTTACCACACAAAACACGGTGGGTGGCAGAATGATCGTTTTATTACGATTATGTTGTTTTAATGATCAAGGGAAGCGAAAATCGTAATCGAAATCGAAATTCAATTAATCGCCCAGCCCTAGTACCATGGGCACGGTGCGCAACAGTTTTTCCAGCAATAGCTTTATTTGTTTTCTTCTGCACATGACTTTTTGACTGAAATCAGAGGAAAATGAACTAAGTGATACACACACTCCCCCGAACCGTGACCAGGGAACAGAACTTGGTTTGGTAGAACTATCCCTTACTTTTTCTTACAACATTTTAGAGGGCACTGTTGTCCAAAATGTCCTGCAGTGGTTTAGCCCACAGAACGTCAGTGATGAGCAGCTGGGATGAGACAGCCCACAGGTTTGCTGCAGACATCGGGGATCGAACCCGGAACCTTTTCTACATCATCCAGCCCGCTCTCCATTCACAATTCACAAGTTCATTCACAAGTTTTTCCTATCCGTGTCTCTATATTTCAAGTGGGGTGATCGTCTACACAGCGGAACTTGTGTTAAACTCAAAGCCTCCCTTTATAAACCCTTCCAATCAAAGTTCAAACCCACATTCAGTCAGCCCACACCAGCAGTGAGTCTTGAGTATTCATCTGCCGTGCAACAAGTTTCCCCCTCCGCCTCGCCTTCCTTCCTCTGGCCCAGCCAATCGGGGATGCGGCATGCATCAGTGATCCTGAATAATGCAGCCGGGAATGAAAGAAGGGGAACACATCAAAGTGCGGAAGGCGTCCGCTTCTCCTCTGATTCATGCGTCTGAGTGGGTGATGGCGGCCCGGTGAATGACGAGATTGACGACGGCCGCTTGCATCAGGACGCCGCTGACGGAAGAGGAAGAAGCGTTTTCAGACCGGGGTTTAAATCATGGTAACCGCCGCACAGGAGACTGGACGGGGAAAAAAGAATCCCGTTAGAGCAGGAATGATTGGACCATAAAACGGTGCTCTTATGTATCTTTAAACAGCCTTGCCCGGAGAGAGCCCGCTCCGTACAAATTATACAAATTGGGAATCATGGAAATTCACCAGAGCCTGTTCTGCTCGACGGCTGCGGTGTGGACGGATTCCACCAGCACCCACTAGGTGACACTCTTCGGTCTTGGTGTTGAGACGCAGTACAGCAGTGGAAGTCTCTGTTGGACCGTTGGAATATGGAGGAGTTTCATCCCCCCAACCACACCTGTAAAGTAAACTGTGGAAAAACTTTAAATTGAGAACATGCACACATCCTGTTCTGCTGGATTTCTCTGGTCAGAAGTTATCGATGCAGTCTGTCTCTGAGAGATCACAGGGAATGCTTTGGATGCCTTTTGACTGCACCAAATTGCTAATTATTTTTAGACCTACATTATCGTAATGAGAAATCAGAAGTACAGCATTTGAAAGTATGACTACCTGCAACAGTAAGGTTTAACTATTTATAGGGGAATATACATTTACTCTACATAGTTAAATATAACGGCCTAATTCATGGTAAATCATGGCCTTGAGATGGAATGCAGAGATTCAAGATAAACATGGCAGTTACGAACGTTGAGGATGCTTTCATTAAGTAAAGAATACGATATTGTCCCTTACACCTTTCTCAGAGGTGTGTGTGGGTTTCAGTTGTTAGCCTCTGCGTCTTCTGTTTGCAGAGCCAGATTGTATGTCACATGTACTGTAGCCCCTCCTCAGACACCACTCTGTGGGGTCTCCCTATCCGGTCCTCCTATGCAGATGTGTAAGAGGAGGGCGGTAGGGTGAGGTTTAACAAACACCTTGATCCGCTTCCAGGTGAGGCTGAGAACCATGAAAAAGCCTGCAATCAAAACCGGGGCTGCAAAAAGTGTTTTGACAAGGTTTGAAATCCAACCCAAACATCTAAAACCTTTCATCATTTCGTCCTTTCATCGTACTTCTCTATCGTACCTATTTTTTTTCCATGTGACGATGCACAGTAACAATGGAAATCAGAAAGAGATGGTTTATAGAGATAATTTTTTTGATCCGCAGAGTCGTAGCTATAGCACAGCAACAAAGTAAGATTGAAGTACTGTAACACAAAGAAGGACACATACGTCAGTAGATGTGATATTCCCAGAGGGAAGGGTCCCTGGTGGTATGCGCTTTTGAGGGAGAGCTCAGCTCAGATCTTAAACGAAGCTCATCACGGGAAGAGGAGACACCAGAGCCGCTGGGAAAGGGGGGGGGGGGGGGGGGGGCCTGGGAGGCAGCTGACCAGGGGTCAGCTGTCCCGTTCCATCAGTCTGAGATCAGGTCCCCCTGCAAGGACACTGTCGGGTGGGGGAGGGTTTATGTCCTGTCTGACTAAGAGCCGTCTTGGGTCTGAGCTTCAGAAATGTCCATCAAAGTCCAACTTGGACCGGTGTCTGTACTTACTCACAGCAATTCGGCGGTGACACCTTACCACACAAAACCAACATGTTGGTGCTCCTTTGTCAGCGGAGCATTGCCCGTGAAGTGGTTCATCTTGTTTCAAACAGACCTGAGGAACTGAGCCCCATGTAATATGTTTGGAACCAACTGGGACTCCACGTGGGTTGTCTCTCTCCTCCTCAGGTAATTATGAGAGCGGGGAGCTGTTTTGTAGCGATATGTACGCTTCTAATACAATCTCATAATAATCATGCTAAATCTTCTCGCCCTGTACCCTCCACTGACACTCGGCAGCACAAGCAAGCGACCGCTGCAGGTCATCAGTGTTGTGCTCTGTACTGCTGCCGTTCATAACGTGAACAACACTCAGGAGCACGGACACGTGCATGCATGCACGTGACTCTTAACTTGAGGCGACTGCTGCTTCTGGTGAGGGGGTCTACAAAAAAAACTTTCATATTTCCAAAGCATAATGGCTTACAAAATTTTATAAATAACAGAATAATCAACTTATTTTTTTCTGTCTGTCTCGCATATTTATATTTAATTTCCATTGTGCTCCAGCTTCGAGCCAATGGGCCGTTAGTAGGGTTTAGTGAAGTAGTGTTTAGTAAATCAATACGATTTAGGTTAGGTTAGATCAATTCCGATTTTAACATTGTTTCAGTTAGGGATATTTCAGTTACAACACCAAAAGAGATTCTCAGAAAACTAATGCTGTAGATTGTACAGGAAACCCTCAAACCTGGTGCACCATTAAAAACGGATTGACATTAAGAATTGACCCTAAAACTAAGGAAGCATAAAGCATTCACTTGAGAAAATACCATATAGGTTCAACTGATCCTGGAGAAATGCCACAATGCCAAGCGAATCATAACCGGCTTTCAGTCTGAAAAACCTCAAAGTCCTGAGGTGCACAAAATGGACAAACTAATAACAATACCATCAATATTACTCAAGGACAGGAGAATCTCCCAGCGTCTCAAACATAAACCAAAATAAAACTTGATTAAACTCAACAGGCGAGACATGTTTTGCTTCTATGAAATCAAGCTCTCAAGTGAATGAAAGCTTCTCTTGGGACTTTGAGGTACCTCATTATTTCAGAAATACAAGAGCAGATTTTTTTTGTTCATGAAAACCTTTCTCAGTATTTTGACATAATAAACTTGTTCATTTAGAAAATGGAGCACAATTTCTTTCCACCGTTAAAACTTTTCTCAGAATTCTGAGATTATTATGCATTCAGAAAAGCAACCGCAGAATTTATTTTCTCATTAAGCATTACACTTCCATACAAAACATTAATACAAACATTAATTTACTTTTTATTTAACATGATGACACACGACAAGGCTTTGGTACCCAAAGGCTGGACTCGCCAGACTAACGGGGCCAAAGCTTCAAGCATCCACGGCAAAAGGCATACATTAAAAACCTCTGTGCCTCGTAGCGACCCAGGTCCCATCTATAGCCCTCTGGTTCATTCCCTCTCTTCTTCAACCTGTCTTCCTGTATCACTTCCCAGTCCTGTTCATGAAGACACAAAAAGCCCCTCAATAAAAAAATAAGTTCTGTTGTTTTCTTTACCTAGCCCGAAGGCGTTAGCTGCCTTTAGTCCTTGTCCTGTTCGTGTCAGCCAAAAAGGGTAATTGTTGTGTTTTTGTGAAAAGCGCTGGGGGCTGGAGGGGGGTAATTGCTCGAGGGGTCGATGTCAGCAGCTTAGTTTAGCCAGCGAGGGGAATGCTGTACTGATGACTATTCATATCTGGTTATATATACTCTGTGGTTGAGTCATTTGTGTTTAACGTTGAGTTAGGTAGAGTTCCACTTGGTTTGGAGTGCCCTCAACTGTAAATCTTCCACTTCGTTTTAAGCCTGCATCGGACCTCACTACGTTTTGAGGGTTGATTATAAGGGCAAAATAGCACTCCCCCTTGCTCCCTACAGTAATGGGACACCCTACCCCTACACGAGAACGCGCAAAATATAGGGTTAGGTGTGTGTGTGTGTGTGTGTGTGTGTGTGTGTGTGTGTGTGTGTGTGTGTGTGTGTGTGTGTGTGTGTGTGTGTGTGTGAGTGTGAGAGAGAGTGTTAAAAGTGTAGTACTGATAATAATTGACAATAAGTAATAACTTTGATAACCTTTATCCAAAGCGACTGAGTCAAAAGTGAGTAATGACAAGGGATTCATGTGCAAATATTACATTGAGTGTTTTGAAATGGTACGTCCTTGATATTTTTCAGTCAAAGTGACAAATCTGCATGATTATATAGTCATGGTTCTATTGATGTCTAATGAACTAAAGAACTGATTGATTCCCTTAGAAAGATCTGAAGTTTTATATCCCTACCTTCGTTCATGTCTGGACTAGGGCTGCAGCTATCAAATCTTTTTGTAATTGAGTAATCTACTGATTATTCAATTGATTAATCGAGTAATCGGATAAAAAATAATTTTGCGCTAATAAACAACCCAACGAAAGTAATGCATAACGGAAATGACGTGGCTGTAAGATGACCAAGCAATTGGCTTTTATTTCTCAAAAAACATACAGGTATTTCTTTTAACTCCAACACTTGGCTCCAAAACTAAGCCCATTTATTGCAACTTACCAATTTAGTGCTTTTAAGTGCCAGTGCCAACAATTAAATAACAATACATTAATGTAAACTTACTGTGAAACATGTATAACATGTAAAACTATGAATACAAACTTAAATAGTAAAGGGCCTTAGTTTTGTCTTAAGACATGAAAAAAAAGGGATTGCTTACTTCTGCAATTACCCATCTGAGAACAAAGAATGAATATAAAAAATGTAAGACAAAAAGGTACACAAGGTATACAATTCTCTGTAAGCTTTGCAGCCTCTTGAACAGTGCATGATGGAGCCGGGCGAACAAAGCTGTCCATACACCGTTGAAGTGCTGAGGGGGAGGAAAAAGTGTCATGCTGTAATCCAGCCCTCACATCAAAGTAAATATCTGTTTTATGTAGATTTGTATATCTGCAGCATTTACCCTTTCCTACAAATAATATATTATGTCTGGGGTTGGCCTATTTGGTGTGGTAACCTAACACAGGGAGTCGGGTGTGTGTTTGTGTGTGCACGCATGCGTGAGGGAGAGTGAGAGACAATATGAGGGTGTGTGTGTGTTTGGAAAAGGGGTTCTTTGGTGTAGGCTGTACTCTTGCAATTGAACATGAATAAGTTTACAACTTCAAAAAATCAAAACTAAACATATCTAGTCAAATCGCATTGCAACATTGCTACAAATACAGTACGCTCTGGCACGTTAAATCAGCTAACATCAATGTTTACGTTACCTTGTGTTGGCGACGCTTGGTGAACTAGCATTAACAACTGGATGCTTTCGGCTCAGATGTTGAATCATCGATGTCGTGCTGTTGTGGTTCGCCAGTTCTACTTTGCAGACACATTGCACCTTATTGTAGTTTTTTTTGTGTAAAATGATCCCAGACTTTGGACATTCTCTGCCGTTTACGGACTGTTTCTTGGCTCTCCGACAGCGCGCCAACTGAATTCCGAATGTAGTGGTGTGCTCCCTCAAAAACATGGGGAGAACAATGATCCCTGCTCTGAGCAGGGTGCATAATGCGCAAGATAGGAATTTAACAAAGCATTTTTTGTGATCAATTTACTCGAGTAACTCGAGTAATCGTTTCAGCCCTAGTCTGGACATGGTTTCACTCTAGTCCTCTGTACTAATTGGACATGTTGGACATGGACACATTGCCTGATTAGCTTAACCAGTGTTTCTACAGTGCTAGCGCTGAATGCCCATGTTAACTAGCATGACCTTTATGTGCTTAGTGAATAAGACCACCATGTTAATAACAGTGCCAGAGAGTGCCAGGCAGACCGCTACGGCTATGTTTAACATTGTCTATAACATTGTCTAATACTGTACAGAAAGCAATATATATTGTTGTTTCTCTTTCTTCTGACAAATGCACTTATTGTAAGTCACCTTTGATAAAAGTGTCTTCTTAATGCCCTAAATGTCAAAATGTAATTGTAATGAAAGGCCACTGCAACACACCCTTTATATCCGCCACTGCAAAGCCGTGGTTTCCAATCAGTGAAAGCGGGTCACAGCAGGGGACGAAGTGGGTTGCAGGATATAACACTTAAATACAGAAGTGTAATATATATGCATGGCTAAACACATTGTTGGATACCATTAGTATGTTTTGAAGTGTTGATCTAAAAGAAACAAAACCCAACTTTTACTTTTTCACTTTTATCTCCCATATAACATGTTATGTAACGGGATTGGAAGAGCTCTTATTCTGTTCCGTTCATCTTGTCCAGTGAGTTGTGTTTTAGCTGAGCTGAGATTGATGCAGGGCGGGCTGGAATTGTGTTCTGACACCTGACAAGCTTGCGGGTCTAGCCATTTGTGCTCTGTGCTGTGAAAAAGGTTAGGTTGTTCCCGGTCACCCCCACTGTTTGAATTTATTTCCTTCCAAATAAATAAAAAAAAGAAAAAGAAAAAGCTGGCCTTTGTGTGAAGCCATGATACTGTTTACAAGTAGGTGTATGTAAAAGGAACAGGGAGCACAATGGAAATGTCAGACAAATGTCAAATGCCCGCTGGCTGGGCGCACTGTTTGGTTGTTGATTTTGTACTCCGGGCGGCTAAAATAGTCTAGCAGGGGAGAGTGGTCAAGGCCCCCCCCCCCCCCCCCCCCGCTGAGACACAGCGACAGACAGATGGACAGAGAGAAGCCTTATATGATGCATCATGCCCACTCCTCTACTTCCACAACCACATGCATGAAAGCACACATGTGAACAAAAGTGCAGACAAGCAAAATTGCAAATCAAACAAGGTCCTTATTTCATGCAGTTGTCTTCACACGCACAGACAAAGACACACACACACACACACACACACACACACACACACACACACACACACACACACACACACACACACACACACACACACACACACACACACACACAGGAATGGCCTGCACTCAATCATTTGATTAGCTGGCCTTTCTTTGTGGTTGGCAAATGTACGACTGAAACAATTAACCATCCGACTGGAGTGCACTTGACGCAGAGTGAGCAGCCGTAGTTGCGAGCAGTAGCAGCTCTCAGCGCTGCCATGTTTTAATGGGGATCATCCTCCACTAGACCTAAAGTTGCAGCGTGAGGTTATGCTCCCATGACAACCTCTACTTGAGAATCCTGGCAATCCAGAGAATCAGCTGTAATCCTACAATGCACTTCAGCAGGACACACAGAGCACGGTTGTTGTTGGCCGTGTGCCTATTTCTGTTTGTTAAATTACTTTTAGTTTGTCCAAACACATTTTCTCTTACTTGTCATACATTATATATATATTTTTATGTTGAAGTGGGTTAAATATTGTTCAAAAGCCTGCGTACGAGTCAAGCACGCTAGTCAAGCAAATAATATATCCTGATTCGAAAATGGATAACGCACAGAGCAGCCAGCCTGAGCGGTAAACTGCGACCCCAAGTCATCCCCGCTGACAGCAACACGCTGCATTGGTGGAGAGACGGGCTGCAATAAACCCGTTTCTCTCAACATTGACGCGCAAATCCCTGTGTGTGCCAGGCACGTCTGTGCGCTCCCAACATGTGTTCTCCGCTGCACGTAACACTGTGAATAAAAAGAGAGCCGCAATTGATCCGGATCAAGTTATGTCTCCTGTTTAAGTTGTCACGTCATTGTTTGCGCTGTGCAGTTCCGATTCCATTTTAGTTTTTCATTGCATAGCCTAATTTTGTGATATGCATAGTAGCACTTTTTATATTGATTAAGTTGATATACTGTTTCAAACAAAGAGGATATGGCCTTAGTCCTGTTTATGTCTCCTCTTGTCACGTTATAGCCTACATTTGTGATTGAATCTCTGTTAGTGTTTGTTTGTTTTTTGTGGGGGGGGGGGGGGCAGGGCCTCAAATATATTCAAATACATTGCTTGATATCCGTTCAAACGATTTTTCTTAAAGGTGACAGCCCTATATAGTAGTAGTATAGTCGTTTTTATTAATAAGGCAGAGCGATCTGCATACAAATATCTTCCAGTTTCATGCTGATGATGACACCGAATAGCTCTCAGGCAGCTGGCCCCTCGACATCGGCTCAAGTTACCCCTAGATTTTCTTTCCTACTCTATATCCTGTCATGGTGTTGTTCAGTATGTAAAAATTTTAATGGAATGGTTGCTTTTGGTGCAGAAGACTGTAGAACTCGGTAAGAGAATTGATAAGGAATTGGATCGATAGGCAGAATCGACAATGGCATCGATATTGATAAAAACTTATCAATTCCCACCCCTATTGGAGACCGTTTTCAACACTTTTCATTCAGTCCTTCTAGTTGCAGAAATCGCTGGTGCTAGGCTAGCGTAACTCGAGGGGAACTGCTAGCCTGCCAATAAAAACAGTTTTACCCACTCCAAAGTACACCCGATGCAAATCAATTATAATGCCTGACTATCAATGTAAATGTCTGTGTTGATAGACTAATATTAGAAATAAAACTATCCTTGTATCGCAATGATCACATTACATTTTGGGGGACTACTTTCTCAGCAGTGGCGGAATTTCACTTTGCTCTGGTGTAGCAACCAATTCATTACAGCAGAAGGTAAACAGTAGCGAACTCCAGGTAATCATTCTGCCGCTGCCGTAGCTTGCTTCCAACTACAGAGATTATAAACTAAATGCAATGCGATGCAAGGGTAAGTTTATTTCTAACACTATTCTATCAACACAGACATTTACATTGATAGTCAGGCATTATAATTGGTTTGCATCGGGTGTACTTTGGAGTGGGTAAAACTGTTTTTATTGGCAGGCTAGCAGTTCCCCTCGAGTTGCGCTAGCCTAGCACCAGCGATTTCTGCAACTAGAAGGACTGAATGAAAAGTGTTAAACGGTCTCCAATGATAAATTACACACTGGCTCACTTGGAAATGAGACCTGATGTCCAAAATCCTGAACTATCCCTTTAATACTAAAAATTATTGATGAATTTTGAAAAAAACACACCTACATAAAGCTTTGACCATGACGCATTAATGACACCTTTCTTAGTCAGCTAATGTTGGGAGTTTAAGGAAACCTATTCACTTACAGATTACAGATAGCCTATTGTCTCTTACAGGAACATTTGGTTGCAAAAACCAACCAGTAAA
Organism: Micromesistius poutassou; assembly: GCF_964030765.1. Taxonomy (NCBI): domain Eukaryota; kingdom Metazoa; phylum Chordata; class Actinopteri; order Gadiformes; family Gadidae; genus Micromesistius; species Micromesistius poutassou. Next base: position 13,607,767 of record NC_140279.1, on the reverse strand, counting down.
AGCTATTAAAACAGTTTTTGTTAACAAATTAAAACATTAGTCCTGTAACTAAGGGAATAAAAGGGAAAGAAGAAATAAACCCTCTCTCATAGATGTATTACGAAAACAACCGTGCATCTCCCAGCGATTCAAATCCCCCGTTGACCAATCAGAGCTCGGCGGTTCAAGTAGAGACGTATCATTAATGAAACAGGCCGTTCCCCTGTTTTCAAACCTCCATTAAGGCCTTAAAGCTGTCTTCAGACACGCCGTCATCAAGAGTGACGGCGTCCTCACCACCGCTTTTACACGGTGCTTAGAAGTAACGGCGCTCTTAAGCGTCTCTATGACAACTGCCGCCAAAGTCGTCCTAATTAGTCATCGCTGGCTTCCTTTCCTTTGTCTCCAGCGTCCATGTGAGCGCTGGATTCCCGGTGTCAACAGAGTGTGTGATTGTTTCCACTTAGTAACTGGTTCAGAGGTGTTCACACTCTCGTTAAACGGTTAGATAGTCGTTAAATGGTGGTGAAGTCATGGTGGTGTTCCAGTCTTGGGAGTAGTTGGTACCCCAGGGTATGACACCATGCACAGAGATGGTTACGTATGTGAGGAGATTGTTAGGAGTAACACTGACAAATATATAGTGGAAGCTGAATGGACGGACACGGACACGGTTAACACACAGCTGGCAGAGGTCAGGTTTGAACACACTGGAGGGGAATTCTTAGGTCATAGGCCCATCGGTTACAGCATTTGATTTATGGACAAGATGTTTCGTACCCTGGCATACGCAGCTCTTAAATCCAAAGATGGAGACGCAATGCAAGCACATGGATCCGAGATGCGGTATGTGTATATGTGCTATTTAGATTCTTCTCGTCGTCGTTTCACCTGGCCTCTACTGATGAATGGATTTAGGTAATGTAGTAGGAGTAGTTGTAAATGAGATGCATAGGTTAAGGTTGGAGACATTACACACACGGTATTATATACGCACTTGTTTCTAGGATACCAGTACTTGAAGACGTTCACTTTCCAATGAGTTATTTGCGTACCACTTAAAGGTTCTAATTTTGAATCAAATGAAGACATTGCATTTTTAACGGTGAAGGTGTGGGTGGAGATTTCACATGCCCTCACTAACCTTATCTATATTTATATACCTGTTCGTAAACACCTATACCAACTTATTAGTACTATGCAGACTAGAGGCCCTCTAGTGTGCATAGTACTAATAAGTTGGTTATTAACCAATATTAAATAGAAGCCAGCATACCCTCTAGTAGAGGGTATGCTGGCTTCTATTTAATATTGTTTTTATATTGATCTCAAAAGAGCTCCATTTACCTGTTGCTCGTTTAGATCAATTACATTTTTTGGGTTAGTAAGTGGTCAACTATTTTTATTTGATTTATTATTACTACTTGTATTCTTACTTATTGTACAGAATAGTTTCCTATTGTTAAAAATAGTAACAATAGTTCAACCTTGTATATCGTTTCACCAAGCATCGGCAAGGTTATTCATAGTGACGCACGTACACTGTTCAAACCTACAAACTATCATTTCAGAACCATGGAGAGCGAACACTGCACACACACACTTTGCCTTCTGAAAAACAGCGATTTGCATAAATCCATTTGATAATTACCTGACGAACCAGGGAACTCTGAGTGATTTGTTCTGGAGGCTCAACTTTATAAGCTGTAATGTAGCTGTATTGGAAATATTAAGGTGTTATTTTTAAAGATCCCATGCCATTAAAATCCCATTTTTCCTATTGTTTGATAAATAACATAGGTCAGAATAAGTTTGTGACCTGTGGTAAGTTTGAAATCTATGCAGTTTGTCTGCTGTATGCAATAGCCAATGAAAGGAAAAAGGCAGAAAAAATGAGCCACTCTGGATGACACTACGTAGCGTTGTCAAATTATTATTCATGGGCCTGCCCACTTGGGGTTAGGGTTAGGGCTAGTGCTAACCCTAACCCTAGTGTGCTAGTGCTAATACATGTACGTAGTTTATTACTCCTCCGTTTATTACTCCTCCTTTTGAAATACAATAGGTCACTCGGAGTTAGATATGCATGCTGAACGTGAAAACGTTCTCCTACCTCGATTGCCTGCATTAGCAAATGTAAGAAAATAGACCCACAAACAAGCGGATTCGAAAAGCCTTACCAACTGACGTCAGTTGGTGAATTAGTATTCATGGGTGTGCGGTGCGAGTGCGAGGCGGTGCGAGGCCAGTATTCATGGCCTCAACAGTCTCGGTGCGGGGCACCGCGGCTGTTGTATTGTATTCAATCCCCGTGCCCGCGGGAGTGCACCGCCGGAGTCCGGGAGCTCGGCCGGTGCACGGCGACCGGGGCACGGCGACCGCGGGGACCAGCGACCACGGGGACCAGCGACCACGGGGACCAGCCACCGTGCACCGATCCGGCGATCGTGGGGATCGGTGCACGGTCCCCCGGACGCGGTGCCCCGAGGCAGCTCTTCTCTCTGTATTCAATCAACCAGAAACCCACAAGGAGCCCAGTGGTTCTCCTTCTCCCTCTCTCTCTGTCTCTCTCGTTTTCCCTTTCTCTGTGTGTCTCTCTCTGTAAGTTGAATTGGTATTATTACTGTGACGGACAGTGCTGTTAGCCAATCAGAGGCGAGCATTTGCATCTCATGAATAAGAAATCCTGAAATCGGGTGGTTCTTCCCCGCCCACCTCCACTACCACACTAGAACAGTGTGAAACAGGAGCACCAGAGCATTATTTTCACCAAAACCGACTCACAGGGCATTTATTGCTACTAGTGACCACCGCAAAATTAATGAAAAAATGGTGGAATGAGACCTTTAAGGCTCGCCAGAACTGCTGCATTGACACATCTCATTACACCTTCCTCTTTTTCCTTGACTTTGACGATGCAAACTGACTTATGATGTCCTCGAAATCCAGCCCCCTAATGAGCTCAGAGTCAATGGTGAGTATAGGAAGTTCAGACAGTGGGTGCTCTCCGTTGTTGTCCTCAGCTCATTGTTTACTCTATCTTGTGGAAAAAGACCCCTCTCCCTCACATCACATCAAACCCACACACTGGCACTTAAAAATATTACCTAGCATTGTGTAGCATCCTTATCCAAGCTATCTTTGTTGGATGCAGGGAATGGGTTACCTAGCAATTGTAAGTGGTTGAAACTTTAAAATGTAATCCAAATGTAATCACATCTAAGGCCGGTAAGTTGATATCAAAGGCACAGGTAGAAAACTTTCAGGAATGTTACTTTAGGTCCATAACACTCAAAAATCTCCAGCAGGCGGCCGCTATTGAGGTCTTGTCTTTGTTGAAATGCCTCAACTGAATAAGTTCATCCGCCAAGGCCTTGTCTAGGTCTGCTGGAACTGACAGCGCATCATCCTGTCTGTGCATATCAATTTCTGTACAGTCCTTCTCAAATAGAACACCAAAGAAATCATAGACGTCCCTGTTGGTCACAATCAGTTCGGACATGAACCTATCGATGTCATAATGTCTCAACCTTAAATCTCAGACTACCATCAGTGAATGTTGCTACATCATCATCAAAGGACGAACAAACAAACACAACTTTGTATGTCTCTGAATGAGTTATACTGAAAGTGAAAGCAGATTCTTCCCAAATTGGCCTTGAAGTGTGCCCACATATGACAGTGTACATTTACATTTATCAATCTTATCATGCCTTCCTACACCAGCAGCAGCATCACGTCTAGTGACTGGTTTCTCACAAGAATGTGTGGCAAGGTTTGCCTTAGGTCGTTCTTCGTTGTAGGTAGGTAGGTGGGTAGATAAAACTTTATTGTCCCCGTGGGGAAATTTGCCTTGGGCACAGTGCATTGTTGCTTTTATAACACATACATAACAATAAAACAACAATAAAAAATAAAAAAATCTGCATAATGGCATGCTGATTCTTCTACCTGATGGAAGGGTTTTGTATTCAGGGAAGAGTGGGTGTTGGGAGATTATTGTCTTTGCTTTTTCCGTAACTGCCTGCACAAGCCCGGGTCGCTGCAGTGCTGTGCCACCGGTGGGAGAGAGTAGTTGTAGTTCTCACAGAGAGCCTTTGTCGGCCCTACAACTCCACTCTGTGCCATTGTTAGGAAATATCTTGCTCCAGCGATGAGTGGCTGCACTGCAATAGGTATAAAGGGATTGCAGTAAAATATCACTTTTTTTTTTTTTATTCAAGTGCGCCCAGAGTCCGTTATATTTACTGGACATGTTTCTCCCGTTGTAGTAGCTTTTTCCCGGCTGTCTGGCAAGTCCAGCCCCGGTTCTCGTGGCATTTCAATTACACATTCCACAAGGCTTACATCCGTGTGGCAAAGGATGGGCTCAAATCCAAGGAATCTTTCAACAGCTTTGGCCTCAGTGCTGACTGATCTGAAAACAAATGTGAGCCGGTCTCTGTGTGAAAGATCTGGCGTTCGAATCGATTTCAGAAATGTTTTATGCTCTTTGGATTCCAGCTGCTATGACGTTCTTTGTTTTCGTGCCCATTATTGAGATTAATTCTTAATAGATCTAAGAGGACCGGTATGAGGGCTTACCTCCCCCCTCTGGCCTTGCTTTTCCAGTGTGTTCCTTCACAAAGGGGTCAAACTCTGCAACTTGCTCAAGCAAGCTTAAGTAATTGCCGCGGTGCAGTGATCCCAGTATTTCATCATGCCTTTGGAATAATAGAAGACCCTTCTCTGCCAAAAACCTGATAACTGCTACTACACAAAAACAAAAAAACAAAAAAACAAAAATCCCTTTCCTATACTTTTGCTCTGCTTCGATCTGTCGACCAAGTGAAGCATCCACTGTAGATACTTGATCTGTTCAGCGTGTTTAGTCTCAGAAGCCGTGTACCAATGTGTGTCTTTGCGATGACAAGCGTTTGCACGCGTAGGGACAAACTTTAACCAGTTGATACAGAGTACAGTGAGTACTTGGTGACCCTGCTCATTGAGCTTGCTCATCCTCCCTAATTCCTTATCCATCTATTCCAGCAACTGAATATCGGTTTTGGTAATTGTGCTGGTGTGCGTGTGGTTGGGTTGCCATAAAAGACGTTTTTTACACATCGTGGTTCTCCTGCACCCTTAATAAAACCCACTCCTGTGGTAAGAGTTTGGTTCAGCTTGCAAAATATATCAACCTTTCCAGATGTAATTTTGATTAGACATGCATTGTCTCCTGATGGTGGTGCTTTGATCCCGTCTTCCCCTCTGACAACCTTGGTGTCTTAGGTTGGAAGCCCACCAGCAACAAATTTCTATTTAAAGATTTTCCCAAACCCAAACCCTCCAAGAACAGAGAGCAGGAAGTCTGCTGGATCATTGACACAAATGTTCATTAGTTTATACATCATTAATTTATATAGAGAGAGAGGGCGAGGGAAGGAGAGAGGAAGAGAGGGAGAATCACACACCTGTGTGACCTTGTTCTGTGAATTTAAACAGCTGGGGGTCCATGTTGTGGAGGCTGTCTCAAATGGCTGACAATATTCCCGCTGTGACTCCTCATATTTCTCTGTATTTATCATGTGTATGTCAGAGACCTATACCCGTTTGTGTGTGTCTGAGCTTGGCTTTTCTTTCTATTTTGCTGAGTGTGTGTGGGTGTGTGTGCTACAGCAGCTGTCCTTTCATTCCCCAAACCCTCCACTTATTGGAGAGAAATGTTTGAAATCACAGCTTCTACACGAGGGAGTACCAATCATCAGTCTGACTGGTATGCTGCCTTTAGCCTTTGTGAACCCAAGATCTTTGTTTTTTTCTTAAACTGTTACTATGTCTTTTATGATCGTCAACATGGTTACCCATGCCATTTTGTCACGTTACTAAAATCAAACCATTTGTAAAAGTAAAGTACGAGTAACACAGTAAAATTGTATGTTCTCTGCAAACCAGTTTGTGAATGTTTCCCTCTGCTCCGAACGCAGGTGTTTTTTTTTTCTTTGTTAAGTCAAAGGGCCTTTACAGATACAGACATCACAACAAAGGGACACTGGTGGTGAGGTGTGTGTGGATATGTGGAGCTCCATCTGGGCAGCAGTTGATGTTGATGGCCGTGTCTCAAAGTGGTTTATGCTTCTCAGACACCTATAGTTTAATGCCACGTGTGTGGTGCATTTCATATAACGTTCATTGCTCATATGCAACAACAGTACTATCTTAAAAAAGGTTGCGTCGGGCAAAACCATGGTGATAACATGTCGTCCTTACAAGATTAATCATGAAATTACATAGGATTTCATATATAGGTACGGTACTTAACAATGACCAAAATAAAACGTACTACTAGCATGATCAGTAACATTAAAATGCTTCCAAATATGATTTGTTACCGTGTGACGTTGTGATGTCACCAATTGCTTATTTCCACCTAGATAAGATAAGCTAATTTCACGTCTACTCAAAATATGATATTCAGGAAATGTAGCTGCAACGGCAGCAGTAATTGGAGTAATTGGTTATTTTATAGCAGTCTTCTACTTATAAGACAGGATATGATATCACTTAATACCGGAAACTACGGATACACCGAAATTTCGGCCACCGAAAATTTCGAAACACTTATCACCGAAACAACATGGCCGAAACAGGAAATTGTGATGACGCAAACAAAAACCACGGCCAGCACACGCTTGTCTGGATAAGCGCCTCTGCACCATAGATCATCAGTGAAACAAATGACACCTTTAGCTAAATGTAGTAATCTAGAGAACCAGCTACAACCTTGTTTTCATCCAAACGAGCCATCTTTAGCGACGGCTCGCTATGAGACAGCTGCTATGAGCTGTCGGCTATCAGCCGTGAGTTTAGGGACCGTCCGCAAAGTGCCGACAGCTTCTATGAGCTGTCGGCTATCATCCGCGAGCTTAGGGACCGTCTGCAAAGTGCAAAACGGAAAACGGTGTTGTCGTTTTTTCAGTGCTAAATAAATATTTTTATACTTTTAATAATTGTAATTGATTTATTCTTTGAATTGCAATGCCTTGATTTTAGTGAGGTTAGTACACAGTCATAGCTATAAATGCAATGGTAGGCCTACTAATAATTGGCATAATAATTTATTTTGGTGTTTCGGTTTTCGGCCTTGGTTTCCTCATTTTCGGTTTTCGGTTTCGGCCAAGAATTTTCATTTCGGTGCATCCCTACCGGAAACATTCAGCTTGGTACAGCAGCAAATAATTTACTTTATCGTTATCTGAAAGTGAACTCCTTTTAAAAGGGTTCCCTTCAAGGCCGGGACCGGGGCCGGGACCGGGGCCGGAGCCGGGGCCGGGGCCGGGGCCGGGGCTTCCTCCTCCGGGGGCGGGGGCAAAGGCTCCTCCTCCTCACTGAAACGTGGCTTGATGACTCGGATAAAGACGAGGATCTCGTTATAAGCGGGTTTGGAAGCCCACTTCGGCTTGACAGGTCATCGGAGATTACCGGTAAAAGCAGAGGAGGAGGAGTGTGCCTCTATATCAATCAGAGGTACTGTAATACGGCCGTGGTTCGGGAAAAAATATGTACACCCGATATCGAACTACTGTCTGTCTCACTCCGACCCTACTATCTGCCCCGGGAGTTTCAACAACTTTTTTTCACACTTGTTTACATTCATCCACGAGCAAACGCATCAGCGGCGGTACAGCTGATTGCAGATGTCACACACAGACTTGACTCAATTTGCTCCGATGCTCCCAAGTTCATCCTTGGAGATTTTAATCACTGCACTTTAAATAAGACTATGAGAACCTATGAACAATATGTAACCTGTTCGACAACTTTGAAAAACTCTAAAATTGACCTGTGTTATGGGTCTGTAAAGGGAGCTTATAAGTCCCTGCCCATGCCTTCCCTCGGAGCGTCATATCATAACAGTGTTTACCTAATGCCCCTGTACAAATCGCTCTTCAGACGGCCCCAGTGCACCGAGAAGGAAGTTAAAATCTGGTCTCAGGACAATATTTCGGCACTTCAAGCATGCTTTGAATGCACTGACTGGAATTGTTTTCTCAGTACTTGTGATGACATTGATGAACTTTGTGACACTGTTTCCTCTTATGTTTCTTTTTGCACAGACTGTTATTCCATCAAAAAAGGTTGTTATTCATTCAAATAATAAACCTTGGGTAACTAGAGATCTTAAACTTGTCATAAACAAAAAGAAAAGGATCTTCTACACAGGAGACTCTTCTGAGAAGAAGTCTGTCTCCAGAGAAGTGAAGAGGGAAATTGCCAAGGCTAAAATAAAATATAAGAACAAGATAGAAATGCAATTCAGCGGGGGTAATATTAGATCAGCCTGGCAGGGCTTGAAGTCAATGGTCTGCATAAATCAGAGTACAAAGGGGACCCAACAACAGGTCAGCATTGGGGGGATAAATGATGCAGATTTGCCCTGTGCTTTTAACAGGTTCTTCTCTCGGTTTGAAAGGTCTGATTTTACTTCTGAAGTCCATAAGTGGAGGAATTCTCTCGTACCTCAAAGAGATCTTGAGATATCACAAGATAGGGTCACTGCCTTACTAAAGAAAATTAATATAAGGAAAGCAGCCGGCCCTGATACAATTTGTGGGCGCACATTAAAACACTGTGCCACTCAGCTCAGTGAAATTTTCACAAGTCTTTTCCAACTGTGCGCTGATCATTGTCAACTTCCCTCCAGTTGGAAAACATCAACTATAATCCCTATCCCAAAACTAACAAAACCCAGAGAGTTAAATGAATTCAGACCTGTTGCTTTAACATCTCTGGTAATGAAAATTTTTGAGAGAATCCTAAAAGATGAAGTTATCTCCTTAGTATCCGATAAGCTCGATCCCTTGCAGTTTGCTTATCAGGCTGGTAGGGGGGTAGAGGATGCAAAAGCCTTCATCCTTGATAAAATTTACAAACATTTGGAGAAGCCCCAATCTCATGCAAGGCTCTTATTTGCAGATTTCTCCTCTGCTTTTAATAAGATGCAGCCACATATTTTAATAGACCAGCTTTCATCATATTTTAAATTACCCGACCAGCTTTTATTATTGCTCTTAAATTTTTTAACGGACAGAAAACAGAGAGTCCTGGTAAATGGCACTATGTCCAATCCACTGGTCTCAAATACAGGCTCACCCCAGGGTTGTGTCCTGTCGCCTTTACTTTTTATCTTGTACACAGACAGCTGTAGGTCTCAAAATGGAAGCAGTCACTTGGTGAAATTCTCAGACGATACTGCACTTCTAACTCTCCTTGAGGGCTCAGAGTCTGACCATGGCAGCGCCCTACCTGACTTTGTAAAGTGGTGTGAGGAAAACTACCTTGATCTCAACGTGTCAAAAACAAAAGAACTTGTTGTTGATTTTAGGAAACATCGTGAGGAACTAAAACCAAGTATCATTCAAGGCAACAACGTTGAGATTGTTGACACTTACAAGTATTTAGGAACAGTGTTTGACTCTAAACTGAAGTTTGATGTAAACACAGAGAATATTATGAAGAAGGGCCAACAGAGGATCCACTTGCTAAGAAGGCTAAACTCTTTTAATGTTTGTAAAGAGACCATGTGTATGTTTTATCAGTCCTTTATTGAGAGCGTTTTAACATTTTCTTTTATTTGTTGGTTTGGTGGCCTCTCTATCAAGGACAAGAACTGCCTGTACAATATTGTGAAGGTGTGCTCCAAGATTATTGGCATCCGCCAGAGAGACCTGAGTTCCCTGTGGGAGAGGCAGGTGATCAAAAGAGCGCGGGGAATAATTTCCCAGCCCGACCATGTTTTGTCTTCTGACTTTGTTTTAATGCCATCTGGCCGTCGTTTTGCTGCACCTCTTGTCAAGACAAACCGTCGGGCAAAATCCTTTCTTCCCTCTGCCATCAGGTTGTTAAACCGGGAGGGCATGTGACAGCACTTATATTGTTGTATTTACTGTTGCTATTTATTTATGGTGCCATGTATGTATTACTTTTTATCTTTATTATTACCAACGTGCGGTGAGAGTCTGTGCCACATACTGTTTACCTGATATGAACTTGTTTTTGTCTCCCTTCTCTTTCTTTTATTTGTCTTTTAATGAAACTGAGTCTGCTAAACCGAATTGCCCCTTGGGGATAAATAAAGTTGTCTGAATCTGAATCTCCTCCTCCTCTGGGGCTGGGGCCGGGGCTGGGGCTGGGGCTTCCTCCTCCGGGGGCGGTAGCTGCTCCCCTGGCTGCTGCTCCTCCTCTGCCTCTGCAGAGAGAAAAAACAAACAGCAAGAGAAAACAGGACAGCAAATTAATGACCCTGTAATTTATTGAAATAAATTGATCATGGAAAGAATGTATAATTGCTAAGCATTTTTCATTCACTCACTTCGAGGAACCGGGACCAGCCTCTGGGCATGGATCTCCCTCAGGTGTAGTGCTACAAATACCAAGATTTTGCGACAGATGGGGCACTCCAAGAAGGTCGTCATCTGTAAAAGTCATGAGATATTAGTTAAATACGTAATTGATTAACTAAACTAGATAATTAATGTATATTTGTGATAATGAATTAAAGATCAGTAATTAGGAAGCTGATCCACCATTATTGTTCAATAATTAATAATGAAATAATTAATAATAAACAGATTCTATCCATCGTGGAGGACACACTGAGGCCTATACACGTGCTTGGCACACACAGGCCTATGAGCGCACAACAACCTAATAGCTCGACATATTAATCACAGAGGACACGCTGAGGCCTATACACGTGCTTGGCACACAGGCATGTGAGCGCATAAGAACGTAATCACGTAAATGGATTAACTTGTATATTTGTAATAATGAATTAAACCTCACCAACTAGGAAGCTGACACCATTATTGTTCAATAATTAATAATGCAATAATTAATAATAAACTGAGATTCTATCCATCGCAGAGAACACGCCTAGGCCTACGGAGAGCACACACACACACACACGTAATAGCGGTCTAATCATAAACTGTAAAGAATTCAAGTCATGCATTGTTCGAATTTAGAATATTTGTTGACAGCCCTCACACACACACACACACACACACGGTTCTACCCCTTTCATATATATATATATATCCTCCCGTCTTTCACGCTTTAGGTTTTGGTTTGGTGATTCACTTTTTAAAGTGATGCCCACACAGTTTCTATGGTAACAGCGCTATTAAAAAACAACTCCTTGAGTGGGGTGTTCCCTGAATGGAACTTGAAGTTCACATCACACGATTTCACACGTTTTTACAGAGAGCTCATGTGTTACTGCTTGGAACCTCAACAAAAGACCAGTCACATAGGCTCATTCAAGCAACTTCACTTTGTAACACTTCTGGGGTCATTGTCAGACCTAGCTGGGCTTTTGTGTTCACCCCAGTTTTTAGCTTGCTCGATTCAATATTTTGATATTTGTTACCTGTGACCTCAAACCCTTGTTTCTACTGCTCTATCTGCTGCATTATGTGCTTTGTGATGAAGATGATTTAAATGTCATTGCACCTATTTTGTTAGAATTTGGCCTCAGCGTTGAATTGCATTTATGATGCTGTGGATTGTGTTTAAACACCTTTTTTAGGGTGGCCAAGTGTCCCCATTTTTGCAGGATATTCCCGATATTTAACCCTCAGAGGTTAATGTCCCTCAGTCAGGGCGGGCCGACTACATAATGTCAAGCTCTGATTAATCTTGAGGATTTATGGACGGCTATTTGAAAAACATACTGTATATAATAAAAAAGGAATTCACAGTGCATATCTTTCCCTGTCTGAATCGAAGCTGGCGGAGGCCACTGTTGCAGAATTACTGATAGTTTTTCTGATTTTTTAAATTCATTAATTTATCTGAAGTGGTCACCCGAAGATAAAATAAACATGCTATTGTAGAGGACGGATTGCCAGAAAAGGAAAAAACCTGTTCTAGTCATGTTTATTAAGTGACTAACTCCTTATTATTGGTAGGTAGAGCATTTTGGTACCTTTCGCCCTTGTTTAGATATTTAAATAGCAATATTCATTATCATTTACTAGTGGGAGTGCCACCATGCAAAACCAAATCTTGGGAGAACCCTAAAAGATGGAATAACGGAATATAATGGAATTTCATTTTTTTAAATAGGGCGGAATTCCCCCCTTAAGAGCTCCACATAAAGTTTGGGCGGGGATACTACTTGTGAGCTTAATTACATTTGGCCCCCAACACTAATTTAAGGGATTCTCTTCATTAAATTCCTTATACAAATGTCCTCATATGCTATTATTTTAACTGTTGTGTACTGTACTCGGTCTTCTGCTTTATCTTTGCTCAGTTGAAAAATTAAGAAAAAAAGAAATCAAACACCTTGTTTTCAATTAATTCATTAACTTGTAATCCTACATGTACTAACAGTAGTTGCTAACTTCATGGTACATCAGTATCCTCATGTACCATGAATGTGTACCGATTGCATAATACCTGCTACCCCCCACTGAAATTGTAGAGGTACATTTAAGCCAGCGGTCCATTTTTGCATTAGCCTACTGAAAGCTCATAGCGATGGAAATAATTGCCAAGAACAGCACATGGATTGTGTACAACTTATGAGAGAGAGAGAGAGCGAGAAGGAGCAAGTGCGAATGGGCTTTGTGTGCCTGCGCGCGCGCGTGTCACCAGATCAAAGATTGTACAAAGGACTAGGGCTGCAACGATTCGTCAACGTTGTCGACAAAAATCGATAATAGAAATAGTCGACAATGAATTCCATTGTCAACAATTGTCGCCAGGCGTGTTTTTCCAACGGAGTATCTCAGGCATCTCACTTCATTACAATCTCTGCCGAGAGTCGCACATGCTCAATAGCGTCTCTGCCGTGCAGTAACGTATACAGAAATGGCGGCGTCCTACACAGCAGCTACACGTACCAAAACTTCTAAAGTTTGGGAGCATTTTAGCCTGGATACGGCGAATAAAAAGATTACTTGCAAGATTTGCAAAGCAGACCAGACCAATTTGCTTTGCAAGGTTTGCAAAGCAAACCCGCATTATGCTGACCTGAGAAAAAAAAAGTGCTATACCTGCAATCCTGCACTGAAATTTAAGCCCTGCAAAGGGCCAACTATCATTATGTAGGATGATGTTAACAATACCAATAATGTCAAAAATTAACTTCAGTGGCGGTTGTGATACCTGATCCAACTCCACGTGCATAGAACCAGGGTTTCTTTATGTTCTCTACAGAAGAGCAGGTGTTTGTTCAATTCGCTACAGACTCTGAAGGGTTCTTTATCTGTGTTTTCACGGCCTTGCCCTCCCTCCTCCCCCCGACGTCCACGTGATGACAAGGTTGGACACACGCACACACATCTTACTTTACTTTATTACTATTTCATTATGAAATAAATAAAAAGGAATATAGACTACAAGTCACATACGGGAACAAAATAGTTGTCAAATTGATAATGGTTGCTCACACTCACACGCCTGACTACTCAGATTTATAGACATAGATCTCAGTAAGTGTTTTTTTATGAAAATAATGGTAACATTTATAATTTGCCTACTGCTTTGGCTGACATGTGCTGTCTTCAAGAGATGTGTAATGTCAAATTTTCATGTCAGAAATTCCCTTTTGAGATTATTTTTTTGTATTTTTGCCTTCTGTTCTCAAACCTAAAGGTCACTGTTCTGCCATCTTGTCTGCACCTACGTTTGAACTTTGTTTTGGGGGGTTGAAATAGAAAGCTTTATATCTGCTGTTTGATTTATTTTTTGACTCGAAGGTGAAGTTGTAATCCCCAGTATTTCTAGTGGCAGAATAGTGGTAATGGAAAAAGTAAAATAACACGCAGTTCAACCTAAAATGATAGGGAGGCTGGATTTTGGAACAAGCAATCACAAACACGGTACAATACAAACTGTTCATTCCATATCGTGTGAATATACCCTGGCCACAGGATTGTTTTTGTATATTAATTATACACATAAAACGGGTTACTCAAGTATTTTTGTGAAGAAAAAGACTGAAGGAAGTACGAGAGAGAGAGAGAGAGAGAGAGACCACATCCATTGTCTTCAAAACAACACTGGCCTAGTTCTGTGTTGGAGACAATACAATCTTCGCTCCAACGGAAAATTGTACCCAACATTTTTTGTGATCGGATGTTTTATTCTGTACTTTAGTTTAGATCTATACTGTGCGTCACAGGAAGATCCTCCTTTGTTTATGTACTTGCGGTCGGACAGTCAATACTGCACTAGTTGAAACGAGTGCCAGCAAGGCATTTCGCTCTTGAGGCATTTTGAATGTGTTCTTAAAAGGACCGAACAACAAAAATAATCCATGGAAAAGTTTTGTTACTTGAAAATCATGCATCAAAGGAAGAAAGTGCCAAACATGCAATAATTCAGCCTAGTGTTGTTCTGGCCTCTGTGTCGCATTGGCTAAGAAAACAGGGCGATAAAAAAGAGATGATTAAACAATAGCCCTTTGTCCATGCACTGTGGTTAATTGGTTATTCACAATAGATGAACCTCACAGTTCTCGAAAAGGAGGAAACCAAAAGAGTATACTGTAATGATGGTTGGAAGCAGCACTCGAGCAACTGTATGGTTTGTAGTTTCTCAAGGGATTCAAGTTGTGATTCCTGCATTGAAACTTTGACTTTGACTGAAATTTGGTCGGTTGGGAATCTGTTTTCTGTTCACCAGGGGTTGGCAAAAGGCAATATGTCCTTATTTTGGTAAAATACATCATGTGTTTATAGAGGGAATGGCCTAAATGAATTATCCACAAGGTCAGCTGTCATTTTAGGGGGGTTTTCATCGTAACTATCAAACTGTCAAAACAAATGGACAGACAAGACTATATTTTTAAACTGCATATTTTTCAAACCATTTGCATTATCTGAACGAACCCAAACACCCAATAAAATGTTTAATAATTTCTCAGCAAGTGTCAGTATGTGTCTTCAGAAATAAAACATGAGAAATGCTCTTTCAGTCTCACAGAATAGTTTACAGTATAGTGTCTGTTAATTAAGAGTTTGAAATGACAATTTTTATGTGAAAAGTGCAGCTTTAATGAACACAGGCACTGGATTTTCTTTCTCAAATATAACCTTTTTAATAAGAAACGTATGAAAGTTTTTTAGTAGCAATGATTACTTTTCAGTTTAATATACATATGTTTGACTTTTTTGTGACATTTATCGTAAAATTAATCAAATCTTCTAACCATGCCATGAAAATGTGTAGCAATTCTGTGAAACAGTGAGTCTTTGCATTAAAGTCATAGATAACTTACCATAACCATAACATATCACAGACAGATGGATCAACTCCACACCTACCGAATATCGTGTCAGGGAAATGTCAAAATATATTAATATTCATCTCAAAGGCGGTTAATAACTTTAGATTTCAGGGGTGTGGTCTGAGTCACTGCCTCACCTCACTGTTTTGTCTAGTTTTTATTTCCTCAGAGTATGCTGTGGCTTCCCTCATCTGTCATCACCATAATGTAAGTGATCAGATGTTTGATGCTTCGCTACGCGGCCAGGAGCGGAATTTGAATCCATCAATTAAATCAGCTTGAAGTAAAGGTGTAGACCAAAATTAGGGGAGATTGCAATGGATTTCATGAAACATAATTTTCTGATTCTTGATGCACACCTTGATAACCCTTAATAATAACATAATAATAGGGCTGCAACGATTCGTCGACGTTGTCGACAAAAATCGACGATAGAAATAATCAACAATGAATTCCATTCTCGACAATTGTTGCCAGACGTGTTTTTCCAACGGGGTGAGGCATCTCACTTCATTACAGTCTCTGCCGAGAGTCACACATGCACAATAGCGTCTCTGCCAAATGGTAACGTATACAGAAATGGTGGCGTCCTACACAAAAGCTACGCGTACCAAAACTTCTAAAGTTTGGGAACATTTTAGCCTGGATACGGTGAATAAAAAGATTACTAGCAAGATTTGCAAAGCACACCAGACCAATTTGCTTTGCAAGGTTTGCAAAGCAGACTGTTGTGTCCACTACCTGATTGCACCACTGGGGTGCGCTCTACTGTTGTGTGGTGTGTTGTAGAGAGGAGGTAGAGGAGGAACTCGTGAGAGTTAGCCTAACCTAGAACTACAGTACTGTGCTACATGCTTACCTTAAATACAATTATACTTGAACGTATGTCGGTCTCCTGTGCTTAATACTACTTGCAACATAACAAATTGGCGACGAAGAACTTACTCACGTTACTTTTGCACTACAGATTTTTTTTTTTCTACATTTTAATGTTTCAACATGAGTGCTATGGCGCCTTTCCCAGATTTTTTTCTGCCTGCGCCGGGGGAGCCCGCCGTTCCATTCAAGGTTTGGGAACAAATATTCAAGAACTACTGCTTGGTCATCGACGTGGATGGACTAAACTGGACTGAGGCAAGACAACGTGCCCTTTTGCTTCACTGCTTAGGAACAGAGGGACAAAGAATATTTTACACATTGCCGGAGACTGGTGCTACATTGGCAACTGCGATAGCTGCCCTGCATGGCTACTTCACACCAAAGGTAAACGTTGTCGTCGAACGACACACATTTAGAAAACGAGTCCAGCTTGCGGATGAATCGATCATTCAGTACGTGACTGCTTTGCGACGGTTAGCTGCTACTTGTGAATTTGCTAGCTGTGATGACATGATACGTGACCAGCTAGTGGAACATGTTGCAAATCCACGGATCCGAGAAAGACTGTTGCTAAAAGAAAAGTTAACACTGGAGCAGGCTACCACTATTGCTAGTCAGATAGAGTCAGCTGGAGAACAAGCAAAGTGCATGACTAGTGTTAAAAGTAGCTTTCCTGTACATGCAGTCCAAGTTCAAGGAAAAGGGATGAGTAGACAGCCATAAGGGAATGCACGTTCAGGCTCATCTGCAAGCCATTCTACCGCCAGTTACACTCCCGCTACAAATTCCCGCTCATGTTTTCGTTGTGGATCCGACAAGCATTTGGCTAATGCACCGGAATGCCCCACGATTAAAGTCATGTGTAAAACCTGCAACAAGAAGGGACATTTTGCGTGCGTGTGTAGGTCTGCTGCACAGACTCATAGCGTGCGTCAAGTGGAAATACCGGAATATACTCTGCTATTGCTGCAACAGTCAGAGTCACCAGCAAAATTACATTGCACTGTGGACATTCGTGCTGGGACATTGCAAAAGACAGTTACACTTACAGTGGATACGGGAGCCTCAGTGTCAGTTTTGCCAAAATGCATAGTGGAGGAATACTTCGAGGGAGTGCCTCTACAGCCGCCTGTAGCTCGTCTTGTGACATACTCCCAAACTCCAATCAAAGTGCTGGGATGCATGCCTGCTACAGTGGCGAGGAACAGTGAGTACTGTAAAGTGAACTTTTATGTAACAGAGACTGGGACTCCACTAATGGGCATGGATTTGATAACTGCACTTCAGCTGCGTATTTAGGGTGACAAGGTGCTTTCTGCCTCACCTGCCTGCAACCCTCCTGCTTCCAGCCCAGTCATGCAGCTCTCCAAAGCCGAAGCGCAAGCTCCAACAGTGGGTTGTGTGAAAGGTTTCATGCATAAAGTTAAGGTCTCTGAGTCTGCCATACCTGTTCGCCAAAAGCTACGACGTCTGCCCTTTGCTGTCAGATCTGATCTGTCTGATGAATTGAACAGATTGCTCTCTGCTTGGGGTGATTGAACGGATTGACGCATCACCCTGGGTTTCACCCATCGTCGTGATACAGAAGAAAACAGGTGGCATAAGAATGTGTGTTGACCTCAGAGAACTAAATAAAGCCATAGTGGTGGATAGTCATCCTCTACCACATATGGATGAACTGCTTTCTACTCTTGCCGGGTCAATCATGTTTTCCACAATTGACCTTGAGTGCCTATCATCAACTTCCTCTGCATCCCGATAGTAGGGATTTGACTGCATTTGTAACCCATGAAGGCCTTTTCCGATTCTGCAGGGTACCTTATGGTTTAGCGTCAGCTCCATCTGCTTTTCAGAAGATGATGTCAGTCGTCCTGCAAGGTGTTCCAAACGTCAACAACTACCTAGATGAAATCATATGCTTTGGACGCACCCAAGCGCTGCACGACACTGCACTTCAAGAAGTGTTACAGCGGCTTACAAATGCAGGTCTGCGTCTCAATGATAAAAAGTGCCAGTTCAGACAGTCCAGTCTGCGCTTTCTGGGTCACTTAGTGTCCGCACAAGGCATCGAGCCGGATACAGAACATGTTAAAGCAATTGCACAAGCACCTCCACCACACGATGCAGGCACCTTGCGTTCATTTCTGGGCATGATTTCATGGTACAACAAATTCATACCCAACCATGCAACTGTGGTTGAGCCACTGCGTGCCGTCCTTCACAGTGACTCAGACTTCAAATGGACTGATGAGGCTGACAAGTGTTTCAGGGAGTTGAAGCAGCTGTTGGTGGACAGCCCAGCATTGGCCTTGTATGACCCTGCCCTGCCAAGCATCGTTTCTACAGACGCCTCTGACTATGGCATAGGCGCCGTCTTCACGCAGATACATCCTAACAACATTGAACGCACAGTCGCATTTGCTTCAAGAACGTTGACACAGGCCGAAAGAAAATATGCAACAGTTGAAAAAGAGGCCTTAGGCTGTGTTTGGGCAGTCGAGAAGTGGAGAACGTACCTGTGGGGGCACAGATTCACTCTGCGTACCGATCACCAGGCCCTCACTACTCTTCTATCTACTAAAGGTGCTGACAGAGCTGGAATGCGCATCGCGAGATGGTCAGCCCGACTGCTGTGCTTCAACTATGACGTAGTGTACCGTGCTGGCACACAGAACCAAACCGCAGATTGCTTGTCTCGATTACCATTGCCTACTGATCCTGCATACGAACCAGAGACTGAGCCCGAGTTGGTTGCATCTTGCGTCTGAGTTCAAATCTGCCTCCGCATCGTGCACAGAGATCTCTGCTCTGTGCACACAGATTCAAAAAAGATGGCCTGCTTCTCAAAAATCAGTGAGTACTGAACTGCAACCATACTTCAAAATGCGAAATGAACTGAGTGTACACGGAGACTTAGTGTGCCGTGGGTCTCGCTTAGTGGTGCCTATTTCTTTACAGAAAACATTAGTTGTGCTGGCACATGAGAACCACCAGAGCATAGTACAAACTAAACGCCTGCGCGAGTTGTATTGGTTCCCTGGAATGGATTCCCTTGCTCAGTCTTACATCTCAGCCTGCACGCTATGCCAAAGCCTGGACCACACGGCAAAGACTTTCGCCGCACCACTACAGCCAGTACCTCTGCCTGCAGCACCATGGACCAAGATAGGTCTGGACATAGTAGGACCATTCGAGACAGCCCCATGGAACTGTAGGTATGCCATTGCTCTTACTGACTACTATTCCAAATGGCCTGAAGTGGCTTTTACAGCATCAATTACCAGCAAGATCATGATTGGATTCCTCGCTAACATCTTCAGTCGTTATGGCAACCCTGAATGCGTAGTGACTGACAATGGGCCTCAACTGATTTCTACTGCCCTTTCCACATTCTTCAAAGACCGCAACATAAGACAGATCAAGGTGTCTGTGTATCACCCAGCGTCTAATGGAGCTGTAGAAAGATTTAATCGAGTCTTGAAGAGCTGTGTGCAAGCTGCCATCGTACAAGCTACACCATGGAAAGAAACAATGACCGCTTTCCTACAGACTTACCGTGCAACCCCAAAATTCAATGACGATTGTTTCACCTTTTGAGCTGATGTTTGGTCGCAAGATGAGAACCAAACTTGCTGTTATGCCATTGCCAGACTGCGAACACAGTGATGCTGAGGTACGCCAGTGGGTCTCCAACCGCCAGACTCAGATCAAGACATACTGTGACAAAAAGAGGGGAGCGTGAGTGCCTACTCTCAAAGTAGGTGAGAAGTAAGTAGTGAAGAAGCAGACTCATGTGCCCAAAGGGCATCCCAGATTCGCAAAGCCAGTTGAAATCCAAAAGGAAGTGGGTCCCTGCACATACAGACTTTCTGATGAAACTTTGGCATTCCTCTCACCTCACTCGCGTACCTGATGCAGCCGTGATATCTGCAGACCAGTGCACTCAAGCAACTGATGCAGAGGTGATGCCTACAGAGCAGCCGCTGGCTGGAACATCTCAACCCTACACGCCTGAGAGAACCATGAATGACCGAGTGCATCCTGCCAGATATCGTAAACCTCCGGACTGATTAAAAGACTATGATACAGGAAATGCAAGAACCCAGGACTTTGCCGTATCCTTTTAAGTCATGTTTCTGAGCTTAAATGTTCTTGCTAAATGTGTTTTGATAAATACAGTCAATTATTATTTTGCATTTAACTATTACGGTCCGATACTAGCCATGATATTATTTCTCATTTCTATCACTTGGTTTAATGTTCTATGGTTATAGATTAACATAAGAATAATCGTATTACTTCAAAGGTTCTTACAGAGAGAAGTAATTGTTTTAATACAATAAATAAATTAAATACATTTATTTATTCATTTATTTAATACTTAAATACAATTATACTTGAACGTATGTCGGTCTCCTGTGCTTAATACTACTTGCAACATAACACAGACATTGCGTATCACGGCAGCACCTCGGTGATGCACAAACATTTAAAGAGAAAGCACGTCGGACAGTTGACCGAAATGGAGTCTGACTCGCCTCGGTAAGATTCAAGTAACATTCAAGCTCGTTTTGTTTTTCAAATAAAATTATTATCTTGGTGGATAACCGTGCCCGCGGTGTGGAAACCGTGTGCTTAAATCCTTCCCAGTGCTTCATCCGAGCAGTGTTTGTAATAATGCCGTTTAAAATAACGGCGTTAGGTAACACTGTTATTTGTTCAGTAACAGGGTAATCTAACTAATTAATTTTTCCGTTGTTACAACGGCGTTACTGTTATTGACAGTTAAATGCGGTGCGTTACTATGAATTGATTGAATAAACTGTGTAATCCGAACGCACCCCTGGCTGCACACACAAACTGCTAGTGAGGAGACTGGCTGGTTTAACAAAGAGATAAGCAATTATTATTGGCTAAGGCAGAGTCGTGTTTCATGGTAGCCAATCGGAGCCAGTGTTTTTACACACAAGCCAGGATACGCGTGCCACACGCACACTTACACACAAACACCAAACAGATTTGATGAAGCAGTAGAAATGGCGAGTCCGGAGCAATCCGATGAAAAGTTGGCATTTTAAAGGTGGAGATATAAGCACTATTTCAAATTCATTGAGGTCAAAGGCAAGAATGTGCATGTAAAGTGAACATTATGTCCAGGAGCAAAGACATTGTCGACATCCGTTGTAAGCAACTCTAATTTAATGAAGCATCCCACAACGACACACGCATCTACAAAGCTACTTTTTTTTTTTACAGTAACGCAAATAATTACTTTCCCTGGTAACTAGTTACTTTTATTATAGAGTAATTCAGTTACTAACTCTGTTATATATATATATATATATATATATAATAAAATATGCATTTTTCATTGAAGTACCCATCTTTCTTGTGTTTATTATCATTTGCCACATAATTAAAGCAACCTCATGCTAAATTTAAGAAAAATGTAATAATTATCAGATTAGTCGACTAATCGTTTCAGTAGTCGGTGACTAGTCGACTATTAATATAGTCGTTAGTTGCAGCCCTACATAATAATAAACATAATTAGAAGTTCATTACAGAATAACTTCTAATCGTATTGCGGGAACAAGGTAAATGTGGCTCCAGCTAATGCAGAGTTTTTGTTTTGTTTGGAACTAGTAACTGTTCTTGGATAAATGATATCTATTGCAGGGGTGGGCAGCTCACTGCATGCTGGGTAATAATTGAGATATGTTCAGATTGATTCTAAACTTTCTGTATTTCTTTCAAAAACAGAAGGTTATCTTTACACAAAACCAATTTATTATTAAGAAAAACATCAGCGGTCACTTGCGATGGCGAGATCCACCCTGAATCATGGGTAAAACATCTCACGGGACAAAGAAGGCAAACTGCCAACCATACTCAGAGCAAGGATATATGTTGCAAATCAGAGGAGGAGATCTTGGTTGTTTATGGCAATGCAGACCCGGGCCAGGTTGCTGGAAATCTGTCTGAATGGGAGGGGGGACAGAAGCATATGCCAGAGCAAAGAAAACATGAACTTGCATATTCGTCTGGTTTTCCTGACAACTTCAGAACAGGTCATAGCTGAAATAAATCAGCTCTGTTCAATTAGCTATTTTCTCCCTTTTTGCCTTGCATAAAGTTACAATATTTTCAACTTTAAAGCTTCTCTCTCTGTGCCAATCAATCACATTCCTGTCTGCATTTGTGGCCACAAAAATACAAATATTCATAAATAATGCATTTATGAATAATTAATACATGAAATTCCTATTAACATACCTGGAAAGCAGTCAAAATTCGCTGTCTTGAATTCAGAATGTCCTCCACAGTTGTGTAGATCCTATGAATTATTTTGGGAGGGGTGTATGAGCTTTTGTTAATGATGTCTAGCCCAGTTTCACATGAGCTGCTTTTACACAAAGACGTACAGCCCGCTATTAAACCGCTATTCTCCCAACGGGCCGTATATGTGAACGACAAATCCTGACATTGGACACCCTGAAAAAAGAATACCCCTGAGGTAGTATATTAGCCTGCGGAAATGTTAATTACCTTATATGTGAATGAGCAGTAGAATGTGTTTTTTATTATTATGTTACACCTTTCCTGCTGTCGGCTCCCACACCGTAGTCGAGGAGCACAGGGGAGACGTTCCCTCCAGGGCCGAAGTTTTCTCGGGGGTAACACCCTTCACTTTGACCGGCAGTGGGTCTGCTTATAGGTTTGAATATGGTCGGAATGAAGCGGCCACCGATTCTTGAGGCTGGGTACTTTATTGTTAGTTTAACTAACTTTACAGTACATGTTTGCACAGACACAACCAGTCTCTCAGTTTAGTGAAAGACTCTCCAGTCTTTCACTAAACTGACACGCGCTACCGCTCGATCTCCTCGCTCATCCACTCACTCACACACACTGCCATTCTCGTGCACACACATACGCTAACTCTCGTAACAATTATTATTGACAACAGTTAGCTGAACATTATAGGGTCCCGTCCTTCCTTAAACAGAGAAATCAACTACATTTGTCCCAGTGTTTGTTAGATGTGAAATGAAGCCAAAAAAGACGCTCTCTTCCTCCGGTAACGCAGTTGTTCGCAACACCTTTCTTGCTCGTTGTTTCTTCTAAATTTATTTGTCTCTAACTCATGCTCCAATCTTTCATCAATCGATGCAGATGTTGTGGATGCAATGAAATATATGATCCATCGCTGCAGCAACATTTAAGATGATCGCGATGAGTTCTGCCTGTTCTGCCTCCGCACTGTCTGCGGTCAAAGCAAAACAAACCAGAGTGACAGCAGCCGTCTCTTGCAAACCTTGACCCTACGTCAAATCCCGCCCCTTGCAAGCCCACCCCCCTAAACCAGCCAGAGATTCTACTGATGACTGAGCGACACCGATGTCTGCATATCGGGCATCAAGTGGGAATAAGTGTGAATGACCCTCACGGTCGAACCTCCTGATCTGATCGACCCCCTGATCTACAAACACGGAGAAAAGACGGACATGTGTGAAAAAGGCAATTCTTACATAGTGAAGACCAGAGTGAGACCACAGAACGTTCAGAGAGCTGTTGTTCTAGAGCCTCTTTGGTGAGACTAGGGTTGTGTACCGTTTACATTCCAGGTACCAGTACCAGAAATTTGGTACCGGAACCCAACGGTTACTTATCGATTTCTACTCTATGCAATAACATTATTTTGGTTGTAAAGAAAGAAATTTTTCAATTTCAACATTGTTTCTTTGGAACACTTTTGTCACCACACAATAACACCTCTCCCTGCAACCCTCTCCCTGCCCAATCCTATCCTTACAAACGCCATCCTGTCAGTCAGTCACTGCAGCGGGAGTGACTCCGGTGGGGTCACGGTGTCCTCTGGGACAGGGTGAAGGGTGAACCCTCTGGGGCTCCCACTGGGACACCAGGCAGGGTGGAGGGCGCGGACTGGCAGACCTGTCCATCAAAGCAAGAGTGTAAACATGACTCATGAGTCATGAGCTGATGACTGATAATAAAAACAACAATAATAATTAGGTATTCAGAGTATCTGTGGATACCTATTGTTATATAATATAATTATATAATTAATAAAAAATATATTTTATGCCTCGCAAGAACATTCTAGTTCATTACTTGAAGCCCGGCTGTTGCAAGTACTTAGTGTGGTTTGTTTGCTACATTCCAAGCTTTGTCTTATTTGTTAAAAGAAAAATAACAATTTACCGAGCAGCTATGGTGATCAGTCACAATTGGACACACACACACATGCACGCGCATGCACGCACGCGCGCATGCACGCACGCACGCACGCAGCAGATGGAGGTCTGGGATTTGCAGCGTGGCTCTGTTGAGACGACAGCTTCGCCATCGAGCTAGCACCATTCAGATTCATTATCACACACGCAGACATGTGCGTACACACACACACACACACACACACACACACACACACACACACTCTCTCACTTACTTACTTTCTCGGACATGTAACTATTATACAACACACCAACACGCCCTCTCACTCCAACACAAACACAGCCACACAACCAGAACAACCCTGTGACACACGGCAACCTACTTGGGAGATTTGACAAATGTGTCCGTCTTGTGCGCTGGTGTTCACAGTGAATTACCCATGAGCAGTTCCCCCGTCAACATTGTCATTGAAGAACACGCTCCTGCCAATCATCGACGGGCATGCCACAAATCTTGCTTACATATCATATATTTTAGAATTAATTGTTTCTTTTCATCCATTGTATTTCTTATTGTGTTCATCGTTAAACAAGAGAAACAAAATAAAGAGTTCAGATGATCATTTTGGCATTTGGTGGGTTTTCATTCAAATTATATGCCGGGCTTCCTGATGATGACACTTCATTACTGCTATATTATTCTAACACAGTAATCGACCGTCACAAGCCTGATTTCCGCTGAATAAAAGTAATGTGGGCACACGGTCAATTCAAACTGTATAGCAGCCCCGGTGCCATCATTTCTGGTGCATTGCGTTGTCATTTTATTAATAACTTTCTCAGGAAATGACATATGCTCTTGTCATACCTGTAGATGAACCCATTTCCATGGCAACAGTCCAAGGATTCTAGATATTCCCTTCATGTTGACTACACCACATTTTCATAATCTTGACAAACGCATGAAGAATGCACCCCTTTTAATAAAGACTTGCCGTTCCCCTCGCTAGTATTTTTTTCTTAACACGTTAGAGCTTGCATTCCTTCTTCAGCATGTTTTTCCACTTTTTGCCTGGATTTATGGATTTCTGCTTTATTCTGTCTCTGAGGCCCTGTTTGCACTTACTTAGGCTTTTGACTATTTAATAATATATCCTGCTCCAAAACGTTGCCAAAATATGAACATAATATATAATGTATATAGATGTTTGATCAATTACGAATCATGAACTGATCTTGCTCCGAGAGACCAGACTTGGCTGGAAACTAATTGTGGTCGGCTTCTTTTGTCTCAATGTGCCAGTGTGCAGAAATCTTTGTAGTTACCTAGCAACTTTAATACAATGCAAAAATAACATACCTAATACATCTGGCAACAACGTATAAAATACAGCACAAAGAGAAGGTATTTGAAGACTTTGTTTTCATTTCTATCTCTATCTCTATTTCTCTATTTCTATCTCTATCTATATCGATTTTAACATCACTATTAAGATAGGAAGAATAAAAGTATAATTTACTGGGGAAAATATAAAAACATAGAACAGTCACATTAAACGGTTTATTATATCGCCTTGATTTAACTCTTTGATTTTCGAGTCTGCCATTTTACTCTCATACAATCCACCCTGATTAGTTCATCATGTGATTCTCTAAAATACTGCCAGCAATGCAGTGGCTCTTACACTCATGTCCTCAAATCCACAGCCACACCATCCTTCCTTTCACTTTTACTTCAAAGAAGTGAAGGCCGGTCTCTGCACTCCCATTTTCATTCAATTTCAGTTTCTGATGCTCTTCCTTTGTCGCCGTATTTCGCCTTTCTTTTGCCTATTCAGTCGTTCGCCGGCTCTTTTTTCCTTCTGTTCAACGTCACTCCTCCCGGGATGAAGGTGACGGCGATCAGATTGTTCCGGAAAAGGGGAACGAGAAAAGAAAACGCTGCCTGCTTTTTCTCCACACAGTGGAAGCTTGTTAAAGGGGTGCTTTCAAGAAAACAGTGTGGCTCTGAATCCCAGCAGGATGTCTGTCACGTACGCAGGTGCCAGTGTTGCATGCTCGCAGGGTGTCTGTGTGTGTCTCTTCGCCATGTGTTGTGTTGATGCTTGACGGTATTCAGGAACAGGCCCAGCTGGTGGCTATGTCTCCCTTTCTTCTCTCTCTCTCTTCTCCCACAAAGCGACTGGTGGCCTTTGGTGAGCCTCGATCGAACCCGAAACATTGTCTTTGCGGGATCAAGCGAGACATCCAGAGTTGTTGATTCCTTATCTATGAGCGACGCCGAGGCCATAGATTGTGAAGTCACCTTGGAGGTATTGAGGAGCAGACAGGTCACAGAGTTCTGAAGGGTAATTGCCTGATTGGTCGATGGAAGTAGAAGGCTTGTAAAGGTTGAGGTGATTTCTAACTGACAGATTGTATTATTGCATGGTTATATATGGTGCTTGGCTTGCCTCAAAACCAGATGAATCTGCAATTTTTATTTCCACTGGCATATGCGTCTGACCCCCCTCCTAGTCAGACCGGGCCCAGGTCAGGCCAATCAGAACCGTGTAATAAAAAGGGGCATGTACAATACGATGACTACAGAAGAGCCCCCTATGGGAGTGTATTGAGGCCTTTTCATAAACAACCAAGATGACTGGGCTGATGTGTCTATCGGTTTGTTGCTTTGATTGGTTGCAGGTCTATCCTATCGCGTCCTGAGGCGTTTTGTTTTTGCCCATTGATAACGGCCATCGGAAATCGAAACGGAACGGAGAGGTTGCAGACTAATACACATTTGTGAATTGGTTTGGCAATGTCAGGCTAGTACTGGGCTGGGGTTTTCTGATATTATATACGTCAGTTATAATATTACTATAATCATAGGAAGGTAGAAATGGAACAGGCCAAAATATGACAAAAGAACTGCAGGAAGAAAAACTTTATAGTCTGCCCTTGATTTCAAAAATAATTTTCTTAATCCACAGGAGTGATTCATAGTTATCTGACAAAGAGCCAGAGGACTAACAAAAGAAAAAACTTCTGAGACAAGTTTAAGATTAGCTACTGTTTCTCCCATAAGCTATTGGTCATGTGATGGGAGCAGACAGTGGGCAGAACCCAGGACATGGACTGGTCTCTGTGGTATCGTGGTGTCCACCCCCTAACCCTGACCCTAACCCGAGGCAGTCTCAGAGTACTCAATACTTTTTGATTTTTACGACGGTGGTGTTAGGAAGCGCTGGAGCTCGTCTGTGCGGCAGAATAAGCCGAGGTTTCAGTGAGGTTTGACTCTGGATTCCAGCCTGTGTTGTTCACACCTCACCCTGCTGGCTGCTGTGGCTAGTCTTGATTAAAGCAGGAGGTTTTTAAGGGAATCAGCGAGAGGCTTAATGGTGACAATACACTAAATTTACACCCATTATTTTCCTTCTTTAACAATTAAATGTGTGTTTACTTCTCTTGTTTTAGCATAGAAGTACAATAGGGTAATTGTCTCTAATAGTATGGAGTTGTAGGTAATAATTCTGTCTGAGTGTCTTTTGTGATAATGGAGGATTAGGGCCCTGGCAACTAACGCTCTTATTTGGGCTTAATCGCCCTTGTGTTTATCCAGGATAAACTTTTTTTTGTAAACCGTGCGTATTCTAATAGTTTACAGTTATAGTTATACAAATAGAGGGGGCTAAACATGTTAAGGGTCTGGGCCTCACTGCTGGGTAAATGAGTGTTAAAGGGGTTTTCAGCGTTTGTATTATCCCCTGACAGAATTAAAAATGTACATACATTAAAACCATATCATTTTTATAAAGCACACTCACAACAAACACACCACAAAGCGGTTCTGAATGTGTCGGAACAACCGGAGGGAGTTGTTGATAATTTTTCATTTCATTTCAACACTATTTGTCACAGGTGTTGCTTATAATCCAGTTAATGGGTGTGCTCCTTTTATAAACCAGGGAAGTAGAATTATTTTCACTAGTTTAGGGCCCGTCCACACGGAGCCGTTTTTTGGTTAAAACGCAGATGTTTTCCATCGTTTTGGCCGATCGTCCAAACGAATCCTGTAAACGCATCGCATGAAAACGGAGTTTTCTGAAACCAGGTCCCAGGGTGAATAAATTCACAAACGCAGCCCTTGAGTGTTCGTCTGGACGGCCAAAACGCATACTTGCGTTTCGATGATGTCATCGCCACACCCCTCGAGCGTAACAACTATGGCCGACTACATGCTCGTGTTCCTGCTGGAGAAGATATTGTGCCTATTAGGAACAACAACAACACCAACTATTTCGACGCTCTGATGTTACGATCAACCCAAAACGTGTCATAGCTCACCCAAGTTGTTTCTATTATCATTGCTACATTGTCTCCAGCATATGGCGCGATTATGGACAGTATATTTTATTAAACACTCAGCTTCTGGTTAGTTCAACTTTGAGAATAGATTAACGGCGATATTTTTTTATCGCCCGATAAGAGTCTCGCGTTAACGCAGCACGTTAACGCCGATAACGGCCCACCACTACGCAAAATATTATGCTCCTGTGCCACCACGCTGAGAAAAAAAGACTGATGGACAACCACATAAGCCACATTTTACAAACAAACAACAGCCATGCGTGCGCCAATTGAGACGATCAAAAGGGTTGCGTTAACGCTTTATTACTTGAGTGACCGTTTCCGGTGAATTTCTAAAACTAAAACAGCGCCACCTATACGCCTGGAACATGAAGTAGCGTGTTGAGTCGTATTGAGATGGATCCGTGTGGACGCAAATGTTCTTGAAACGATGCCAGGGAAAACGGAGAAAAAAAAGATCGTTTTGGTACGTGTGGACTTGGCCTTAGACTACTATCTGGGCCCTGCCCGGTACATAAAGACTCCTAATGAGTGTGTTATGAGCAACACCTCTATTGAGCCAGCTGTTGGGTAAAGGGTGTGTGACTGGGACAAATAGGCTAATTGACTTCATATCTATTTAGCTACAATCAAATTCACACAAAGCAGGACAAACCAACATTTCCTGAATATATTGAGAAACTATCCCTTTTTGGCGTGAGGGAGTGACTTGCCTCTGGTATGATGATATTGGGGCTAGGTATGACTCGAGAAGGAGTAAAGGTTCAACGTGTGGTTTATTCAGAGATACAAGGTAAACGGGCATGCACTCTGGAAGTGGTTTGTAGGACATTTTATGTTTTTGATAAGGATGGCATGGTTAAGAAGTCACACCTTTAGGGTCTGGTTTTATCTCAGACAGTTTAACGGTCACACTGTTGTTTTGACCACTCTGTGTGAGCAGTTGGTTCTAATACTGTGACATGTCCAATGAGGTAATACGGTTAGCGTTAATACTGTAGGGTCTAATGAGGTTATAGATTAAATGAATTGACATCAAGAGAGAGAGAGAGACCTTCAGCGACTGCATCATTAATCATGCCTCCACAAACAATGGCCCAACAGAAGCATGGCTTTCCCTGCACAAAAGGAAGGAATTTTACTTGATAAACAGATCTTCAATAACATCATACAACCATATGATCAAAAACTAAAATAAACTTCACAGCAGCTCATCAATGGTCTCCCAACACAACACGGGTGTCTAGACTAGGCCAACGTCGACTGGTAAGGTGAGATGGTTTTATGCAATTCTGGTGACCTGTGCCCAGCTGGTCCCAATTCCCTGATGACCTAGCTTCAACCAGGCAGGTTGGAGATAGATTTGAGTACGTTTTACTCAATATTATTATCAGAGAAATCATTGCACAGGACCAAATCTGATACCCAATTGCGGGACTGTCCCATGATGCGATTGGCTACTGGGACTCTTCCCTTCAATCATATTGAATGTGGTATATGTACTTCCGTAGCAGTAGCGGGCAGAAAGTTATTCCAGCCTTGGCCAGGGAATCTTCCCATTGTTAATGGTCCGGCCTTGATTGTTCCACCTGGGATTGGCTTATTTAAGGAGAGTCTCATTTTGTGGCTGAAGGAGGTGCTGGCTTGACGAGAGGCCAGTACTAGAAGCACATGGTATGTGATGCTATGCTATGCTAGGCTATGCTAATTTATGCTAACAGTCTTTTCTTTTTGTTACATTCCTTTATTTTGTAACCCATGGATTTATTTTTGTTTATTTATTTTTGGACTGTTTTGGAGTAAATAAAACTTTTTTGTCCGAACACAATTGCCCTCGTCTTTGCCCACACTCTCCAATCCGGTTGTCCATATCCCGAATACGTGCACATGTAAGTGCACATGTTCCGTCCTCGGCCACACCACTAGCTTCTATTAAGAGCTACACATGGCGTCTTAGTTTTTGTTTGTGCTTGATTAAGAGACCATCAGACCGCCACCAATGTGGCAGCACTTTGGGGCAATGTGTCCTTTTATAAAATATGCTAATCATTATTGGAGAAGGAGCATTTCGGAATCTACTTAAGGAAGCGAAATTGTAATGGCCGCCGAGAAATGTGGTGTAAAATATGAGCACTCAGACTATCACAAGAGAATGCTGCAGTCAGTTGAGATTCATGGCTCTTTTTACAATGGCGGAATTACACCATAACGTTTAGATAATGTCCCATCCCCTACTTCATGATATCTTGTTCGCTCCCTGTTCGTCGGTACTTTCTTTTTTTAGAGTGTCTCTATTCTCCTCCGCTCAGACAAATGTAATGGGTCCCAGAGCTGGCCAATGAGCCGCGAAGCAGGCCTGATTAATTGAGAAATCTTAAGGAGATAGCGGGTGCTCACCACTGTCGAGCCAGGGAGTGTGAGGAGAGGTAATGAAGAGATACAGATGGCAGATGCCTGCGACTTAGAACGTATCAAGAGGGAACAACTCAGAGATGGGCAGCGTCAGGGTTAGGGACACCAGATCAACCTTGTGTTGAGCGCTGCGTGTTTTAATAAATAATTGAATATGCCCAGTGAACTATTCGCGTGCCGATGTATTTTTCTCATAGCACTTACCCTCTGCATAACATGAATGACGCATTACCCAGATTTAGATCGTTTGTAAAAAGAATAATAATAATAAATGGCACATTAATGGGTAACGAAAGACCATTATGCGTACATTTGGATTGGCTTTTCATGGGTTGGTAAATGGTTCAACGCACAGAGCCTTGCCTTCCCAATGTGGGTGTATAACCAAACTACTTTTGCATTTTTTCTTTTAACCCCCGGTAACTTTGAGGCAGCTCTGCTGAGAGATATCTCGTCTCATCAAGTGTCAGAGCCAGAGTTGCCCGAGTTTTGTAGAAGACACGCAGGGAGGTTGGCATGATCAAAAACGGTCTGGAAACATTTTCATCCACGGAAAGGAAGCTATGAATACAGATGAAACGATATCCCCGTCGAGGCCAGGTCTGCTGCGATTCCTTGACCGCATCAATGATTTCAACGCTATAATATGAGCTGGCTTCAATGTTTTTCTTCAACACATTTTGTATTTTATTTATTATATCCACTTTATTATATTCCATTCGTTATGATACATTTTTTACTTTAATACCTGTACATAATTTCTGCATTCAAGTTAGTCGCTTTTTGCTCTCTATACTATACTATATCTTGCATTAAGTATTACATGTGGAGAGGCTTGTTTCTCATTTATCATTAACCTGTAATGTCCCTAGCCCCCACCTGGCCCTTTCATCCTGCCAGCTGTCATTTTCCTGGTTAGCCGAGAACCCATGGAGGGCCCATCTATAGGAGTCATAGGCGGAGCCTCTTCTTCTCCATCCATCGGAGCCATACTGGCAGGGTGTAGCAGCCCAGAGCTGGCACGAAGACCATGTGACTGAGGGGGGCTGTTCAATTTTGAGAGTTTGCAATTCTATCATGAATGAAAATCCATTGATTTAACCATGCATAGACTCGGAAAGGCAAAATCACAACATCGCTACCATTTTAAAACCGAAGACATTTATTAATCAGAGCACTCGCATAACAACATGGCACTATCAGAGTGCTTGATATTTTTGTAATTGATTGAATATTTTTTGTGAAAATCAGCAGGGGTTGGCTGTTTTGAGTCTTGGGTAGAAGCCCTGAACTGGAGGTATTTGAGAAACAACAGCCGAAGCGATAGCTACATGTATCTCCGCCAATAACTGTTGTTTTGCCATTTTTCTAAGGATACATAAAGTGTCAACAGAGGGGGCAACAAATACCGCTGAGAGGGCTAAGCCCCCTTAAGACCCATCCAGGCTCCAGGCCAGGTGCGGCAGGATGCAGTACTGTAGGGGCCAAACATGGATCAAGGAGGAGTGGGGCTGGGGGCCCTATGGGCAGGGGCCTTATTTTTCGTCTTTCAAGACCAGAACAGGAATATATGTTTTTAAAAAAAAACACCCAAACTAGGTAGGTGTAAGTGTTCAGAAAGAGGTCTGTAGAAACTTTTGCAATTGACTTCTCTGGGTCATAGTAAACCCAACACACCCGCGCTCACGCAAAGACCAGAAGAACTAGACATGCATTGGAGAGGCAAAGCCAAAGGAGTTCACTAAAGCACCCAATCAACACCCAAGAAACCACCGCATCAACCTCAGCGATGCGACAGACACGAATAACACAGCATCCAGTGAACAGTGGAACAGAACACCGGAATACAGCCTTAACGAGGGGCGACGCTGGTTGGCGTGCTGGTGGGGGTGGTGCTGGTGGTGGGAGGGGGGTGTAGGGGTAGATCGGTAGCTGCATACCAAGCCTTTAGTTGACAGCAGGAGCTGTCAGATGGCGTTTTTATGACATCACACAGTCCTGGCGGACTCGCACCGCAGCAACATCTGCTAGTCGCTCTCCGGAGAGCGCGCGCACACACACACACACACACACACACACACACACACACACACACACACACACACACACACACACACACACACACACACACACACACACACACACACACACACACACCACCACCTGTGTGTAACATGATTTGTTTCCATGTCTTTAATGAGCTTCACTTCTTTGTGTTTTAGGAGGGCTGTCTATCTGGTTATCGAACTCAGAGGGGTGGATTTGGCTTGCGCTGTTCTATTATAAGCATGGTTTGTGGAGCGGTTAAAAGCAGGATTTGATAGTTCAAATTTGCAGTAACATGATCTCTATTGTATTCCTATAAAGGGGTGGATACACCACACTCCTGAGTTTCATGAATTTCAATTCCAGCGCCAAAGCCTAAAGTTCCAGCATGGTTAACTTTAAAATTGCACATTTGCATTAGGTTTCCCCCGGGGTCCAATAGAAATGCTCAGCTCCATGATGACCACTTGGCCGCAAATTCAAGAAGACAGCCGTGCATTAATCAGCCATCTTTTTTATCAGCGGCGGTTATTAAAAACTATAGAGGCTGCACAGTTCGCAGTGTCACCAGTATCGAGAGCAGATGGTCCTCATAACTTAATATCACATCATTTTATCAATATTTTAGTGTGTGATCCTATTGTGGAGGGGACTGATCGCTGCTGCATCACACACACACACACACACACACACACACACACACACACACACACACACACACACACACACACACACACACACACACACACACACAAGCTGTGTGACTGGCCCTTGATGCCTATAACCATAAAACATGCACTCTGGAGAACTGTCGCTCTAATGAAACATTTAGTGGGGTCTTTTGAATACTGAGTGACTTGGATTACATAAGTTGCGTGTGTTATGTCTCGGGCTCCGCCGCTGGTAATTAAAACGGCTAACCTTGGCGCCAACCGAAGCCTGGCTCCAATGAGTTAAGCCCAAATGAAATGTGTTTTTAATACTTTATTACTGCTTTGTTATGCACAACAAATCCCCCAGCCCATTGTGTGCGTATACAGGGACTGGGGGGCGGCAGTAGCTCAGGAGGTAGAGCGGGTTGGCTGGTAACCGCAAGGTTGCTAGTTCGATCCCTGGCTCCCCGTAGAGTGTCAAGGCTTCCCTGAGCATGGCACCTCACCCTAACTGCTCCCGATGAGCTGGCTGTCGCCTTGCATGGTTGACAACACCGCGTGTGTGAATTTGTGCATGAATGGGTGAATGTTATGCAATATTGTAAAGCACTTTGGATAAAAGCAGTCCATTTACCATTCCATTTACAACATAGTGTAGAGGCTGGCTAGAGTGGTCGATGCCCAGCTGGCTCTGGATTTGATTCCCAATGTATGCAGCCTACCTGTATGTGAAAGATGCATTAACCCTACTGCTCCTTAATGACCAGTGACTGAATTCACTGCAAGTCGCTTGCACAAAAGAAAGTGTCCTCAAAATGACTAAATAGTAATGGTCTGCATCCGAATCCAAAACGACACAGATTCATCTTCGAAACACACACACAGCACTTGAGTATCAGAGAAACATTTGTGGAGAA
Source organism: Micromesistius poutassou (assembly GCF_964030765.1). Lineage (NCBI taxonomy): Eukaryota > Metazoa > Chordata > Actinopteri > Gadiformes > Gadidae > Micromesistius > Micromesistius poutassou. The sequence goes on along the minus strand of NC_140279.1, from coordinate 13,573,056 downwards.
TGTGAGTGGAATGGTGAAATGATGCAAGCCAGCTTCTTCACTTTCCTGGGCTTCGAACATATTTATACAGACGTCACATTGTTTAAAAATGTAAGTTACAAGAAACGGCAAACTGTGCATGTTTTTATGTTTTTATATCCACCTTGATTGTGGGAGAGGTGTGTGTGTGTGTGTGTGTGTGTGTGTGTGTGTGTGTGTGTGTGTGTGTGTGTGTGTGTGTGTGTGTGTGTGTGTGTGTGTGTGTGTGTGTGTGTGTGTGTGTGTGTGTGTGTGTGTGTGTGTGTGTGAGAGATTTTAAATTGGGCACATGATCCATCCAAGCAAGTGAGTCATGAAGGACACCTGTACCCTCTCTGGCTCCATGGGGTGTGCTCACTGCAGGGGGTCTGGGGGAGGTGAAGGTGGGTGGTGGGGGTGGAGGCACACAGTAGGAACCCATAGCCAGGAAACAGCAAAGCATCAGACCCCCGATAGCAGTGGGCTGGCTTTCTGACACTCAATGTATCCACGGGAGTTAGGGGGAGAGAGGGAGAGAGAGGGGGAGTAAAGAGAGAAGAGAGGGTGAAAAAGAAAAGCAGCGGAAAAGACATGGAGAGAAGGGAGGGAGGGAGAGGATGAGAGAGGGAGAGGGAAGGGATCCTTCTAAAAGCCAGCATGGATGATGTGAATTTAGTATATGCTACACGTGAACCTCCTAAGATGGCGTAATTTGATTGGTTCGCTATCTCGGGATATTGGGCAATAGCCCATGATTGAAATCTCAAAAAATCCTACATGTCTTGTCTGTCAATCACATCCATGCATAACTGGCTGTAAAAAATTCCAATTGTGTTTACACTATATGGCAATAAAATGTACCTTGAACCTTGAGGATATAGCAAATGAGGCACAGTGAATCTATGATGCTATTTAAGAGATTATCGGTTAAAACCATTATCGGTGGTACTTCCACCGATACCGATTTAAAATATGTGGAACTCGATGTTTAAATTGTCACCCAAGTCGGAAGGAAAACTTTCAGTTCAGGTTGGAAAAATACTCAGAAACAATAACTTGTTTACTGTCATTAGTTTACTGCACAAGACACAATATATCTTGAATTTAGTTCTCTCTAAGCACTTGAAAATTTCTTGAAATTCTCAAAGCACAAGGACAATTTGAGTGTTGCACCTGTCTGTCGACGAGGGTCCATTTCTTGTCTGGTGCTGCGCTCCTGAAGCATGTTTCCGCTCACTAACCTCATCAACATGGAAACAAACTGACGAATCTAAAGGCAAAGTGGCGTAAACTCATCTGGTGCTCGTAATGTGATGGGCCATCTGGCAGGCACGCACTCCAATCTTTAATTTCACAACATAACTGTTGTCTAAATAAAAACAAGATACACACTAGCATTATCATTCAGAGTTGAAGCTTCTAAAGTTCACCAAGAAAATCATGAACAACGAAACCATCAACTACATGCTGAACTAGAAGTGTGCATTTTCTGAAGAAAATGTGTATTATATGATCGTCAATGTAGCAATCTATTCCATTATATCACTGCCACTGAAATAAAACCGTAATAAAACTGGACTGAAATCGTGTGCTTTTGCCATTCTCCAACATGCATTTTGTATGTAGGTCAGAATAAAGGTTATGATTCACACCCAATCCGTCACGTGAGCGTAGTGTTAGCACAGCATGAGCATTCTGTCGCGGTTTTGTGTGAATATAGGGATAGTGCTTGATAGCAGCTGGCTTGCTATGCCGTCTATCTACACACCACACAAATTGTTTGTTCTCCTTCCACACAGTGTCCTGAAACATAATTTCCTCTATAAATGATCTTATTCCCATCCAAGGTCAAGCTGACCTCCTCGTTTTTAACAAGCAGTGACTTTCATTATTGGTCTTCTTTGCTTTTCCTTTCATTTCACTGGGCTTTTCAACATGAAAGTGGGATTCCTTTGGATGGTGTGCTCCCCTGTCCCGCGTCAAAGAATGTTTTGATTCTCATTGGCCCTGTTGCACTCTTCCTCTAATCAAACCAGTAGGAGGCTTCTTGAGAGCCTAGCAGTGATCTCTGAGTGTTCATTGATCAACAAATCTGATAGAACACAGACAGACACACAGGGTAACTCACTCAAGATTCAACTCAAGCATATGCATTCATAATTTCCATAAACATTAAAATACAAATAAAAAATAGCAGCGATAGTGCAATAAAAATCTATGACTGTTAACAGGTATGTACCTTTCCAAGTGCCTTCACCATTATTGGATTCTATGTTTGGAGGCAAGAAGAGTCCCTTTACTTTACTCCTCAAGGATGAGTTGTGTACACAATGTTTATATAAAATGTCTTCCATCACCTCCATCCTCTAAGTGGTCCCAACGCCAAGCAGACAAATCGTCTGCCTCCTCCCTCACCTCCCTGAATTTGGATCAGTCTCGATGACAAAAACAAAAATGTCCGCCTTCTGCTCTATTCTCCCTCTTGGGTCCCATATGTGTGCTGAGGACAAACCATTAAATAAAAGCTGAAGAAGATCCTGCCGAATACAGCAGTGAGTTACTTGGAGTTTGTGTAGCTCAATTGTTTACAGGTGAAATTCTCAAGTCTGTCTTTGTGTTTTTGTTTTTCGGTTATAGCGTTAAACTGCAGCCTTACTCATAAGGTAAATGTTATTTCAGTCCAACTAGGAGAAGGGGTTTTGATGAATAAAGGGAACTGCCGATACATTTGCTGGTGTGAGTGTCTGTCACTAGATTAGATAGAGTTATTTATTAATTTGCTATTTGTACGGGAAATTGAAAGGCCTTCTTCCATCAGAAGGTTTCCAGGACATGGGCTGCACACCAAGAAGACAGCCTGCTGTTTATTTACAGACATTCATCAGCTCACTGTGTGCTGGGGACTCACTGGGAACAACGCACCTCTCTGCCAAAATAAAAGCACACTGGCCAAGTCTGAACCATTCAAAATCTACATTTGTATTTTTTTAATCAAGCAAAGTTGTTTAATTGAATCCAGTCCATTAAGATGCAAAGGGCATCGTTTTACAGGAACTGACACTAGAAGTTATAATATAATATAATTGTTTTGATTTTGATTTTATTTTGGGTTTTCTGAGATGGATAATACCAAAATTTTTTAATAATTATGCCATCCTGGCCATCATTCAGATACACAGAAACCCTGCTAAGGATGACTTATGGCTGGTTCAGACAACACGATTCTCAGATATTCCTCCACGATTACTATGCGATCACAGCGTCAGGAAATCGGGCTTCGTCTTGTCGGAAGACGGGTCACACTACAAGATTCGAGGGTGCGATGCTTTAGATAATCTTTACTTTGTATCGTTCACGATACACGCAGCAACAACACAATAACAATGGATCCCGAGTTCCTATACTAGTCTAGGCATTATGATGGCAGTTAGGGTTAGGGTGTAGTGCAGTGAAGTAGAGAGATGCGTGGATGAGCTGTAATGTCATCCGCACCCGCTGCTTAATATCAATAATCCACCCGCAGCAACGTTTTTTTTTCAACAATTGATACCCGCACCCACCTGATCATCATTCATTTAGGGTGACCAGACGTCCCGGTTTTGCGGGAACAGTCCCGATTTTGAGTTGCGTGTGTCGCGTCCCGACAAAAGCCTGTCGGTACGTTAAAATGTCCAACCACTATGAAATGTCCCCTGTTGTCAGCGATTACATAGCCAACGTGGTCTTATTATAGCCCGATCATTAACTAAAAGCCACATGGAAAGAATAAAGCATCCAGCATATGATTTCAACAATGTGTGAGGGCATAGGCAGCAGCTGGCACAGTGGAATGCTGATGGAAACCAGCGGACGAGTGTAACTGCGACCCGCCGGTAATTCATCGAAGTAGATATTACTTACTTTTTTCCACACAATCCACCCAACCCGCAGATTATCCGCGGTGTCCGGCCGGGTATGACCGCCAACCACTCATCTCTACTAGTCTTTACTTTAGTTAGTAAACACTGCGCGTGAGCTCCAGCTGTTCGTGGGATTCCCTCGCGCAACTGGTGGCGGGGTTCCCTCCATGTCAACAATGGATACGTCATTGCGATTCCCCCAAAAATGCTGGCATGCCAAACTTTTCGTCGTGGGGTTTTCGAACGTCGCAGACGAAAAAATCGCAGATCGCAAGCATGTCACATTACAAGACCTCCTCTCGTCGCCGACTTTTCAAAATTGTGTACGACTCGCACATTTGTCTGCGACCAACGAATCGGGGCAAAATCGGGCTGAAATCGTGTAGTCTGAACCAGCCATTAAAGGTGACATATTATTCCACCAGGTGTGAATGAGTGTGTGATTAATATGTTACAAGCCATCTATCCAGCACACATCTAGGTGGACATGCCCACTCTTCAGAAAAGGCAGATTTTCAAAACGGCTTGTCTTGGCTTGCCTAATCACACTCACACCTGGTGGTGTAATATGTCACCTTTTTACTTTTACTAGTTCTTAATCAAATATGATTCCATCAAAAGAGGTATTGGTGTGAACTTCTTTAGTTACTGGATTCCTACATTGTATTTTCCAATACAACTATTGTTCATTCAACGTGCTCTGTGTATTTAAAAGGTTAGGTGGTCATGTTTAAATTGCTGTTTGATCATTATGATTAATCCTGAATCACATTTAGGTGGGGCAACAGGTCCGGCTGAACAAAGACAACCATTTGTTTGGTTATCCTCTTTAATTGTCATCCAGTATATTAATCAGTTTACCTCAGGGTATGAAACTAAACACACACTTTATTGTGACATTATGGTCTTAACATTCGTCAACCTTCCATTCTTTTTCTTAAACAATCTCCCCTTTATTAAGAGAAAACTGCTTCAACCTCAAATTCATATTAAAACCGTTACATAAACATGTGCAATTCAACAAGCATCCGTCTTCACTTCGGTTTTTAAATAAAACATGCTCTAAATATGATCAGTATGCATACTCTCGGCAAGGGAATCTGTTGGCTCCTTGTTCAACCACTTCCAATGCATTTGGAGACAGTGTTTGTTTAGATGGAGTAGTTCATGACTCTAGCGTTCATTTAAGTCTGGAATCTACATAAGGGCTGTCACATCAGCCACTGATATGTGTTTGATGCCTACAGAGCTTGGCAGAACCAAAGTACATCAGTGTGTAGAAAAGCAAAGTCTTGGTGCCTCGTGTCATAGCGGTGTGAATTGAAGTTAGCATAGTGGTCTTTATGAAGCTTATGATCTTACTGTGCCGGTTCTGGGGTTGAATTAGGGGTCACTTAGACTCACTCCGTGCAAATATCCAAAGACGCTTGTATAGAGAAGGACTTGACTTTTTTGTTTTGCTTTTGTTATATATATATATATATATATATATATATATATATATACCCTGAGGTAAACTGATTAATATACTGGATGACAATTAAAGAGGATAACCAAACAAATGGTTGTCTTTGTTCAGCTGGACCTGTTGCCCCACGTAAATGTGATTCAGGATTAATCATAATGATCAAACAGCAATTTAAACGTCCTGATTGACCACCTAACCTTTTAAAGACACAGTCTCATACAAAAATCCTGCTTACTTACTTTTCCCTCCTGAGAGCGGAGAAAAAAAGCCATGATTACATTCTAATTTGACTCAGCATAATTTAGCTGAGCTTGTTATGATGTCAATCAATTCAACTTGACATCACAGCTAGGGGCAGAGGGGAGGAGGGAGGGAGGGAGCGGTGGTTGTGGAGAGGAGGGGAGAGAGAGGGGGGGGGGGGTGGAAGAGAAGGGATTAAAGTCAGTCGGAGGACCTCCACAGTCACCATGGCAAATTGGTTTTATCCGGTTTTATCGAGCCCCTTGTAAATGTCCCCCAGAGAGAGTGGGGTGTGAGGGGTAAGACATGGCGGCAGGCATCAAGAGCGAAGGTTGCTCTCCCTCTCTCTCTCAAGTACAGGAAGGGATTGCTTTGTGTTTGGAGTTGTTTTTTCTGTGGGGTAAAATATGTGTTTATATTATGGTGTGTAGTAGTGGTACTGGACTACAACACAAAAGCTGTGATTAATCGGGGACTGAATATGATGTGGGGCTTGTTTCACCTGCCTTTTAGAGGAGATGTAGGATGTGTGTTTGTGAGAGACATGCATTACATTTTTATTAAACAATTCAAAATTTAGCAGCCAGACCGGGTTTGCTACAAGGAATGTTGCTAATGCACAAACATGTTTTTGGTTCTGGTCTAGAATCCATTCCATCTTTTGAAATGGGAACCACTCGTAGTGGAGTAGGCTCGATTCCCCGGGTTCGATCCCAAATGTCCACAGAGCCTACCTGTACGATTCTTTGAATAACATGCCCTCGCCCTCACCAGCTCATTAATGATCCAAACCTGAATTCACCAACTCACTTTGGAAAATACAGTCCTTGCGTTGTGATCATTGGATGGTGTTGCTGTGTGTTATTGGTTGGGTTTTGTATTATTGTTAATTATGGTCGTGGACAAAACTGTATCGTAAAGATAATCTAATATATATAAATAATATAGATCTTGTTGACACTGATACTAATCAATTGAAAAGGCATTTGTACACGTTCTCCTTGCACCTACAGATGTCTCCCTTCCTCTCTCTAACTGAAAGGTCTTAAGGTACTTTTAATTTGCATTGCCTTCCACTGTAGCCACAAAGTTTGATACTGAGGCCATGCCAATCTCCTGATGTGTAGATACCTTTAGCGGTCTTGCTTCCTTGCAGACGTATCCAACCTAGTATATTTTCGATATATATATGGCCAATCCTTCACTCCCCACCTTTGCTGCCTTTGTTGTGACCGCCCACGATGTGAAAGTTTCCCTCTAACAATCATATACACCCATTGTCTCATTGGGGACACTCTGTAAATCGCTGCCTCCATCTTCCCATGGTCATGCTCGATTTAGTACAATACTTTGCTTTTAAGATGTATCCTTAAAAAAAGATTTGTCATAAAAGACTGTTGTGTGTCGTTGGTTGTCTACCGTTGTATTGTGGTGGCGTTGTTGATCCTGCTGAGGTGTGTGTGTGTGTGTTGTTCAGCAGCACACCTGCCCGCCTCTGCTGATATTATTGACGGCTGGCGCGGGGGTGGCGTGTAACCGCATCTTGTTGATGCGGTTACGTCTCGTGTCTGGGAGGACTGGCCGCGCCTGTGCATTCCTTGCTGGGCTGGTCGCTAGTTAGCACATCGGCTAGGCGTACGGCTACCGTGGCGTTATATTAACTGCTTTTTATATTTCAGTTTAACTACCGGCCATTTCTCTCTGGGTGTGGGTGTGGGTGGGTGGGTGTGGGTGGGTGGACAGGCTGGCTCTACTTTGAAGCTCATACTGATGAAACTCTTTGGAGTTGGTGTAGAAGTATGAATAACTGTGCGTGCATAACTTTGCGTGATTTATCATCAACTATGTGTGTTGCATGCATGCTTATATGTATATATGCGGGCTCTGTTTGTGTGCGTTTGAATGTCGGTGTATCACTGCGTTTCGTCGTATTTATCTCTGTGTGTGTAGTAGGGTATTGTGTGTTTGTGTGTATCTCTATATAGTTCCCCTGGCAGTGACTCAGTGATACCAGAGTGATGCAGTCAGCAGGATAAATCACTTTTGTGTGTGTGTGTGTGTGTGTGTGTGTGTGTGTGTGTGTGTGTGTGTGTGTGTGTGTGTGTGTGTGTGTGTGTGTGTGTGTGTGTGTGTGTGTGTGTGTGTGTGTGTGTGTGTGCAGACTGGATGAAGCAGCATTGAATGGGATTTCAAGGAGGGAGGGAAAGAGAGGTGTTTTTTTTAAGTTATATGAAAGAGCTTTGCAGGAAGCCGGGCTCAAGAGAGGAAAGAAAGTGACATAAACCCTTAAGCACTTTAACATGTAGCTGCTTTCATGTACTGGATTCCATGCACTCTCTCTGGCTCTCTCTCCTCTCCTCCTCTGGCTATCATCCTCTGTCTCGTTCTCTCTCTCTATATATATTTGTGTTCGCAAAGAAATGTATTCCGGATGGTTCTTAAATCTCTGTTGATATTGAATCCATTCATTCAAAACATTAGAACACAATGGCGGGACGCACTCTCAATGCACGTCCGCTCAACCGGTGTGCGTCTGTCCTCTCTTTGTCTGCCTTTCTGTCAGCTCTCATTTTATTCTCTAAATGGACTGACTGCCATTTCTTGCACGCACACACGCACCTCTACAAAATAACCCTCTGCGTTGATGACTTGCTGACATCATGTGGGGGTGTGTTAGTGAGTGGGGCTGCGTTAGCCTGTACAAAATAAGTCACTATATGTACGACAAACTGTTGTACTATTATACTGTGTCATTATTTATTGAGCCATTCCAGATATGAAAGCAACATTACATGGGTTAAATATATGGCAGTTTAAGGGGAACTTGACTGCTTTCTATGAAGAATGAATTACCTGATCCTAAATCACAACTATAAAACTATAAATCATCCTTTTGAAATGTATCTAATTATGTATTCATTGATTTATTGAGTTTTTCTGAGTCATAATCACTCATGAAACAAGGGGAAGTTGATTTGAGCTTTCCCCTTAGACCCCGACCTCTGTGTGCTCCTAAATTACAAACGTATTGTAATCTCCTTTGCTTGATTGCTTTGAATATAAGCGTGTACTAAATGGTAAACAGGCCTTTTCTGTCCATCTGGAAAGCGATGATGAGTCAGACAGGCAATGCCATTGCCTCCCTTTCCACATCCTTCCTCCTCCATGACAGACCCCCCCCCCCCCCCTCCTTCACCCTGGGCCCTCTGCAGAACCCGTCCATCTGTGGCTCCAGACCCGGGTCAACGTGGTGGACCACTTTACCCTCCGATATCGGACAAATCACATTATTGTAGTGGAACAGGATCATTCTCCACTGTGCCCATGGCAGTGAACACACACACATTATTGATTTAAAGTCTAAATTGTTGGAAAAGTGTATCTTTCCTTGTCACTCCCACTTAACAAGATGCTATTTAAATTCCTTTGATATTCTAACTATGCTAGTGCTAAATTGTGTACACCATTGCTGTGTTCCAATATCCATGCTTCCATGAGTACACCTAAATGTAGTACACTATCCGCACTCATTAAGTGCGCTGATTTTCAGATGTCAGTGTCATTCCAAATTGAATACTACATGGTGCACTAACCGGAAATTACGATCGCGACTGCCACCGTGGCTCCTCCCCCGCAATAAACATCCCGCTTTGAACAGTGAACTCTTTACGCATAGTAGCTATAAAAAGCTATACGAGCTATAAAAGCTACAAAATAACTCCATTAATGCAGGCTATGTGAAAAATGTCAGCCTTGTGCCGCCTCTTCCGCTATGTAGCTAAAATAGCTGCCGTTGAGTACGAAAAGTGTGCATCGATCCACAGTTCGCGGTTCGACTGTTTTGAGTACACCATCCGGGTCTTTTCAGGACACTTCTTTTCGCCCCGATCTGAATTGGAACGCCCTACGTACTCAAACTAAGTATAGTGAGTGCGGATAGTATGGATATTGGCACACAGCACATATATCCATAAAAAGACATGAGACATACCGTATTTAAACTGCTGATTCAAAAGACGTACATACATCTACTGTAGTGTACTAACATTTACACTTGCATCTTCTTACAGTTGTTTGCCACACAACTTCCTTGTAATATCGGCTTATGAATCCCTGTTCGAAACACAACATCGACTTCACTAATACCGATAAACTGACGTGGCTTGATGTGCCATAATGAGCCTCCATTGCAGTACTTTCACACCTTAGCAAATGAAGTATATAGTAATGGTAGTATTTGTGTAGCCGCAGCCCTGAAGCCATTGAAGCTTTGAGGAAGGCCTCGTAATGGCTGAGATCATTAATATATACTTAGGACACATCCCCGGGGCTCCAGCCCCCTCATCTGCTCTGATTGGCGGGTTGCATTGATTGGCGGTCCTTTGCGTCGATGGGTGCACCTGATAGGTTAGAGGAGTGCTGTGGTCAGGACCCCGACGGGCAGAGAGGTCGGGGAAAGGTGAGGGGCAGGGATGGTTGGTCCATGGGTACAGTGGGAGGGAAGAGTGTGGAGAGTTTGAAAAGGAGGCTGACCTGTATCCTGTCTTTATGCTCTGATTCATAGGGTACTGGGGTACTCCACTTTGAGATAGAGAGAGAGAGAGGTAGACAAACACCCAGGGGAGAGAGGGGAGAGAGCCACAAAAAGAGACCGAAACAGAAAGATGTAAAGAGATCGAAAGAGAGGCAGGGTTTAAGAGAAACAGAGATAGGAGAGACAGACAGAGGCCAAGGAAAATAGAGATGGGAGACATGGAGAGAGCGATTGAAAGCTGGTTTACAAGGCAATTTCCCAACAATTGGAGTTAGTCATCCATCTCTAATGCCTGTGCCCCGTTCTACAGTCATACAGGGGTATTGATGTAATCCAATCTCATCCTCAAATATGAGCCTCACTCCCCTCAAGTTAAATATCCGCCTTTGTTTTGGAACCTCACTCTGCGCGGCCATGCCTGAGAAACCCGTGACACCCGATCTAATCTGGATACTATAAATGGAAGCCGGTGCCCTGGAACACAATGAAACCCAACGGCATTAGCTTGGAATGCTAACCGAGCTAGGCGGCTAGCCTTAACCAAAAGGCCCATGATCCGTAGCCGCCTCACCATGTGGACTGTTTCCCCTCCCGGGAACCTCAGTGTGTTCTCTCCCGTGTGGTGCGCCTCCCTTATGTTGAGTGGAGAAAAACACAGCGGCCCGGGATCGATACCCACTCCGCAGGCCTCTGTGAGTAATGGGTCTGCTGATTACAACAGCAATGAGAGTAAAGAACGCAGCCCACCGCTCCTCTCTCTCTCTCTCTCTCTCTCTCTCTCTCTCTCTCTCTCTCTCTCTCTCTCTCTCTCTCTCTCTCTCTCTCTCTCTCTGTGTGTCTTTGTCCTCGCTTCCTCCTTATCTCTGCTTCTGCCTTTGTGTGTGTGTCTGTGCCTGTTTTTTTTGTCTGTCTGTCAATCTGTATCTGTGTGTCTGCCTGTCCTGCCCTGTCTTGTATTGCCCTGTTGGTCTTGTCTCTTCCTGTCCCCACTCTCTCATCTTCATCCTGGTCATAATCCAAGTCGTTACCACCATTTTTTTTGTTTAGGTCTTTCTTACTCCATCAATCCATCTCTCTGCCTTCCTCTTGTCTTTTGTAATGTATGGGGGGGATGGGGCGCACGTGTCCCTGAACCAGATCCTGTACTTTGTCTTCATAGTGGATGTTGATATTTATGCCTTTCCATTATAAGGGATTTAATCAATAATTAGGTTTTGGGCGGGTGAGTTATGGTTCAGAGTGGGTGGGGGGAGAGGAGGAGCACAGAAGAGGAGGAGGAGACCAGCGATCAGTCAGATCTTTCTGGGTGGTGGTCTCCCCCAGCCCCCCCCCCCCCCCTCCCCTTCCTCCTCCCCTCCACTCCAACCTCGTCCTCCTTAACCCCACCCCCTGCATGTCTCTGCCCACTGCTGACGGCGGAGGCGGGGAGCGGCTGCTGAAGGTTCTGAAGCAGAGAAGACGCATACGGGCAGTGAAGGGGATGAGGTTAGGGCTGGGGCCTGTACTCTATGTTTTCTCTCTCTCCATCTCCCTTGTGAAATAACAGGTTAAGGCTCAAGCGCACGCACGCACGCACGCACGCACACACTGGTTGAATAATCTGGGGGTGGTATGAACGAATATTCGTTGCATACATATTTATAGTCATGCTTGTGTACTGTTTTTCTGTGCATGATTAAAAGTTGAACCCTAGCGGTGCTACAGAACGAACTTTAGTTCCATTTGTTAATTCGTGTTTATATTCGAATCAAACATTTTTTCGTAAGCGTCAGTTTGATCCATTTTTTCGGGCAAACGGCGTCGCCTTAAACTATCTATCGGCGTCACGCTTTGCTTCATGTGCGCCGGGGGAGGGGGGGGGGGGGGGGGGGGGCGGGCATCGAGGCCTCACACCGACTCAAGCGAGGAGCACGGAGGGGGGTGGGAGGTCTGGCGTAAGAGGCTTACGGTCCCCTCCTGGCGGGCGTCAGTCCGGGGGACAGAGCGCCTGGGCTGGATTGAGCCGGCGCTTTATCTGCCTCCCACTGAGTTAGTGCAGGCAATCATCTGACCAGCCCATGCTCGGCTTGGATGGTTCTGCACACACCGCCCGCACACACGCACACACACACACACACACACACACACACACACACACACACACACACACACACACACACACACACACACACACACACACACACACACGCACACACGCACACACATAGATAGACACACAGACGCGCAATCCCAACACATGGGCAAAATATATAAACACGCACAGCAAACATGAACGTACACACAGGGGGAAGCTTAAAACTCGAACGCACTGCTGACTCTGACATCTTTAATTTCCGTATTTTAACTTTTTTTTTAGTTTCTGTTTGTTGCGAACACAAGTATGTGGTGGGAGGGGGGTGATGGGATGGAGGGGGTGTTGGGCAGGGGGGTGCTGGGGGGTTGGGGGCTGTCAGAACACTCACAAAGCTCTTGGAGTGGGAGAATTATGTTTTGGACACTGCAGAACTGCATTCTGGGACTTTCTTAGAGCAAAGCTTTATCCTGGCTGCCTGGGTTGCTGTTGTGAACACAGAATAGGCAGGTATCTCGGGGGGGGGGGGGGGGGGGAGGGGACAGCCAGGAAGTTGTATTTGTTATAGTTTTTACAGCGCCATAGGGTTTCAAACACCAAGAAGGCCAACCTCAGCGAGCCAGTGCAAGCAGTTTAACTTTCCGACTTTTGGAGGTTGCCTTTAGTGCCAATTTCCAATGCCTGATCAACACTGAAAGGTCATTGGAGGAGAAGTTAGAGTTGAAGTTATTTATCTTTGACTTAAATCTGAGTTGATTTTGCCAACTTTCAAACAGAACTGAACAGCGCACCAAATGCTTTCCCATACTAGTCTAGAAAATCCGCTCAGAAAATGATCTGATGTTTGGATTGGTCTTTCATGTGAGTTATGTTAGATCACAAATCACTTGAAAAGCTGAAAACCCTGAACCTGTCCATTTAGCTTAGGCAGATCATCCTGGATGCTAAGTGGTAGCATATGGAAGCGTATTGAAAGTAATTCAACTAATGAAACAAATTAAATGAAGGAAAGATACACTTTACATTTACAACATCAGTACATCGCCAATGCTTGGGTCCTTGAAGCCAGCAGCCGTCAAGGGGTAATTTTTTACCAGCTATTAGCAAAAAGGTACAATAAAATAATAATTGTAAAAAAAAATTGTAATTGCTTGTAAGGAATCCTAATCGCTAAAAAGAGTACTATCATTTTTGACAACTATTCTTTGCACGCGCTGTGCTGAGGCTGTCGTATTTTCCATTCTCAACCTTTTCATGCGTTGGGGTGTGTTGCTATCGCTAGCTGTTAGCGCTGTCGCCGGTGGCGGTTAGCGGTACCCTTGGCCCCCCGACTGCGTCCCCAGACTGTGATACTCCCCTGGGGGCTTGGCGGAGCATCGTGTTCCCCATAAATCACAGCAACCAACCAAGCTAGCGGTGCTGCGTTAGCGTTTAGCGCTGCCCCTTAGTATTTAGCGATGTGCTCGCTGGAGCACATAGGTCACAAGAAAGAATGATTTATTATCACACAAATACCTTTTGGGCTATTTCTATTGAGTCCTTTAGAAGATGCTTTTATCCTAAGCGTTTGACAGAGGATTTGGTGTTGAAGGAGAGATCAACGAGTTTGCGTTTGTTTTTTGGAGTATAAATAGTTTACTTAGTTTAAGATGTGGGTTTGACTTTACACAGTTCAAAATGTGGTGCAGGAGAGGTAATGCAGGTCACGGATAACATAAACGGAGGTGTAATAGAAACCAGAGCTAGAGTTTACACATTTTATGAGCCGTTATTGATTACAGCTCATAAGACTTTCCATCCTAGAATCACATTATAGAACGTGTGTGTGTGTGTGTGTGTGTGTGTGTGTGTGTGTGTGTGTGTGTGTGTGTGTGTGTGTGTGTGTGTGTGTGTGTGTGTGTGTGTGTGTGTGTGTGTGTGTGTGTGTGTGTGTGCCGACTGAAAATGGTTGACAGCACTCAGTTTGTCAACTGCATTGAAGTCATGCAGATTTGTTGCTGCTGTGTGTGTGCGTACGTTTGCACATCGATGACTGAAAATGATTGAGGCACTCAGTTTGTCAAAAGTATTGATGTCATGCAGAGTTTTCTACAGAATACCCGGATACAGTGTGTGCAACTGTGTGTTTGTGCATCTATGTATGTGTGTGTGTCTGTGTGTGTGTGTGTGTGTGTGTTGGGGCTAGCGGGTCCTTCACTGTAGGCTGGCTGATTGTGATTTACTATTTGAATGAGTCTGTGTTTAATCAAGCAGCCAGGGAGGAGAGCTCTCACCACTGACACATGGAGGCCATGAGTTCTCCTCAGATCCCTGCAGATAAAAGTCAAGTCCAGTTTTCACGGTGTGGTGTGGGCTCGATATGGGTTTTAGTTTGAGGTTTTTCCAGCCAGAGACGGTGAGGGTGGTATAAATGTCAGCAAATGACCTTTTAAGAAGTAATTTACTCAGTCCGGAGGGCTGATACAGTGCCTGCCTGTCCGTGGCTACTTTCACTACTACTACTTTCAAAAAATAAGGACACAGACCTGTACACTCCCGCCCTAGGCAGCGAGGAACGCAGGCATAAATATGTGCTTCCTTTGCACGCACCCAAACATAGATAGAATCATGCTAATGTATTTGTAAAATGAATGGGAAGTGAATGCAAATGTCACAGCCAGCCTAAGCCGACAAGATACCTGGTATATTCTTGCGGGGGCTTAGACGACCACCTATGTGAGACTAATACATCCATAATGTATTCCATGGATGTGGGCTTCTCAGTTGGCATTTAAACTATGGAGATCCATAGCTATTTTGGTGGTCTTTTAGTGTAGCCACCAAGCTAACGCAGGCTAATTATATCCAGCTTGTGTTTGGGTTTTCTAAAATCTGCCTCATTAGGTCGGGGACAGGAAGACAAACTGCCAGTCCCAGATTAATCGCCAGGGTGCATTCGGTAGCCAATGCTCCGATGTCATGCTGAAAAGGGCATTTTTGTCATTTCTCTCAGATCCATCCACATCTATTTTTTACTTTCCATTTTTTCAGCATCCCCGCTGGATGCATTCCATGCTTCTCTGCCCCCTTTTTCTTTTTTCAGTGGTATAATTTACTTTTGGTGGTTTGGCAATGGGTGCAGAAAAGGGTCAGGGATAAGGGCAAGTGTAATTCTGTTTTTCTTATTGTCTATGAAATAACCTATAGCTCAGACGCTTCCTTTCCATCTAGCCGTCTGAGAACGAACACTCAGACAATCCCATTATTTTCCCAAACGACAATTTAGAACAAGTCTGGATTGGATTGATCAGTAGAATCCGTTCATGTTTTCAATTTAGTGCACTTCCTGTGCGTACTTCCATCCTGTTTCCTTGACATCAATGTTTTTGGAAAATGGCACCTCTATCAAAATGATTGCTTAAGATGGATTCTGCTGACCAAAGCAACTGGAAGGTTTTCCGGTCTGTGTTAATCTATATTCTGATAATAACTGAAGGTAATCTCCTATTGACTGCTGGGTGAACCTAATGTAAGCCCAGCGATAGAAGACCTTTTAAAGGGTACATTCGGGAGATCAGCATTCAAAGCATAAACAGAATCACACACTGCTGTAAGTTGTAAACCTGCTTTGAAAGACTGAGAAAGTTATAACTAGCATAAAAGCAGCAGAACTGTATACACATGTGTGTGTGCACCGTTCGGATTGCTGGCGGCTCGTTGAAAGCCAAGGCTATTGAACTCACTGTACTGCGCCCCACGGATCATTAGCGATGTGCGCCGCATGCTAGCACAGCAGGTAGGCTAGACGCGCACACGTGTTAGCGCTGGTTCAGCACGCCCCCGGAGGCGCGCGCGTGCGGTTATCCTCGCTCTTGATGGCGCCACCTGCTCAGGCAGCCATGCGCACTGGCAAAATGAGGCTCGGAGGGAGGCTAACCAGAGTGGAGACGCGAGTGTGTGCCATTTGACTGAAGCACTCTTCACCCAGAAATTATATCGCAGGTGAGGAGGTGTGTACTCACCGCCGCGGCCCACACTCTCGAGGGGCTTGGAGTGTGCATGGCCGACGCGCGAAAGGCAAGCGATGCGAGTGCTCGGATGGAGGGTGTTATGAATGTGATTTAATTTTACACACGTTTCGTGGCACTCGTTAACGGCTGAAGAGGGTCTGCGCACATCTATCCCTCATTCTGAGCCACTGCTTCCTGTAAGGAGGCGTGTCGTGCACGTTCTGAGACTCATTGGCTTGCGGCTCAGTGAATCTAACCTGCGGTGCAGGGTTCCGTTGATTCTGTGACTAACTAGGATGTCAGGAGGTATTCTGCTCCCGCCGCTGGAAGAGAAATTATTAAATGTTAAAGTACTTCCTTGTGTGACCATGTAATCGACCATGGCCAATCATGTGACCTCAGTCACTCTGCCATCTGTTACTCCTCTTGTCCTATTGATCACCTATTGCTCACCTCTTGTGTGTTTGGTGTTGTCTGCAGGTAGTTGGGCAGCTGCCAAAACATGTTTTTTTATAATAAAAAGACGGCATCCGATCAGTAGATCGGCATCCGATCAGTTCTTTTCACAGCCTTTCTTTTCAAGTTCATGTTTTGTTTGAAACTCTCGGTTGAAAACATGAACAAAAGGAAAACAGATTTCGATTTTCTGTCTGAAGGGAATCTTAGTGTGGGAAGCCTAATGGGTTGAGAGGTCACCAGAGGTCACCAGAGGTCATCAGGTCGACTAGTACATAATGAAATACCTCTCCGATCCATTCAATACCTTTTGTATGTTATTTTAACTAATTTGACATAACACTGAGCCCTTTTCATAGAAGTTAACTTTAGGTTATCTTTTTTGCGTCCAAACACAAACTTAAGGGAAGTTAAACCAAATTCATTCATAATCCTTATTTGCAAATTAGCTTAAATGTTCCATAAATAAGATAAAAGGGCTATTGGCATTTTTTGTAATAAGTTACTTCATTCACTAGCTACTGGTGAATGAAATGCTCTGAGAATATCTGTCCCGGTTGGCCGTGCCTGTCTCGTTCAATTTTAGACATCTCCTGGCTCATTTCTGACCAATCGGGGTTATCTTATCCCTGATTAGGTCAGGGAATCCATCTTGCCTGTGAATCACATGGGTGCACACACAGCGGTATCATAGGTATCATACAAAAGGATTGTTGTAATGATTATTTTTGTTCTTCCATCGCAGTAGGGGGCAGTATGTCAGTCTGTCTAGCCTTGGCCAGGGAATGTTCCCCCATGTAAGTGGTATGGCCTAACTGGCCTTGATTGGTCCACCTTGGTATAATTGGTTTGCTTATTTAAGGGGTGTCATTTTGTGTTGGTGGCTGAAGGTAGGTGCAGGCTTGATGCGAGGCCAGTACTAGAAACGACATGTTATGGTATGCTATGCCAAATCATGCTATGCTAAATTATGCTATTTTATGCTAGATTCCTAGCAGCTATTCTTTTTGAAAACATTAATTTGTATTTTGGAACTGTGGATTTATTTTTGTTTATTTATTCTTGACTGTTTTTGAAATGAATAAAACCTTTTGGACTCTCTTTTGGACACTCTTTTTGGAATTGCCCCTCGTTTTTGCCCACACTCTCCTATCCAGTGAGTCCGTATCCCGAATACGTGGGGTGACCACATCGGTCCCTCAAAGAGAGGGAGAGCAGAAACACATCTCACACACCTATGAATGACAGGAGAGACGGAATCCCAAACCAGTCAGGGAGATGTCCTGATTGGTCAGTAATGAGCCTGCAGTGTTCTAAAGTCTAAATTGCCTCTTACAGAGGCCGGTGAAGTCAACTCGATACAGATATTCTCACAGAGCATTTCCCTGACTAATAGCTGAGTGAGGGCTAATTATGCTCTCATTTTAAGCTCATAAATCGCACCTACAGCACCTTTACTACCGATGTAAATGATGTCCATCTAGTGTCAGTAATGCGCGTTATGACCTTGGACAGTTTTGTCTACATTGTCAAACTTTCACATTCGATGGGATGAGAGGACTGAACCATACTGGGGACCGCAGACTGTCTTTTACATTGGCTCACATTAAGAGACGTAGCATACAACCATTTACAAGAGTACTATGGAGGGCTTCAGAGGCCGGTTTTGTGTAATGAGTAAAGGAGTTTCTGGGATTTTTGCAGTGAGTGTGTGGGCCAGTAGAGGGCACTGTGGACCTTGTTCTCAGCCTCTGCCCTTCCCATGCCTGTGAGAGTGGCCCAGCAGCCATGCTGTCTGCCAGAGCTGAAGATTTAAACAAAGGGGGTTAATATCAATCAGTGTGCGCGTAAACACACTCATAACGCACTAGAGTAATGAAGCAGCGGTGAGTCAGCCCTTTTGTGTGTGTGTGTGTGTGTGTGTGTGTGTGTGTGTGTGTGTGTGTGTGCTATTGCTAGGTCTGTGTGTGTGTGTGTGTGTGTGTGTGTGTTTTTGCTTGATGTGTCTGTAGGTTTCCCTATTTGCGCGTGTGCGTACACCAGAGTACCCACACACCCTACGCTGTGAGTCAGAGGCAGCAAGGAGAGACGGGATGAGGCCTGGGTTTAAATTTAGCCTGTGTTCCTGCGTTACTATAAGTGCTCTCGCCGTAGCGTTTCACTTTCACACCTGAAATCAAATCTCAGGCAAACCCCTGACTCTGCGTTTTCAGCCCATTCATCATACTTGTAGGACAACCACGAGAAATGAACGCATGTTCTGCTGAGAACTTCATTAAGCGAACTCCCCTTCCAGCCCATTTCATCGTTATGAGGAGCATTCCCCCCCCCCCCCCGCTCCCTCTGTGTTGCTAATCTCATCATTAAATTTCTGTCTTGGCTTGTTTATCGCTTTGTCCTCTCGACCTTTGTTTTCACATATAATTACCGTCATCATTCCTGCTGTCTGGAGATGCTAATAAACCATAAATCATTATAAGAGGAAAATGGAAAGAGCATTTTCTCAAGGGTTTGCAGCAGAATGAATGGTAGAGCTGTTTGAGGGTCCGTCGTCAGTAATCCGGCATCAAACACAACACCGCCCACGGAAGAATCACCCACTCAGCCGATAGCATACATAACCACACAAAGGTACTTGTACACTCTGTGATGTTTACTACTGTGGCTAACCACAGCTATGGTTGCCTCACATAAGCCTGCTATCACAAATTGCAGGCAAACGCTATGTGTCTATGCTTCAAGAGCATGCTGCCGTGCAAACACTGTTAAGATTGTAAACATATGCAAAAATGCCATTGGCTAATCCAGAAATGAGCGACAGGAGGAGCAACGACCTCAGAACGCGGAGACAAAGATTCAGTATGTAATCACTTAGAAGTCATTAGGAGACACATGCATTAGACACACACACACACACACACACACACACACACACACACACACACACACACACACACACACACGCACACATGCGCGCGCGCACACACGTGTGCACAGGGCTGTCAAGTATGCTCCTGGGGCACGTGCTGTGGGTGTGCTGGAATCATCCGCGCTCCCCGCTCCTCTCGCTCTATATTCAATTACCGTCGCCCACAAATTACTGGAAGAATCTAAGCTAGCATGAGCTGCGCGCTGCCCACGCAACATGTTTTCCCACTCGCCCTCCTCCCCTTCTCTGTCGACTCTCGACTCTCTGACTCTCTCTCTCTCTCTCTCTCTCTCTCTCTCTCTCTCTCTCTCTCTCTCTCTCTCTCTCTCTCTCTCTCTCTCCTCCCATCGGGCCCACAGTCAAAGTGTTGTTGTGAGTCTGAAAAACAACCTGCATTTTCTTTCCACTCTCTTCTACTTTTGATCTCGTCGACATTGATTAGAGTGTGTAAATGGAGTAAACACCGCCCTCCCACATAAACCGCTGAAATAGGTTGATTGGTCCTCCTGTCTCTCTCCTTGTGTTACACACACACACACACACACACACACACACACACACACACACACACACACACACACACACACACACACACACACACACACACACACACACACACACACACTGATTGAGTTATTGACACACCTGGATGTGGGCTTCTCTCAGTTGGCATTTAGGCTATGGAGATCCAGAGCTATTCTGGTGGTATTTTAATGTAGCCTGATTGTCACGTAGACAAACACACATAGGCAAGGCAAGGCAACTTTATTTATATAGCTATACATACAGCACATTGTACATGCACCCGCAGCCATATACATAAACACAAACCACACAGCAAGTATTACCTTGCAAATACACTCTGTGGTTTCCTCCGACTTGCTTCCTGGCACTCCCACGGGTGCTTTTGACAGCGATGCATGATGTAAACATTAAAGACATTAAAGGGATGTGGAGGAGTGGTGGCTGAGCTTAAAAATGGCCGTCAGGGGAAGCTTCAGCTCAACCCACTAGTGTGTTTACCCCTTGTAGCAACCCAAGTTCAAAAAAAGATCCTTTCTTAGGAGATTCCTTTCTTAGTTAAAGACGTGGATCCAAGTTTGGGTTGCTAACATTTAGTGTTTATAGTGTATAGTTTAATAGTCTTTCAGTAGGATCCTGCAATTCATACTGGCTTCACCCTGCACTCTTTAGCCTCCAGCAGGTCTGCCATGCGGCTAAAGGCTAACGGCTAAGGTACAACATGTGTAACCAATGACACGCTGCCTGTAGCTAGCGGCTAACAATAGAGCGAGTGAGTCAGTGTGCCATGCACCCTCAGGTGGTTAACCTAAAAAACTTTTCCAGAAAACTTGGGTTGAACCCAAACACCATCCACCCCCCATCTCCCTTAGGGAACTGGGTGTAAAATAAGAACGGTAATTCATCATTAAAGCAATTCCATCTCTGCATAAAGGCAAGCCTGCTGGCAACCTGGTGATCAGGAGGGGGGATACAGGACTCTCAAGTGCTCCCCCATTTGTCTCCCGGTGTTTGGGAACTCGGTTCCAGGTGAGGGGAGGCCATTTCACGAAGCAAATTGAGCTTGAATTCAGGCCGAGGCGATGCAGATGAGTCCACACAGCCACGCAACTATTCTTCACCTGTATGTTTATTCAGTCGTCACAGCGATTTGCTGTTCTGGAACTGCATTTTAATATGCACAAAAAGTTAAATTAGTAGTATATAACCACTCATCTCTAAAGGGTTCTCACCCAGTCGAGGCAGGATTTATGGCGTGGGGTCTATTTTTAGGGAATTGTTGGGGAATTGCAATCGTTCAAGCATAATTTTTTCACATTTAAGATGAAATACGACTTAAGTAATCCCAGACAAGAAATTTGGGTATCACAGCAGCAGTATAACAGGACAGTAAAAATAACACAAATAGATCAAAAACACATGTAGATCAAAAACACAAATACACTGTGTATGTCCTAGATCTATTTCAGCAGTAGTGAACAAATTAGGGCTGCCCCCTAATAGTCGACCAAACGTTAGTTGATGAGAAGAGTCGCAGTCGACCAAGTTTTCATTGGTTCGTAGTCGCAGAAAAAAACAAAAATAAATTAAAAAATGATATATATATATATATATATCTTTTTTTTTTTAAATCAAATTATACAAATTATGATATTGACGTGTCGGATCTGGCTGAGAGTTTATCTCCAGCTGAAGCTGCTTAGAGAGAGGTCGTGACAGCAGTACAGAGGAAAGAGAGCCCAGCCCGCACCAAAGAAGAAAAGGGAAAAGCAGGCGGCTTGTTTCGTGCATGCGCTTGTCAATTTATTATTTTAAAGGCTCATTATTACGGTTAAACGTGCAACGACTAGTCGACTTGTACTAATGACTATTCAACCTGATCTCACAGAAATGCGTGAAATGACCACGAACACCTAGTACCAGATTCCGTGCTCCTTTCACGTAATGTGTTAAAATTACGTGAAAAGGAGCACGGAAACAGTCTCCACTGAAAGCCAATGAGTCCAAATTCCGTGAGATGGCCACGCAAACCGTGTCGTGGTGGATGCACGCATTTTCAGCTTCAAAGACGTCACGCTGTGGGTGGTGTTTCAGATCCCGGAAGTGCAAATGTAGACTAATTGATATTGTTAAAAAAGATCGGATTATTAGCCATAACGCTGTAACCATCCAAGACAGACTGTGTAACGATGGTATGTGCTTCTTTCGAGTCCAAAAGCCCCGTGTAATATCAACTTCATTTTAAGAAAACACATTTTATTGTCAATGTCATATCACGGAGAAGCACTACATTACCCATAATCCTCATGTTTATCTGTGACCAGCAAATACAAATAAAACAAATTGAGCTTTCATCATATTTTCTTAGTAACTAAAATGTCCTTTTTGTTTTCCACATTGAATTTTCATTTTTAATTCAATGAGTGAAATTTTCTTTTCTTTTTTTAAATCTGAAAAACACTGGCGTTGCCTGTCGCCTTGGTAACGCCGGCGTATCCCCCAAAGGAAACACACACGCACGCACGCACGCACGCACGCACGCACGCACGCACGCACGCACGCACGCACGCACGCACGCACGCACGCACGCACGCACGCACGCACGCACGCACGCACGCACGCACACACACACACACACACACACACACACACACACACACACACACACACACACACACACACACACACACACACACACACACACACACACACACACACACACACACACACACACACACACCAACCCAGTCGCCAGAGAAAAACGTTCCCAGAGTACTCTTCTACGAACGTTGGATACGTAGCTCAGTCAACGTTTCAGGGCCAAAATACGTTACATGTCAACGTTCCATTGTAAAGAGTGGAGACTGCGCCCGCACCACGTGACTTTCAAGTTTCTTATTTCAGCACAGAAGAAAGATGGTGGCCAGCCGTGTAAAATGCTACATTTTAGGGCCGTTTCTGTATCTTCAGGTTTTTTGATAACATCTTTAGCGAGAAATGTGTACTTTATGTTCACAATCTTGATTCAGAGAATGCATATGAGCTTTAGTTTAGATGTTACGCGGATATAGATCGTTCCTGCCAAAACGTTGTGAACTGACGTAATGCCCAAGGATACGTTGACAGTATACGTTTTCGTGAACACTGGATTACGTTGCAGTTCAACGTAAAATAGCGAGTTGTACCTACCAACAAGGACATTTCCTGGTTATAAAAAATACATAAATTGGAATTATTTGGAGACTTCTACACCGCTGCCAGTACGGCGAAGGGAGTCGCGGGTGTAAACCCCCCCCCCCCCTCAACAATCCCGATCGTCTCCCCCCTCAACAATCCCGATCGCCCCCCCCCTCCCCCGTCAACAATCCCGATCGCCCCCCCCTCCCCCCCGTCAACAATCCCGATCGCCCCCCCCCCTCCCCCGGTCAACAATCCCGATCGCCCCCCCGTCAACAATAAAAACGGAGTCGCGGGTGTAATCCGCGGGTCACGGTTTTCTTGGGTACTTTCAAAACCCACCACAGAAACAGTTGGGGTGTAATATGTATTGTATAATCTTCATGAAAACTCAGTCAGAACTATTAAACACCAGAGGATGGGCGGGGAGGGGCAGTGGACACACACACACACACACACACACACACACACACACACACACACACACAATGCATTTCGCTGCTACAACAACAAAAAAATACAAAAATATAAATTAATATAAATTAATACAAAAATAATTATTAATTAATATTAATAATAACTCTAATATTATTACTTTCAAAACATTGGCCAAAATTAAACACAGAGCTGCCAACTCTCAGGGTTTGACCGTGTGACACGCGCCTTTGCCTGCTTACACACACACGCACACACGCCACACATCCAATTTCTCACGGCAAAAAAAAACAAAAACACGCGTCCGTCCACCCCCCGTCCACCCCCTCAACAATCCTGATCGCCCCTCAACAATCCCGATCGTCCCCCCCCCCCCCCCCTTAAATAAATAAATACATATATAAATATGTAGGGCAGGCAGCTATAACGCTATGGTTCCCATCGACCACACGACCTGGCCATTATTTAATTTTCTGTTTTATATATTAGTAGGCTATAGGCTATTATTATCCCGAAAATATTGATTCTAGGTTCCACGTTGCAAACGATTTCATGAGTTCAAACATAAACATTCATTGTAACATAACATTCATTCATAGATCGGCTCCAAACCACGTTAACGACGTTAAGCCACCAGAGTGGTGGTGACGTTATATTATTCGCGTCGACAGCAGCGAACAGCTGTAGTTCACAAAGTGGCCTCACACAAAACCTAACATTATCAAACTTCTTCTCGAACATTTTTAGTTTTCTTGGCATGAAAAATTATCATTTAAATCCACAAACAACATATGTGTAATCCAGGGCATATAAAGACTGGGACTCGAAAATAATTACTTTCTCTCCATTGAAACCCATTCATATTTTTCGATCCCATAGGTCCCATGGGCTCTACCTGAAGGGGCGTGACTTCGCCACTCTATAGAGAAGAGCCGTGTAATAAATAAATCAATAAATGTATTTATTTATTTATTTATTATATACGGAGACCACCAGACTTCCTCGAAGCAAGGAGGATGGTCAATGGTCAGATACAGATCTTGTTATAACGATAATTGAATAAAAGCTATGGTCCTTATAATATGGTACTTATAATATTATAACTAAATAATTGTATATTTATATATATGATATATATAATATATATTTTAATATTTAATTAATTAAATACAATAACGGCTTTAAACATGTGATACGCACGTGACTCTCATGGTTGCTATGGTTGCCAGCCCCCTCTGCTCCTTACATGGCGGCAACGGTGCTGCCGTCAAGTGGGTTGTTTTTGTCGTAAACGTTGGCTTTTACCCGCTGGTTAGGAAATAGACAGATATTCCAAGATTTCCTTCAAAAGGAAACCTTGAAATATGTTTATATTATCTGCAGTTTAGACTTGTAATTAATATGTTACTTTTTAATGAAGCTTTAACGAGGCAGGGTTATTTGAAACAATTAATTAAATATGTGTGAGAATGACCTCTCACTGAGAGGTCATTCCTTCTCCTGAGTGTGCTTCCTATGTCTAGTGTACACCCCTACTGTCCACAAGAACCACCCCCCCCCCCATCCCCATATGGATATGGAAAATTGTTGCCAGGTCAGGTCCCAGTGGTGGTTTCATATATATGAAATGATCTATTAGGAGGCCGAAGCCTTAAAGGAAATGATGCAATAGGTGACTGAGTCAAGGACATTAACAAGTAAGCTATATTATATCAAAGGGGGTCTCAAAGGACACATATCATTATCAACCTAGGGGTGCAGCCCTACAAGAAATAACTCAGCAAGTGCTCCATCTTGTTGCACCTCACCGGCTCGCTTGCAAGATTTTGGCCTGAAGTTCTCCCCAGACCTACACCCTAGCCATCCAACATGCATATCTGAGAATCAGGCGTCACTTTAATAATGACAAAAAGTTATGAGAGAAATGCACATTAACTTTTTGTTATCTCATAAGCGGCGTGGTGCCGGCTCCTTTTGACCTTTTGACCCCAGACTTCACTTGTAGACACACCAGCTGTGTCTACACACCTTAAGCCACAAATGTACACGTCCATCCCACAAAAAATGGGGACTAGAAACTAACCTCTGTCTTATGTACATTTACTCTACTGTTGGAGGTCACGCCCCTTTTCCCACCTTTTCGAGCAAGCTAGAGATTCCAAAATGTACACACACACTTCCCGGGGTCCCGAGAACGACATATCCGAGATTTGGATTTCTAGCCCTTAGAGAAAAAAAGTTTTCCGAAATGGACTGTTATTTGGACAAAGCCTCTCAGAAGTGTTGCCTGCAAGACCTAGTGGGTCAGAATGTGGTGGAAAGACAGTTTTTGAGATAGGAAGGTCCTACCGCCCTGAAACTTGAATACCTTATTCTAGGGCATAACTGGGACCCCCACACCGAAACTTGGCCCGGTCGGACGCCAAGGGCATGGAGGGGGGGGGTCTGAGGTTTAGGGTTAGGGTTAGGGTTAGGGTTAGGGCTGGCTTTTTCCCAGAGACCCACAATTTTCACAGAGTAATCCCAAGATGCACCCTGGCTGAAGGTCTAATGGCCACTGAAGTCAGCAGACATTTTATTGTCAAAACAAAGTTCATTGATGTCCCCTCACAACTGGGGTGTCATTACCTCGGCGGCACTCGTGGAGGCGCTGTTTAGTCTGGCGCCAGCCTATGACCATAACGTATGAGTAAGTTTAATAGTGGCAAAGTCACGCCCCTTCCGGTAGAGCCCATGGGACCTCTGAAATCGAAAAATATGAATGGGCTTCAATGGAGAGAAAGTAATTATTTTCTGGTCCCAGTCTTTATATGCCTATGAGGTTTACAATATATATTATATATATCATATATATATATATAAATATACAATTATTTAGTTATAATATTATAAGTAGACCATAGCTTTTATTCAATTATCGTTATAACAAGATCTGTATCTGACCATTGACCATCCTCCTTGCTTCAAGGAAGTCTCCGTATATAATAAATAAATAAATACATTTATTGATTTATTTATTACACGGCTCTTCTCTATAGAGTGGCGAAGTCACGCCCCTTCAGGTAGAGCCCATGGGACCTATGGGATCGAAAAATATGAATGGGTTTCAATGGAGAGAAAGTAATTATTTTCGAGTCCCAGTCTTTATATGCCCTGGATTACACATATGTTGTTTGTGGATTTAAATGATAATTTTTCATGCCAAGAAAACTAAAAATGTTCGAGAAGAAGTTTGATAATGTTAGGTTTTGTGTGAGGCCACTTTGTGAACTACAGCTCTTCGCTGCTGTCGACGCGAATAATATAACGTCACCACCACTCTGGTGGCTTAACGTCGTTAACGTGGTTTGGAGCCGATCTATGAATGAATGTTATGTTACAATGAATGTTTATGTTTGAACTCATGAAGTCGTTTGCAACGTGGAACCTAGAATCAATATTTTCGGGATAATAATAGCCTATATAATATAATATATAAAACAGAAAATTAAATAATGGCCAGGTCGTGTGGTCGATGGGAAATAGCGTTATAGATGCCTGCCCTACATATTTATATATGTATTTATTTATTTAAGGGGGGGGGGGTCGATCGGGATTGTTGAGGGGGGTGGGGGGGGGGGGCGATCAGGATTGTTGAGGGGGTGGACGGGGGTTTGCCGTGAGAAATTGTATGTGGCGTGTGTGCGTGTGTGTGTAAGCAGGCAAAAGCGCGTGTCACACGGTCAAACCGTGAGAGTTGGCAGCTCTGTGTTTAATTTTGGCCAATGTTTTGAAAGTAATAATATTAGAAGGGAACCTTTTCTTGTATTTTTTTGTTGTTGTAGCAGCGAAATGCATTGTGTGTGTGTGTGTGTGTGTGTGTGTGTGTGTGTGTGTGTGTGTGTGTGTGTGTGTGTGTGTGTGTGTGTGTGTGTGTGTGTGTGTGTGTGTGTGTGTGTGTGTGTGTGTGTGTGTGTGTCCACTGCCCCTCCCCGCCCATCCTCTGGTGTTCAATAGTTCTGACTGAGTTTTCATAAAGATTATACAATACATATTACACCCCAACTGTTTCTGTGGTGGGTTTTGAAAGTACCCAAGAAAACCGTGACCCGCTGATTACACCCGCGACCGTTTTTATTGTTGACGGGGAGGGGGGGCGATCGGGATTGTTGACGGGGGAGCGGGGGGGCGATCGGGATTGTTGACGGGGGGACGGACGATCGGGATTGTTGAGGGGGGGAGGGGGGGCGATCGGGATTGTTGACGGGGGAGGTGGGGGGGCGATCGGGATTGTTGACGGGGGTGGGGGACGATCGGGATTGTTGAGGGGGGGGTTACATCCGCGACTCCCTTCGCCGTACTGGCAGCGGTGTAGAAGTCTCCAAATAATTCCAATTTATGTATTTTTTATAACCAGGAAATGTCCTTGTTGGTAGGTACAACTCGCTATTTTACGTTGAACTGCAACGTAATCCAGTGTTCACGAAAACGTATACTGTCAACTAGGCCTGCACGATATGAGGAAAATCTGCGATGTGCGATACCATTGTTCAATATTGCGATGACGATATGACTTGCGATAAATAAACTGGGCCCCTCCGATTAACCCATGAGACCCTCTGAAAGCCTCAAAAGCAAAATTTGAAGGGGGTCTCAAATTTCGTCCAAAAAAAAAAATATTAACATTATATAAACATTTATTCACGAATATGTTATATTTTTTGCCAAGCGGAGCCAGCCAGTCCTGTGCGCGTATGCAAATTAGCCATGTGCGCCAAACAGAAGAAGGGCCCTATCTTGCGCCCGGTGCAATTGACTTTCTACACCGACGCATGTGTCGTTGCTAGTTTGCACCCGGCGCAAAGCTGATTCCCCCCCGCAGCAACCAGGCACCACTACACTTGTGCGGCGAAAAGCAGGGGCGTGTTCCGGCGCAAATTATACTTGGTGCTATTTTAGTGATCTAAAAAATGCGCCAATGCAATTGCGCCACTGACGGAAAAATACCTGGTCTATAGCGGATAGCACAGTTGTTGTTGCTATTTTGACGTGCCATGGCAGGTCGGAACTAGCCTACGCTTACACACACGTAGGCTATACACAGCACAAACATGCAAACTATTAACCTGATTTAAATATTATGATGTCAAAGATTATTAATATGTGTGAAACTGCATAGAAATAGCGTGTGGATTGTGGAAACATTTTTTTTCCATAGGGCTGCATGAATGAAGTATAGTAGGCTATGCCATGCGTTAAAATAATAATAGCCTAATAACAATACTACATTCGAGCAAAGTAGGCCTATATTCCAGGCTTCCAAAACAAAATCTAGTTTTAGGGTAAATGATTGGTTAAATGATTTGGGAAAGAACAGCTGATACAGCGGTAAGTTGTAGTAGGCCTACTTTTAAATCAATGCATCTGCAAACACCGTACAGCAAACACATGTTCTTGACCCAGACATCGTGTACAAGCCCATTACTTTTATGATTGATGAGTATTTGATCGTGAGAAAACAGTTTTACCGCGAGTGAGTGTTTAAAAGAATGAATGAATGCGGGTGATGCTTGGTGCGCGTGTGTGTGCGCGCCCATCTGTCTAAACACACGCAAATTAAACACGGAACGCATAATGCAGTCCATGGCGATGTATATTAACAGGGGGACACATGCATATTATGAACACAAGTCGATAACGATAATGTATACAATACTGGTAACAAACGATGTTTGTTAATGTATTGCCGCATATCATTAAATAGACCCACAGTTGCGGCCATCGAGGACCGCGTCCGCATATCATATGTTTTAAGTTGTCTTTGCCGCAATTTACATGACGAATCAGTGTTTCTGAAGTTGGAGAAGAAAACGCTATTCCATGTGTTAATTATGTATATTATTTGGCCATAAACTGAGCCATTTGAAGTTTGAAATTCACGTGGTCATGCATCTGTCTCAGCGGAGAATGCAAACGCGCTGTCAAAATATCAACTCGCCAAGTCAAAATGCGCTGGCTCTTAAAGGGGATGGGAGATGCCACTCTCAAAAAGCTCATTTATCAAAGCTCAAAGCTCATTTATCTCTCCGTCATAATAGCAACAGCGCCATAGAACCGCGCTTGAGGCGGAACTTTTTCCGGATTCCGCCTACGAAAAACATAGTCGCGACCGGGGAACATCTGGGGCTTCATTTGATTGGCCAAATGGTGTGAATGCATGGCGCATGTATCCAGGGCTCCATCTGATAGGTCAAATGTTCGCATGCTGAGTGTGAATGCATGGCGCGTGTAAATAAAATGATTTTTCTTATTCATCGCGTTTCAGGCATCTTTTGCGATGTGTTAACCGCGCATGTTCATATCGCGATGACGATGAAAATACGATTTATCGGTCAGCCCTACTGTCAACGTATCCTTGGGCATTACGTCAGTTCACAACGTTTTGGCAGGAACGATCTATATCCGCGTAACATCTAAACTAAAGCTCATATGCATTCTCTGAATCAAGATTGTGAACATAAAGTACACATTTCTCGCTAAAGATGTTATCAAAAAACCTGAAGATACAGAAACGGCCCTAAAATGTAGCATTTTACACGGCTGGTCACCATCTTTCTTCTGTGCTGAAATAAGAAACTTGAAAGTCACGTGGTGCGGGCGCAGTCTCCACTCTTTACAATGGAACGTTGACATGTAACGTATTTTGGCCCTGAAACGTTGACTGAGCTACGTATCCAACGTTCGTAGAAGAGTACTCTGGGAACGTTTTTCTCTGGCGACTGGGTTGGTGTGTGTGTGTGTGTGTGTGTGTGTGTGTGTGTGTGTGTGTGTGTGTGTGTGTGTGTGTGTGTGTGTGTGTGTGTGTGTGTGTGTGTGTGTGTGTGTGTGCGCGCGTGTGTGTGTGTTTCCTTTGGGGGATACGCCGGCGTTACCAAGGCGACAGGCAACGCCGGTGTTTTTCAGATTTAAAAAAAGAAAAGAAAATTTCACTCATTGAATTAAAAATGAAAATTCAATGTGGAAAACAAAAAGGACATTACTAAGACACATTACTAAGAAAATATGATGAAAGCTCAATTTGTTTTATTTGTATTTGCTGGTCACAGATAAACATGAGGATTATGGGTAATGTAGTGCTTCTCCGTGATATGACATTGACAATAAAATGTGTTTTCTTAAAATGAAGTTGATATTACACGGGGCTTTTGGACTCGAAAGAAGCACATACCATCGTTACACAGTCTGTCTTGGATGGTTACAGCGTTATGGCTAATAATCCGATCTTTTTTAACAATATCAATTAGTCTACATTTGCACTTCCGGGATCTGAAACACCACCCACAGCGTGACGTCTTTGAAGCTGAAAATGCGTGCATCCACCACGACACGGTTTGCGTGGCCATCTCACGGAATTTGGACTCATTGGCTTTCAGTGGAGACTGTTTCCGTGCTCCTTTTCACGTAATTTTAACACATTACGTGAAAGGAGCACGGAATCTGGTACTAGGTGTTCGTGGTCATTTCACGCATTTCTGTGAGATCAGGTTGTGACTATTAGTCGACTAGCAAAATCTTTGGTCGGGGGCAGCCCTAGAACTAATACTGATTTTTTCTGTGAAGGAAAAAAGGGGTTTCAGACTGTAATTGCGCTTTTCCTGCTGCTGTGATGATGGACACGCCATATGTGATTATAAGTTTTACAGATTCAAAACCTTTTATAAAAATTAAACGTTTCTGTCAGAAAGCGAGTTATGCCTAATATACATGCCGGGGAAGTGACGAGAATCCCCCACTATCATGAAAATGTTTTAATTGCAGGATCACAACCCCCCCACCGAGCAACAAGTCCCACTCCAACTGCTCTGTCAGAGCCCACTTGTGAACCTCTGGTGAGGCTGGGCTAAAGTTAGCTTCTCCCCCCCGGCTAGCCGTGGTATTGCTACCCTCAGCGTTGTGTCCCAAGACATCGCCGGACCGGAGGTAAAGTGCGGTGCTGTGGTCTTCATTATAAACTACAACAAAGACATCCCATTACTTAGAATCAATACACAATTATACCAGAGGCAGGGGAGGATATCGTGTTCATGTCCACCTCATATTTATTTACATTATTTGTCATCTTGGACAGATCTGGATCTGTGGCAGGGGCTGTGGGTAGGATAAAGAAAGAGAGAGAGACGTCTCTTGTTCCATAGAGAAGCAAGGCTCTTGACTGTGAATGGAGAGAGAGAGAGAGAGAACGAGAGGGAGGGAGCGTGACTGAAAGAGGGGAGAGAGATAGGAAAAGATGCAAATGCTAGATGGCTGCCATTTAATAAATGTGACATTTATTCTTAGAGCAGTGATGAATTGGATTCTATTCAATTAGGTGATCTCGATAAACCCCCTGGGAAATTTCATTTCGGCAGAGGAAATGGAATCAAGCAAACTATCCATACTTGCAAAGAGGAAAATGGTTTAACAGATGGGAACATTATAGATTCAGATTCCTTTATAGATGGTACATATAAGCGGTTACTGAGGGTTTACTAGTTCAATTGGTGATTCTAACAGTACATCAAATAAATAAATGTGAAGGGTAGCATATACTGTATCTCAATAGTGATACAGTAGCTGGAGTTTTTCGATATAGATATTATTGTACAGTGTTATCTTATAGTGATGGCAGGCTAGTCCTGTTGGTGGTTTCAATATTAGGCCCACATAATGTACCAAGTGAAGGGCTCACTGATACATAGAACTGGGTTGGATTTTCGACACCATCTGCAGTGTTAAAATGTTCACTTAGATTATTTGTATATCCTCGTTCATCATGATATATTTTTTAATTAAAGATATAAAACTGAATATAGATTAACATTTGTTACAATATCGGTATAATGACCTATTACGGTCTATATTGTGTAGAAAGGTAAAGGCTACTTCCTGTAATTTTTTGCCAGTGCTTATTTTAAATACTCAACTTATTACAGTCCTGTATAATTCCCATCTGGGTTTAAAGTACATCCCAAATCAAATCAAAAGATGAGTGAGGTCTTATATCACGATAACGTTGTGTCGCTCCACTGCAAAACCCTTGTTCACGTTCAAATAGACACCAAACACTAACCACTACCGAACGAAGCAGCAAAACAAGTCAATAGAGCGGACACCAGATCACTCCTGACCCCCATCATCAAACACAAGGTCAGCCAGGTCTTTTGGACAGAGACAAGCTGGGGGGGGGAAACATGTAATTACTGTTGGCTTGTTGACTTTCAGTCCAATCTCTGTGCCTCAGTGCCTCGTCTCCACCACCTCGGGCTAATGCGGTGGGCAAGGCATCGAATCTGTCCCATAAGCCCTCTGGCGCTTTTATTGGCAGCCGAGGGGTGGGAGTTATAAATAAAAGACCCCAGGGTCTTTCCGGACCCTCACCTCGGTCACCAGTGCCCTATCTCTTCCCCTTTCTCATTGGCCGTGCGTCTAAAAAAAAAAAGGGTCCCCTATTGCTTTATTGATTGGAATACACTTCAGGGGGAGGGGTTGGCTTCAACACCGGTTTCTATCGGTCTGACTGTGCTTCACCTGTGTCTTTCAAGACTAGAACATTGCCAAGGATGCTGGAGGAGCACAATGCAGGAGGTATTCAATGTGCCAGAGCTAGTTAGAGTCAGACCAGGGGATCATCAACATGAGATTGACTTATCGAAATATAAAGCGACCTTTTCGTTGTTGTTATGTATGGTGTTGGTGGTGGTGGTGGGGATTGATTATATTTCCATATTGATAGCATTTGAAAATTAGAAACTAGGCGTTTCCACCCTGCTACAGTGTGCGCAAGGGCTAGCGCTGGAGTGGGCAAGAAAATAAAATGAAAGACACCTGATGTGTGATGTCTCATTCACAGCGATGCCACCTGCAGCTTCGGGTCCAATAGCCCTCTGCAGAACCGCGTATAGGACCGCGGGGGGCCAAGGCCTAGGGCCAGCTACATCTTTAAGTAAAAAGACCATGATAAATGGGCGGAAAAAAATGGCTTCTTCGAATAGGGTTTGACATTAAAGCAATTGCTTTTCTTGTACTGGGCTTAGAGATAATAATTTGTCTTCTGTGTGAGGATGCAGAGGCCCGGTCCAAGACAAAGGGGGAGCACGGACAGCAGAATGTAACTAAGAGTCGATTTGACGTGCAGCCGACGGTATGAAACCAGATTACATTATTCTTATGTGGACAGACTAAAGGGTATGGGGCAGGAATAAAAGTGAATTTAGCTGAGTCAGTGCGGTGCAGGTGAATGGCAATGAGGCGACGCAAAAGGCTTTTTATTTTAATCGCATGTAAATGATCAAAGAACAATGTGACCAAAGAGCGAATTATTACATGTGAGACTCTGGGCCATTATTAAACATTGGATTTCCCAATCTCTGGCTTCTACTGAAGTGTTTCAACTGTGCGATTGTTGAAGGCCAATTGAATTACATTATCTTCTGATAGTTCCTCCAGAAATAAAGAGATTAAGCCTTGCCTTGCCTTGCCTTGATGCAGATGTTTACCATTTTGTGAGATGTTTAGAGAAGCTCAACAGTTTATTTTCAATTCCTTAGTCATGCTCAAAGGATGTCATTTTTTAGAGTAATTAGCATTCTGTAGATTTAATTACATGAACTTCTAATTGTTCCACTAGGAATAAAGAGATTAAGGCTAGATATTTACCATTTTGCGAGATATTTAGAGCAACAGAACATTTTAATGCTCAAGTCATTTTTTGCGAAATGCTCAAGTCATTTTTGAGAGAAACTAGCATGAGGTCGACCACTCCTTTTCTCTTGGACAGCCAAAACAATAACCAACTGGATGATTGATACCCACACACAACCCGAAAAAGTGTATTTCTCTGGTTATACATTACCACAGCGGGGGGGGGGGGGGGGGGGTCAGGTTCATGCCCTAACATTGACAGCGGGTCTCCACTGTACAACCCCAATCTCATTCAGACTAAATCAGCAACACTGACATTCGTTGGAGCTATTCCCTCAACCCCGTGTAGCACAAAGGGTAGGGCACGACCCAAACACTAGAAGTGGGTCATAGGTTCCAGTCCCCTGGTTGACTCAGTCAGAGCCAATCACAATCGGACCCATGACTTCTCCCTGGCCCTTTTCCTCCACCCAGGGCTGTTCACCGACGTGCTTGGCGCTGTATAGGCTATCCTGCACGGTTAAACACAGCAAGTACTGTCTTATTTTTCCCACATTCAAACTGAAGGGAAGGATGCCGGTCTGTTCGGAGGCTCCGCTGATGTACAGTCATTTAGGGATAAATCGAGGCTCCTCTCCGTGGGCAATCACATCGGGCCCCCAGGACCCTCCTTCTCTCAGGGCGGTGACCCTCATGTCAATGTTAGCAGTCTGGTTTGGCGTTATTCATGATGTGTGCGCTCACGGCCGAATCAGTTATCCAATGCTCGGCTAACCGTTAGCGCTGGCTGCCGCCGGTGCCACTTGCGAGCGCATCTGCCGCGGAGGGGGGGGCGGCGGGGGGAGGGGAGAAGAGGGGTCAATGGCTTCCGCCACCCAATGGGTTCCTTGGAGGCACGCTTAGCGAAGCACGCAGCGACCATTACAGCGATTTGAGTCATCCCCCTGTGGAACGGATGCATCCAAGGCTTCTGGGCAGTATGGGGGACTGCCCTTTCTGCGCGGTGACTAACCGTCGTGGGACTCGGTGTTCGGACGATCTGCGGAGAACGGGGAGATGAATAGCTGGGAGGGTATTGTTTCCAAACCTCAGGGCGACGCGGATTATAGCTTGTGGGAAAGAAAACCAAAATAAGATTAATTTTGGTGCATTATTGTGAAGCAGGGAAACGTGCAATTAGAGTGAGAACGGTGGTGTTAAATGAAAGTTTAATTACAGAGAATTACCCAGCAGGAGAACACAAAGTAACTGAATGGTCACAGTGTAGT
The DNA here is from genome assembly GCF_964030765.1 of Micromesistius poutassou. Classification (NCBI taxonomy): domain Eukaryota; kingdom Metazoa; phylum Chordata; class Actinopteri; order Gadiformes; family Gadidae; genus Micromesistius; species Micromesistius poutassou. Next base: position 13,537,412 of record NC_140279.1, on the reverse strand, counting down.
GGGCATCTGCAGATAATGACCTGGTCTGTTAAGCTGTGTTCAGAAGTAGTGATGGTGATGCAAGTGTAGAAGCCAGACAATGTTTTTAACAAGAAACCAGAGCAGGTGTAGAAGCCACCATATAATGGACTGCAACCCGGACCATTCAATTTTAAACTCAAAATGTCTGCTTAATCAGTGCAATTTGTGATTAAGGTCAGTGGGAGGGGTATCCACACTTGCATCTCTACTATGTGTTCAGTCCATCTTTCTGCCCCTCCTTACCAGTTCTCAGATAGTGCGGACACTGCTTGTAATGATGGGCAGTTAGTGCAGGTCGATGGTCAGGGACAGCCCTGGTATTTATTGTGCTCGGCATGAGTGGACAGAGGTGGGATCAATGGGTCAGATCATTCACACGCCATACTGGTCAATAGTCACACTTCAACTGCCCTGGATTGTCTCAGATGAATCTGGTGAAATCCTATTTTTTCGTTTGCTTGTATTCAATCAGTGGAAGTATGGTGTAGTGGAGCAGGGGGTGGATGGTAGCTGGGTTGTTAGACTCCAAGCTGGCAATCCACCTCTCCTTTGCGCAAGATGCCAGCCTAACCCCTTACAAGCGCCTCCTTAATCACATGTATAGATTCACCAGCCAAAGTGGTGTGGATAAAAGCATCTGTTAAATGACTGAATAGAAAATAGTAATAATGTTTCACTCTGCTATGGTTTTGTGCAGGCATGTTTATCGAGGTTTAGCCTTTTTTGTGAGTGCTCAAAATCTGTTTAGAGAAATATTCAAAAGAGCAATTGTATGCAGGGTCCGTACAGAAATAAATCCCATAACAATCCACAAACCCAATATAATTTAAAGGAGGTAATGAGAAAATCATCGCTCAAAATGTTTTTATGCAGGGTGGTATTAGAATGATAATCATAATCTTAATAACAGGGATGTTGTGTGGCACATCATTGCCTGGGGTAAACAAGAGCCATCCATGAGGCTAACCTACCCCTATCAGAAGGTCTAGATCAAAAGGCATTTTCATAGCACAGCCGGGACTTGCAAAGCACAAGAGCATTTTTAGATTTTGAATTAAAGTTGCCATCAGTGTCGTTAATTACCAAATGCTTGAAGGTTATTACTGAATAAGTATTGCATTTCAACATCCTCTCTTGAATGGCCATTGTAAGGCCATGCTGTGCACCTCAAAATAACCTTCATCCAATTGTCATTATGGACACCGAGCACTGGAAAACAACATTCGACGAGGATTCAAACCTTTTTGGAGAGTTGGGCCCCAAGGTCACTGAGTTATTAAAGCCAACGGGATACACTGCATGCATCTGTAAAATGATCATTCAACTGAAAATCATATTTGAGCATGATTCAGTTCATTTACAGGAATTTGTGACAACCATCTAATTTAAGAACCTTGATGTAGGCGTGCGTTTCTGTCAAATGTGTGTACTATACATGGAAAGCGGTATACTACACAAATACTTGTGATTGTGGAAGACACCTAACCCTAAATTCCCCTTGACAAGCTGGCTGTTGCCTTGCATTGACTCCGCCGTCTGTGTTTGAATGTGTTAATTAATGGTTGTAAATTGCTTTGGATAAAAGCGTCCACTAAATGTAAATGTAAAAAATACCGCCGTAATGCCCCCATTCAGACGGTGAGACGCCCAAGCACTGTCCACTCGGAGTTGTCCATCTATTACCGAATGATTTCATAGAGCGGGTGGTCCTGTGTGGTCTATTTCAGGGAGTGTACGACGGGGCCATCTTATCGGATTAGGGGCCACTGTGGATGGTAGATGTGGGATACAACAGTGTAGTGCCTCCATGTCTGAGGTCATCCATGGTAGAATTACACATTGAATGTATGATGTATTGTGTCCGCTAATGGGAGCTGAGTAGGCAGGCGGTCTGCTCAGGAAATCAAGCCCATTGGAGTAACTCTGCTTTGCCAGAGTTTTGCCAGAGTCTCCCAGTGATACAGGCAGTATCACTGGGAGACTTTGACGCTTGGATTGGATCTATTCTATAGGATCTGTGAATATTTAGTTGTATTTCATTTCAACATTGCAATTTCAAAAGGTGCCTGATTCATTGATTTTGGCTGGTGTTAATGTGCACACTCCATGATAGTTCTGCATCATCATAGTGAGATTCATTCGATAAAAAATATATAGGCCTATATATATTTTTTTTCCAATTTTTTGTTTTGAAAATAACTAACGTCTTGTTAGCAGGGAATGAAACTCATATTTGTCTTCATTCAATTGAGTCGTTTATGACTTTTATTTACTGGATATACTTTTCAAAAATGTTTTACCATTGTCTCCAGTGAACCAGCAGGCGATAAGTCTTGGTAGGTAAATAAAATCTCAATAAACCAAAAAATACTTGTGTGTGCATTTGATTTTCTTAGAAAAACTGGTGACTGTATGAAAATGACAAAAAAAAAAATCCTCCCTTTTATTGATTCCAAGGTACCAATCAGCAGATCCATAAACTGGCTGGTCGGCCTTCCCTTCTCCATAACCCCCGTGCTGTCCTCTCCCGTCTCTGGTCCCTTACGACGCGGCGCCAGGCCCCTACCACACATAAGCCACCCAGCCTCCAGCTGTAGTCCATATAAAACCACATGATATAAAACCCACAGAACTTGGCCTCGTTCGCAGTCCCAGCTGTCAACTTTCTAAGGTTGTAGATCCATAATCACACTTAGTCTGCACGTCATTCTTTCTCCCTCCTGCCTCATGCGTTTCTCTAGGTCTGATTCATGCACTTAAGTCATTATTAATTCATTTTATTCCCAGCCAATTAATTCACAGTGGCAGCATGTGTTATACTGGATGCTGTTCTTAAGACACACACACAAAGACACGCATGCATACATGCACACGCACTGATCTATAATCTCTTTGCTGCTTTGCCAGGGATACAACCGTCTATCTGTGAGTTAACGTTATGACAGCAGTCCATGCCAGCGCACTGTAAAACATTTTATATCTTCCAAGACTTTATGTATAATCTGGTGCCCCGCTGAGCGTTTAAAACCAGCACTGGAGGACCGCTTGGACCAGCAGCTGTTTGTGGTATTGCACCTGGGGATTATGTTTTAGTGAGATGTGAAGGGAACAATCTTCTATACAGTACAATCCGTTTTCTCCCCCCAAACAGGAAACAAACATGTCACGAGTGAACACAGAAACTAGAGCAAGTATTCGGGACACACCAATATCGCAAACAAGTGCAATTTTTCCAAGTACTGATAAGAGACAACACAGATTACCAATAGAATTATCAAATTTCCATTTCTCTAATAGTTTATGCTGTGATGCACCAATATCAGTTTATGCAAAGCAAGCCATATGAGTCCTTACTGAGTGAACTTCAACAGCAGATGTTGTGCCCTTTGTCTGCTCTGTGTTGTGTATAACGTAATCATTGCATGTGCCCATGAAAGCCCGCTACACACGGCCAGCCCTTCTACCTACTGCTCCCTGTGTTATTAGAATTCCAGATGTATCGCGGGGCAATATTTCACAGGAATGCGAACAAGCTTTAAGTCTTGAATGTCGCTGAGCTCCAACCTGCTGTGGCTAAAATGTAATCAATGTGTGTGTGTGTGTGTGTGTGTGTGTGTGTGCCAGACAAGGAGGAGAACGCTAAGTATGATACCCCCCCCCCCAACCTACCGCCCCTCTCCATGTAGCTACCTATGCACATTTCACATATGAATGAGTGGTCTTGCGTTAAAGAAAAGTAATGCATTCCCTCCCACTGCCTTTTGCTTGTTCAGCTATTTTCATGCGTGTACAATGGAGGCAGATGAATTGAGGCACTTTTTCTTTTCATGTTTGATGTTTGATGTTTGGTGTGTGTGTGTGTGTGTGTGTGTGTGTGTGTGTGTGTGTGTGTGTGTGTGTGTGTGTGTGTGTGTGTGTGTGTGTGTGTGTGTGTGTGTGTGTGTGTGTGTGTGTGTGTGTGTGTGTGTGTTTCCCGAGCCATACGAGCGTTTAATCAGGTGAGATGATTTGGTTTCTTTGTTTCGGGGTTCATGTGTTATTCACTACGCTACTGTTGAGTGTTTTCATTATCCGAGGGAACCGCTTCAACTGTAGCCGCAGGAAAATCACTGCTCTTTAAATAGTTTTCATTTATATATGGTTATATTTAATAGTGTCCCTGCATCTAAAGTGATTTGCTACTCTCCTTTTTGTTGACTTTTTGTTCATACAACTTGTCCTTTGCTCAGTGCTTTACTGTAATTAGTGCAAATTAAACTGGGAAGGGCACCAGTGACCGAAAAGCAATTTGACTATAACTATGTTGTCAATGTTTTCATCAAATGTACAATGTTCAATAAAAAATCAAACACATGAGCTAAACTATTTTGCCTGAAGACAAGGCCACAGTGTGTGCTAATGTGTGTAAGCAAGCTAATATTCAGTAAGTTAGCAAGCTCATATGTTGGCAAGGCCATGGATTAACATACTGCTTTTGTCATTAAAGACAACAGCAGCATTTAGCCATTTATTCACATGCTAATTAACAGTGGAAACCAGCGCGCTTCGGCTCCCTAGCTTGGAGTAGCATGGAGAGTGAAATGGTTTTGAGTCACTCTCAGGCCTTCCATCACTGCTTCGTCAAGCAGGAGGATAAATTGCTACTCGATTCCTTTTCTGCTGATTTGAAGCAGTGCCCCATTCAGCACACGCATGGATGCTCATACACACACACGCACACACACATGCACAGACTGAGACACACACACACACACACACACACACACACACACACACACACACACACACACACACACAGACTGAGGCACACACACGTGTACATATTGAGGCACACACACACACACACACACACACACACACACACACATTTAGGTATGCACCCATGCGCCACCCACATGCACATACAAATACACACAGAAGCACACATGCACACAGACACACAGACGTATGCCTTCCCTGTGCCTCTACTTTGATTTGGTTTGGACAGAGTGACTGGAAGCACAATAATGGGGACCTCGATGACATAATCATTTATTTTGTACAGTGATTGCAGCTGTGATGCTGGCAGTGTGTCTGTGTTCGCCTCATTAATATTGTGGGGGAAATCACCTACCCACAAGATTCGGCTTAATTCAACCCTTTTTATGAATTTCAACGGTATCACCTCAAACATCTGAATTATTATGACAACACGGAAAACATCTGTAGATTCTTCAACTTCTGAAACATTCAGGCAAAAAATGCCATACATTTTTGGTTATGCGTTGTTGATTGATTTTCATTTCCCTAAATTAGCCAGATTCTTTTCCCGCCGTCTTTCCTTTTAGTTCGTAATAGAGTAGGTATCATTCTTAATGTAAAATTCAACCACAACAAAGCCAACCGCTTCGGTAGCTCTCTAGTTAATGTAATTGACTAATTACATTGGTTTGTAGCCGGGTCTTGAACTAGCGACCAGAATCCATACAGGTCCATAAAACTCCACAGCTAAGTGAGGGCTAATAACTCAAAGGCCATTGACAGTTTTTCCTTTTTTTTCTTTTCCATGACCACCACAGTGCACTGCTGACACTTGACAACGCTGTGAAGTAATCACTGGCAGAGGTTTTTCCTGCATTGAGGGGAGGAGCTAGTGCACTAATTAGCCAATGGGTAAAAATAGCAAGCTGAATGAAATGAAAAAATGGCATTCTCAGCAGCTATTTTCATTAGCAACTATGATTCGGCTTTATAAGGCGAGATGGACGTGCGTACTCCAACTGCTCCGATCTCCTAGCAACAGCAAGGCTCCGGACCCTCTTGCGGTGTTTCACACGTGGTCACCTCCCTAGAAGAGGCGTGGCCTCTCACACGCCACGTAAAGAGCGATACGCCACATTGCCATGGCTCACTGTAGGATTTTCCGCCGAAGTAATGTCATTTATTTATTTAGTTATTGGAGGGTTGGCAGAGGAATCATGGGCCGGGGGGGGGGGGGCGGCCACGGATACTGGCTTCAAATAGTCGGGGACACGGCCGGCACTGCTTTGATGTGAGCGGACCTGGCAGGGAAACGAAGGCGCATGCCAGCAACTTGTGCGTGGCCCTGAGAGCGGGAACAAGCAGGCATCACGGGGGCAGAGGAGATGACACACGACGACAACACAAGCATGAAATGACGTTCCTCCTTTCCCTCATCATCTGTTTTACTATTTAGTCATTTAGCCGGTGCTTCCATGCAAATGTACTCACAGAGAGTATCTCTTGAAGGAGCAGACGGGGTCAGGGCGTCTCGCTCAAGGATGCTTTTAGGTGGACCGCAGACATCGGGGTTCAAACCTTGAACCTCTCCGCATGAGTCAACCAGCCCTAGACTAACTAGACTATCCTGTGCACCTCCATCGTCCCCCCTCGTTGCGTTTTGTATGCTTGAGAAGTGCCGGGTGAGAGGTGTCACGGTTCCGTGCATGGATCCAAACAAACACAGACGCACACACACGCACCTTTCGAGGCGAAGACGAAGGACTCGACTCGTGTCTAAACTCTCTAACCACCCCGCCATGCTGATCAAAGCCACAGCTCAGCCGGTATTCCCTCTGCACACGGCCCTGGCAAGGAGTCTTGTTTTCCTGCTTTCATCTCTATTCATTTCACCCTACCGGCGCCACCCCCGCCACCTCCACCTCCATCACCACCACCACCAACCCCAACACCTTCCTTCTAAGCCAACTGCCTGCTCTCTCCGGGGGATCAAACGTGACGGGGGGGGGGGGGGGATCACAGCCTTTTGATTGTATCACTGCGCCATTGATTGCATAAATCAAGCAGTTGCCTTGGTAATAATTGATTGTTCGCACCTTTTTTTAATCCGACAAGCGTCTCAAAGAACACCCGGTTGGCGCTATTCTTGTGACTGTTTCTCCGTTTGTATGAAAAATGGAATTAGCGAGCGTGCTGTTACGAGGAGAGGACACCAGGACAACCCTGCTTCCTGTATTTACTCTAGCGGCAGAGCAGAATATAAACAACACTAATTACTGAACGCACCAGTGATGCGGAAATCCCTGCGCACATATTTCTGGAGCGTGGTCCAGCAGTCCCTGGAACAACTAGGTAAATCACCTTTAGAGGGTTAGGAGGGAGACGTCCCTCCCAGGGCTCAGCATGCTCACCGGTTCAACCCTGACTTGGATTGAGTTATGAACCAGAGAGGGGCAGTGGCTCGACCTGCTAGAGCGCTCCCCACAAAGATAAACACGCTGCTGGGTAGGGACCTTAGTTTGATGCCCGCCTCTCTCTCTCCAACCACTTTCATATCCGGAGGTGTCAGGGAGACGGTTTGAATCGCAGGCCGTCTCACAGATTCAAGTGAGTCTTTCAAAAAAACAGACTTGCAAAGCACGGGGTATCTCATATCTATGTTTGTGGTGTTCACCAGTCTGGTGGCGATGCCCAAGTTCACCAGACCGGCCTCATTGGCTTTTCATATAAAGTCCCTGTAAATCCCTATCTAAGCATGTATGTTAATAAATACACTCCTAGCGAGCTATGCAGTTCGCTAAGGCGACTCTCACCACAACAACCAGGAGAGAGAACAGTGACGCGTCCATTCGTGACCATTGACATACATCTCTCTGCGCACGCATACATCGGCCTAGGCGGCGCGCGTGTGTTTCTTGTTCTGTGACAGGCGGCGCGTTCGTGGGCCGTTGTTACTGCGCCCGTTGGTATTCCGCAGAGTTCCTCCTGACTTTGTCCTTTAGTCTCCACGGCGATGACATCGCGCTCCCCCTCGGGGAGCCACGGCTGTCACTTCGTCTCCATGGCGGCGCGGTGCTCTTAAACAAACTGACAGCTTGCATATCTCGAGCTACACGGCTGTTTATTAAGGCGGCATTAAACTCAACATCTTTCTGCAGGGGGTGTTGTATGTGAATAGGAGGGGGGAACTATCTCAATAGAGGAATTTCGTGGAAATACATACTTTTCATCATTGTGTGTTTGTTTACTGTTGCCAGGAAAGGAAAAACGGATACGATTCGTCAATGTTCATAAGTTGATAACTTAACTAGTTACAGATGTACGCACACACGCAGAGAAACACACGCACGCAGAGAAACACACACACACACACACACACACACACACACAGTCACACACACAGTCACACACAGTCACACACAGTAAGGCAGAAAGCCATTACCAACAGCCTTCCTTCATCATAATGCTGACGTTTGACTAGCATCAGCATTCATAAGAGAGTGGGAGAATGAGGGGTCAGATGTGGAAGAAGAGAGAGAGAGCAGTGGTGGTGGCGAGGCAGTGGACTGTGTCGCTACGGAGAGAGAGACCAGACCTGAGAGAGAGGGACAGACAGATGGACTGGAACTGAGAGGGGGAGAGGGCCAACGGAACGTTCCACAAATCACCCACTTATCTCGTCCACATGAAAGACTACCCTCCACTCGGTAAACACAATTATGCACATACGCACGCACGCACGCACGCAAGCATGCAGACAAAAAGACACACACACACACACACACACACACACAAAATGACACCAAATGACACACAACCACACACGCACACACACAGACACAAAAGACACACACACACACACACACACACACACACACACACACACACACACACACACAAAGACACATACAGAAAGACACACACACACAAAAAGACACACACACACCCTCTCTGACAGAATGATTCAACGGTGAATCTTCTTCTCCATCTCCTGGTTACGCCGGGGGAGGGGCCAGCAGATAAGAGCCACCACCACCGCCGCAACTAACGGGTGCTCAGTCGCCCTCACGAGTGCTCGTCCTGGACGGAGTGTGCGCGCGCACACGAGAAAATCAAAATAAGGATCACTCTGTTTGCCGAGTGCATCGTTCTGCCCCTGCAACCCCCCCCCCCCCCCCCCCCCCCCCCAATGGCGCACAGATCCACTGATAGGGATAGAGGGAATTGTTGGTAATATATGAGAGGGAGAGATTTGTGCGGTACATATTGAACACAGTGTATGATCTATCACTTTGGCACAACAAGGACCATACAGATATAGAGGGGTGGGAAACAAATGTGCACACAATGGACAGCATATCAAGACCCATGGAGAGGCTTTCCTATAAATATTTGTGCAGCGTACTCACAATTTATTCCAGTATCTGGGGATAGTGACAGTCACTGTGTGTACACGCAGACCCTTAGCTGATACAGTCCCAGTGGCGTATTTGTTTGTCTTTAACCACATTGCAGACAGCGAATGGCATGAACTGTATGATAAAATGTTGTGTAACTGTGTCACTCTGTTCAGGACCAATCTGCTGGTGAATCAAGATGCATTGACTCGATCGTCCGGTAGATGGAATGAGCAGCTTTGATTGATTGACCGACCGGTTGTACTGATTGGCTGATAGATTACATGGGCGGTCACCCTAATTGATTGATCGATTGTGATTATTCAACAGTTGTTCAAATCTTGTTCTCCATTATCCCTGTTCTTTATTGATCCTGACTGACTGCACGACACCACTGCCTGACTAGGTTAAATTGATAATAAAAAATATGAAAGTATCCAAACTAACCAAGACCATCTCCCGTTCTCGCTCACTACTAGCTAGTATTTCCCCAGATGGCCGTCTGTCTGTCTGCTGATGAGGGGGGAAGTGTCACCTCTTCCTCCACTCTCTGGAGTGAGTCTGTCTGAGAAGAGCGTTGGTGTGTTAGTCGCAGGTTTGAGTGTGTAGAACATGTCTTGGCTGATAGGGACTGGTTCACACAGAGTTTGTGTCTGTCTCTCTTCCCGCAACGGCCCACATTCACAAAAGGATCTCGAGATGATTCTTAAGAAGTTTTCTGTTGCTCTGGTAAATAAGTGAAATCCTCAGAAGTGATGAACAAATTGCACAGTGAGCATAGCGTGTAGTAGCCTAGAACAGTGGTTCCCAACCTTTTTTGTCTTGTGTACCCCCTGAGCCTTTTTGTCATACCACAAGTACCCCCTCACTCATACGTGTTGATGATTCTTCAAAAGTAGAACGTAACACAAACTGATTATGAAAATGAAAATCATTTTATTTCGTCTCCTTCATTTTAACATTTAATTCTCAGCCATTTTCTTCATTTTAACTCAAATTAATCATCAAAATAAATAATATGTTGCCTTGAAAATAAATAAGTAATATAAACAAATAAAAATGAAATCAAAAATAATGCCTTTGTTATATATAACTATTTTATTGTTTACCACTAAAGACTGGAGCTCCTTTGAATAAGTCCCCTTAAAGAGGCATTTAAACTTTAAACCAGAAGCACTGAGGTTGTGGTGGGTCCGCAGAAGTAGAAGTGAATCCATATAAAACATAGTTTTCACTGTACTGCCTGGGTTTTAGTTTGGCCTCTTTCTTGCGTTTCTCGGCGGGCTCCTCTGAACCCGCACCTGAATCCAGAGCAAGTGGACGTTTCAGCCATTTATCCATATTTGTCTGGCTGCAGGTAAGCAGCTGTTTTAATTATGTGATTTGGGCGCGGCTGTGCCACAGGTTATTGTCTCCCCTGGGAAATTTTATTGACAGGCTTATGAAATGACTGAGGAATATTTACTTATCATCTTGGAATTTCCTAGACTGGGTACCACCAGCCCGTTCTGCCGGCAACTTGAATTCACTCTGCAGCAGGGGCTGGAGAGGAGCAAAACATTTCTTTCTGTTTCCGATACGTTTTTTGGAGCCAATCACCAAGCTGGCTTTTCCCCATCAAGCGCTATTGGCTGGTTTAACACAATGATGACAGGGAAGCGATGGCAAGCAGCTTTTTGATCATTGGTCTGATTGATCACGCCTCTTGTGCTGAAGATTTTATTTTATTTTATTTTTTGCCAGGCTAGGAATTTCCACGCAATGTGCTCACATACCCCCGGTTGGGAAACACTGGCCTAGAAGACCTATGACTTTTCTGTGTAATAGTATGCACGTTTTTAATCAGTGAGTAGAAACGCCTTTCAATGGGATTAAAAAATAATGTTCGAAGGAATTAAAACAATAAAATCGATTTTCGATTTTATTATTTTTTGTGTCCCAATTGAACCACTTTGATCAGAATTCTAACTGCCAATTCTGTCAGTATGAGGAGGGGTGTGTGAACACCCCTTGTTTTTTGGGCACATTGGACCAAAATACCTAGCCAGGGCTGTTAATACGCAAAAAATCCTTTTTGAGTCCTGGATTTTCTAAAATGCCTTTCTCTAAACCTATAAATCTCACTGTTGTGCTCTCTCTCTCGCACGCTCTTTGTCTCACTCTCACTCCCTTGCTCTCGCACTCTCTCAATGTTTTACTCTTTATCTCACCTAATTTTTCACTGACACCACCCCCCTCTACCCCCTAGTGTCCCTAGCCTTCCATACCCTTGGGGTTTGGGGGGCTCTGTGTGTGTGAAAGGCGCCCTGGCTGGACGTTTTTGATCTTGTTACCTTTGTCCACAGTCTGATGTTGAATGGAATCAGGCACTGCTGGAAAAATCAATGAGTCAGCTGCACTTCCCAACCTGGAGATTTAACACGTTTCATCCCTGCCAGTTTTCCTCCTCTCCTTACTTGGCACCTCTCGCTCTCTCACCTACTGTCTCACACTCTCTGTCATTGTCTCTGCCTGTCACACGCACATGCACACGCACATGCACACACACACACACACACACACACACACACACACACACACACACACACACACACACACACACACACACACACACACACACACACAGTTGGGGTAATGTTAAGCATATTTTGTAAAGCAAGGCATTGATATTAGCAGGGTTAGGGGTTTAAGTCCGAAAAGCCATTCATGCTTGTAATGAATGCCATTGCCGCATTGTTATGGAAAAAACATCTGATATCTACCAAATTAAATATTTACGTATAGATAAATTGAGATATATAGATATATAATGTGTTCTCACTCCCACTCTGTTTTCTATAAATATACGTATTTGTCGTATTGGTAGTCAAAGGCGAACACAGCCCCAGTCCTGTGACTGTCTGTTGATAAATCCCACTTCATAAATCACTCTGACCCTGGCGGTTCCTGGGGTGGCGGTGGTAGGGGGGTCTATATATAGGTCAGGGACCTGTGGTGGTGGGCTAACAGTGAGTCCCTCTTAAGGCTGATGGGACGACAGTGTGAACCCACTCACCCATCAGTCAATGTGTCACGCACCACCTAAGTACACACACACTAACCCTAACCCTGACAGACGCGTACGTATTCACAGACTCCTGTTTACAGCAGACCGTTTACCAGCCTGCATGCTGGTAAACATCAAGCCTAATTATTACGTTTGTCGTGTCGGTATGCCAATCTCAATTCATTATTCAATTACTTAGGGGCCGGTTATGTAATTACTTTTTAAATTCCTGGGCATATTTGCGCACAGTAGGTAGAAGGTTTGGTTACATTCGTCTGAATATCCCTCTGATAATCCAGGTGCAAAATAGAACAATACATGTAAACTGCGTTAGGCATCCATTAAACTGTGCGCTTAGTCTTCACTCCCACTGCTCTGCGGTGGCCATATAAACAAGAGGCTGTAGAGGGCAGGGGGCTAACGGTTTTTAGAAGGGTTTTAAAAACAAACACATTTAGAAAGCTACTTCAATGTTCAAACAAGGCCAAAAGACACCGAAAGGCTCTACCAACTAAGAATCACCGGTTGGTTATTTCATAAACATGAAAAGTACAGCTAGCAATGTTTTATCATTCAGTCTGTCTCCCAGAAAAGTTTCCGTGGGAATTCCCTTTGTGTGAATAGTGCTAGTCCCTGCCGTGCAATTTCCTCAAAACTTTGCACAATATTCAAACCACCTATTTGCCTATTGTTCATTTTAAAATGGGCCTACCCTCATAATAGGAGTTCTTCTCAAAATATTCAAATTTGTTCAAAAAACCGGACGAATATTCAAACCTTGAAATAATGTATTTGAGCCTGCCCTACTGCCTGCAATCACATCTTTATTCGCCCAACCACACTGGACTATTCATCATGCTACATATGATTGATAATGAAGTTGATGTATATCTAGCAGCGTGTCTAATGTGTGTTACCAAGTTCTGTGCATGACATCCACACTACACGATAAAGTTAAAGACAGTAACAGATGATGAGAACATAACATGATCAGGCTAATGTACGGTGTATCATATTACATCTCCGCCCAAGGTGACAGACAACACAATTTAGGAGACTAAGTTTACCAGTGTGACATAGGCGGATTGCATATGGACAGAGACATTCTACATTATTGAAAGAGATGGATTATTGCAGAGCCATGTTTCAACAGACTTTATGACACTCTGGGAGGGAGGGAGGAAAGGGGAGGGAGGGAGGGCGAGATAGAGAGAGGATTTTGGAGTCTCTGAGGTCAACCAAGGGCTCGAACGCCCAGGAATCCTCTCTGGGGATTCATCAAAATTAGGGAGTCATCCTGCTCTTCACCCAGGGGGGAGGGAGGACAGAGAGAGGTAGGTGTGTGTGTGTGTGTGTGTGTGTGTGTGTGTGTGTGTGTGTGTGTGTGTGTGTGTGTGTGTGTGTGTGTGTGTGTGTGTGTGTGTGTGTGTGTGTGTGTGTGTGTGTGTGTGTGTGTGTGTGTGTGTATTCTGCTGATGCAAGACAGCGTCAGCATTTCAGTTTTTTATTATTTTTTTTTTTTAGAGAGAGTGAGGGAGAGAGAATGGATTTTGGAGATATACTGTATGTATAATTTTGGGAGGGATGGAGAGAGAGAGATAGAAGAGAAAATGAGAAAATGGGAGTTAGAGAGAGAGAGAGAGAGAGAGAGAGAGAGAGAGAGAGAGAGAGAGAGAGAGAGAGAGAGAGAGAGAGAGAGAGAGAGAGAGAGAGAGAGAGAGAGAGAGAGAGAGAGAGAGAGAGAGAGAGAGAGAGAGAGAGCCATAGCCATAGCCATAGCCATAGCCATAGCCATAGCCATAGCCATAGAGATGGGAGATAATGAGGGAGAAAGGGGGAGATATAAAGGGAGGGTGAGATTGGTTGATATATATATATAGAGACAGGAGATGAGAGAGAGGCAGAGTAACAGTATTGGTGACACCAGATGTCATTTATAATGGATAGCACTGGCTGAGCTTGTCCTGTAACCTATAAAAAGGACCCTCTACACCCTCAGCTCACACACACACACACACACACACACACACACACACACACACACACACACACACACACACCACAGTCTGAGAGACTTCCTGACCCCTGTTATTTATCAGAGCTGTCTCTCTGCTCACACCTAGGACGTCACCTATGCCCACCTGCTATGGATCTAATGGTGTGTGTGTGTGTATATTTGGTTTACCTTAACCGTGTTAGGCTAACTAAAACTATTACGCTTAGCTTACAGTGAAAGATGATAGGATGATTTAAGCTTACGGAAAAAAGTAGAAACAATGTTGCTAAGCTAACAGAAAAAGCAGATACAATGATGCTAAGTTAACAGAGAAATAAGATACAATGATGCTAAGCTAACGAAGAAAGAAGTTACTATGATGCTAAGCTAACGAAGAAAGATCATACAAGGACGCCAAATAAAATTATATTAAAACAATGACAGCTATCATACTGTAACATTAGTAAAGCTATACATAGCATCATCCGACATTACCTGAGGATGGGTTTGAAGTACCAAGGATGGTCATTTAGTGGATTATATATTCTCCATTCAAAACAACTGCTTTATTTATAGCCAACAGTATATACCCTTGGTGTTTGATCCTGTTTTTCTAATGGTAAAAGTTTCTAATAGTTTCCGAGTTATGGAGTGCTAAGCAGTAGCCTATTTTAATGGCCAAGCACTTTTTAATCTTTTTGGCTTTAACTGCTGGTAATATAATTTATTTACAAAGTATTATGCACTGTGATCTTGTTTTTTATGTGTTCTATTTACGATCGCTGTCTGGTATTTCCCCCTTCGGGAATATGTTTCAGGTGCGGCTATGAGATTTTGAAAACTTCCATGCTGGGTTTTCTCTCCCTCCATACCTCTCTCTCTCCCTCTCTCTGTACCTCTACCACTCTCATTATCTACCTATTCCAACCTCTCCCTCTCTTTATCTCTTCCTACTTCCATCTCTTCAATTTCCCAGCACTTTTGCTCTCTCCTCTCCTCTCTCTCTCTCTCTCTCTCTCTCTCTCTCTCTCTCTGCCTCTCTCTCTCTGCCTCTATCATTCTCTCTCATTCTCTCTCCCTCTCTCTCTGTCTCTCTCTCTCACTCTCTCTCTCTCTCTCACTCTCGTGTGTATACAAACAGACTCATTATATTGTCTGTACCTATCTGGTGTTGTGGCGTGTCTCATTCTGTGTGTTGTTCCATCTCAGTGTATCAGGGGATCCTGTTGTTAAATTCATGCAGGCTTTAGGGAAGGAGCCGATACGGCAGCACACAAAGTCACAAAGGGGCCTCTTGACGGACAAGAGGGGGAGAGGGAAACCAAACGAGTGGTTTTGGGTCAAAGCGCTGGATTTCCTTTCAAGCCTCAGCAGTCTACCGGGCGGCTCAGGAAACGTCAGTCACTCCTGTCTGCGGAGCGACAGCCTAATGGACCCGGGAGGGGAGGGCGAGGGTGGGTGGGGCAAGCAGGCTAGTAGATGGAGCAGGAGGAGGTGGTGGAGGAGGAGGTGTTGGGTAAGGGGTTGAGAGAGGAAGCATTCTCTTGTCAAGTGAAATATATTCGTTAGGGATGCACCGAAATTTCGGCCACCGAAAATTTTCGGCCAAAAATGGCCCAAAAGCACATTTTCGGCATTCGGCCGAAACACTTTTATCACCGAAACAACACGGCCGAAACAGGAAATTGTGATGACGCAAACAAAAACCGCAGCCAGCACACGCTTGTCTGGATAAGCGCCTCTGCGCCAACATGTCTGCGGTGTGGGCATATTTCCATATATCTGAAAAAGACTAAATGTAGTAATCTAGAGAACCAGCTACAACCTTGTTTTCATCCAAACGAGCCGGCTTTAGCGACGGCTCGCTATGAGACAGCTTCTATGAGCTGTCGGCTTTCATCCGCGAGCTTAGGGACCGTCTGCAAAGTTCAAAACGGAAAACGGTGTTGTTTTTTCAGTGCTAAATAAATATTTTTATACTTTTAATAATTGTAATTGATTTATTCTTTGAATTGCAATGCCTTGATTTTAGTGAGGTTAGTACACAGTCATAGCTATAAATGCAATGGTAGGCCTACTAATAATTGGCATAATAATTTATTTCGGGTTTTCGGCCTTGGTTTCCTCATTTTCGGTTTTCGGTTTCGGCCAAGAATTTTCATTTTGGTGCATCCCTAGTATTCGTCTTGCCCTCAATCCCAGCTACAGTCTCAAAGGGCTTCTCTTGCCAACACCATGTGTAACTAACCCTCAGTGCTCTGAAGGGCGACACATTGCTCCCTAAAACCTGAGGGAAGACACCTTGGGAAGGAATCAGGAAAATGGATCCTCCATCTAGGGACTAGATTAGTTTGAGATAGGGGCTGACCTGTAAAAATCTAACAAATAGTGATGCTTGAGCTAAAAACAAAGCAACTCACGCCTCGTGCACACTACCTCCGTCAGTCGACGGATGGGCGAGGGCGTGTCTGACGTATGGGGGAGTAGTCTTTGTGAACGCAGCCTGCAACAGGGGCAACACTCTCCTTGCGCTCTCCTTGCACCAGGCGTTATAAAGCCGGCTTTTTCCTGCGTCTTCCTGCTTGTTGTTGTTATTGCTAAATGGATCCCGTAGTCGCAAGGACAGTATGCATGCATTTCAAGGGCGCCCCATGCAAAGTCAATGAGGTGCGTCCGTTGACGGAGGTAGTGTGCAAGAGGCATAAGGGCATTTATGCTTAAGTTATAAATATTTTTGGGGATTATTTAAGTTAAAAGATTCACTGTGACTGGGGGCTGGTAGATCAACTGGTAACCGTCAGATGCAGGTGGTCGAGCATGTCATGTTAGCATTAAACTGGACACCCTGGCCATCTGCGTCCAACCGAGAAAAATGACGGGCATTACAAAGGGACTGTCCAAACATATCCAACCAAACGAAAGCAGACCGAAAAATCCTCCCAGTTTGGCTTGACACTCCCAATCAAACCCTTCTCCCAGTGTTGGCAGCTCCTGTGGTTCAGTTGCTCCTTTTGTTCGCTCGCAGACAGTGGGAGAGAGTGGCTCAGTGCATGCCTACTACAGGCCCCACTTGATTCTCCTGCACCTCCTCCTCCTCTCTGGCTAACAAGCCGCTCAGTGTTTCAGGGAGAAATTCCGACAGTATATCCATGAACAGCGTGGCGCAGATTTATTTTATTTTATTTGGCTTCCATTTTCACGGCAGCGTTTTGACATGGAAGGAAACCAGCTGGAAATGAAAGCTTGATAGGAGAAGGGGACGAGGCTGTGGAGGAGATCTGTGTTGGAGGGGGACGATGAACACAGTAGTCTGTCTGTCGGGACTGACTAACGGAGGCTGTTTATTGTCGAGAGGGGAGCAGTGTGGCTCCACTTGTCAAGCGTAATCCCCTTGCATAATACCACCACTACATCTGTTTTCCCTCTGTCCCTGTTGGAACAACGGCATGGCGGCTGGGGGTCTTTTTTCTACCATGTGGAAGGACGTGGCGATAAATGCGCACACACACACATTGCATTCATTTCAAAATGTTCGCATTTTCGATTCATGGCTTGTACCATAGGCTTTTACCCAGAGCAAGTGCTCCAGTAGGACCCGGCGTTGTGGGACCAAATGTGACACGAGTGTGGGATTGGTCATGTATCACAGAGGAACAACAATCAATGGACATGATTTGTAGGTGATGATATTGAATGGACGAAGAGATTGCCAGAGGTTTTTTTTGTTTATTTTGCAAATCTTTCTTATGGTCCTCCTGTAATCACAAGGTAGGGCACACTTGAAACTAGAGGGCTTTCACTAGATTGTTTAGTGATTAATGTTAAAGGTTAAAGTATACCTAGGCTACAATGACGCAGAGCTATCTTGCTCCTTTCGCACAACATGTCAAAGAGATGCACTGAATGCAGTTTGATACTTACGATATGTAACGATACGCTACCTGCTTTCATAAACGCAAGTATGCACCAAGAAACTCACACAAGGGAATAGTATATATAGACACACACACACACACACACACACACACACACACACACACATGCCTATCGCTCTCTCCATTGCACATTTTATCTCTCCCATTCAACAAACACTGTCTATGGTGCGGGCCGGCGGATTTTGCAAGGTGCAGGTCAGCACTTAAAGATAGACCTGAATCAGAGTCGTTTGTAGATATCTGGGCATCTGTCCTGCAGATAAAGACCAGAAATACACCCCACTCTGCCCCATCTGCATCCCCAGACCGCCCGCCTCCGGGGCCGTGCCAGGATCCCGTCTCTGATGTTTCTGGCCGGAGGGATGAGACAGCACAGAGTGGATTGAACCCCCGCCACAGTGCTGTCTCGCTATTGATCCTGTCTGGGCTCCTTTAGCGGGCGGGATGACTCGCTGCTGCTGCTGATGCCGCCGCCGCTGCGGTGGTTGTGCCTTCTGTTTGAGAGTGTGGACCGGCTTCCAGAGCAGACAGGGAGTGCTCTGTAATGCAGATGAGACATGGCTGCTGCCAGGCGGTTTCTGTCACTTCAAGTGGAAAGGGTTTTACCGGGGGAAAAAGACAAAAAAGAAAACAGCAGATGTAGAGGGGAAGGGAGAGAGGGCCGAGGCGAAGACGTATTGATCCAATGCACTTAAGATCAACCACGGGATAACCCGCTTGTTAGCCGGGGCCAAATGATGGACCTTAATCTCCCGGTTAAAGAGGAAGCAAACCGCAGGTGCTGGTGGTCACTGCCCAAACTACACGAGTTTTGAGTTGACTTTTGAAAGATTTCTAAAATGGTGTGAAAGTCTTGGGCAGTTATGACTTTACCAGGTGATGAAGTTTTGAAAGAAGTAATGTGTGTGTGTGTGTGTGTGTGTGTGTGTGTGTGTGTGTGTGTGTGTGTGTGTGTGTGTGTGTGTGTGTGTGTGTGTGTGTGTGTGTGTGTGTGTGTGTGTGTGTGTGTTGCCAGGTTCACACCAGGGCCTACTCCATTGAGCATGGTGTCTGAACTTTGATTGGCTCCCTGATCGATTGTTGGGCGCTTTTCATATCCAATTATTTTGTATGATTCCAATCTTTCAGTTCATCATCTGCCTGTTTGGAGCATGAGTAGCTTGTTGAGCACAACATGTTCCACCGTGTCTGTGCACCACTATATCCCAATCGGCTGTAAAATTATGCAATTTCATATTATTACATTTATGATACTCACTATAATTCCCTCACCTTTATCATTCACCCGCGATTAATAATGATCAGCTTGCATCCTTAATAAGGACAACAAAAATGCTGCAGAAACACTGAACATGGATTATAAATGGATTTCATAAAGAAATGGGCATAAAATTGGCTCATTCTCAATGATAATAAACTTGATTCATATCAAGTAAATTCACAAAGGCCATTCAAACCTGGTAAAAGTGCTTCACCAGGTTATATGTAAAATTAGTTCAACAAATTAATTTTAACAAAAAGTTAAAATATTAAGTGGGTTAAAAGCAGAATGAATTTGTGAGTGACAAAACCCTGTGAGGGCAATTGATCTCTCTCTCTCTCCACCCGTTCTCTCTTTATATATATATTTATTTGGGAGGGCCCCTGGGACGCAACTCTGTTCCACTCACCCCAGCCTCCTGCACTCTCTTTACTTTACTATCATCCTATTTTCTGGATTCTGACATTTGTTCCCTTCCTCAGTTGCACTCTAACACATTGTTTTCACAAATTTTCTCTCCGACACACTCGTTCTGTCACTCACTGGCTCACTCACTCACTCACTCCCTCTCTCTCTTTTTCTCTAACACACATACACACATACACACTAAGGCTGTACGGTATGGACAAAAATTTATATCATGGTATGATTTGAGGCATAGATGGTAACGTTATTATATCACGGTATGTTCATGTTATCTTCTAATTTCGATATAAATGCTTCTGAAGGGGTAAAATTATGGTTAAGCAGCTATTATTGTACTTTTGTATTACTAGGAAATATTTCACATAGTACAGAAATATTTTAAGAACATTTATTGAGCAAAACTGCAATAGAAAAAAAAGATATTTTCTTTTTTTTAAGTTACTTCCATCTCTGAAAAACACAAATGTTTAATAGTATGGATTTATTTCTCCACTTGGTCGCGGACCTTGCCGTATAGTTTTGGCATCTCAATTTGGCTGTGCGGGCAGGTACCGCGTACCTGGGATCGAGTGTTTTTGATCTCTTCAAAGCCCTTTCTATCGACATTTTGAAAGGGAACTATGTCCTTACACAGGTAAACAGTGACGCCATTTATTATCTTGTTCCAGGACTGGCTTTGGAAAATGCCTGCGGAAGCGATGTCTGAGATGCAGAGACAGCTTCACGCTACCAGCGTCTGTCTCATACGGTGTGGAATGAGAGCTTGTGAAGGGACTATTGCGCAAGCACACAGGCGCACAGCAAAAGCGCCTGTGTTTCGCCTACTTGCGCAATAGAATACTGCCTGGGAAGGCAGTATCGCTGTCAAATCTGTCCCTGGGAAAAGTAGCGTTGCACCGAATTGAAAAAGGAACTATTAACCATATTTTCAGTTGTTACGCGTTTACATTTTACATGAAGAAGTAGTTACGTTAGTGCATGCCCGGTTCCAGAACAAAATGACTTGGGGTGCATCTGAGATTAGAGGGGGTGCACCAGTAGTATACTAAAACCAGCGACCCAGCTTCAGTTCAGACTTCGCTTTTTACACTAGGCCTTTCTACCAGTAGATTGACAAGCACTTCTGGGTAGTTGTACTCACATGTTGGGACAATAATATTTACTGTGCTTAAAAGCTGGTACACATCATGTCTTTGTGATGTGGAGAACATTTCAGCTGCAACATTAGCTTATTGATATCCAAGCTTTGGATATGAGAAAGGTTTTTGATATGTGTGAGGTAAAAAAAAGAACAGAATTCTACCCTGAAAAAAAACACATGTGACTGCAATGCAAAAATAACCCACTTTTTTAATAAATTGTGGCAGGATATTTGACATAGCAAACAATTTTACATTGTCATTCACATTGTATCTTAAAAATAAAACTAAAATTAGTCAAGGAAAGAACAAGGAAAGAACCCTTTCAAACTTTGAATTTGTCTGTGTTTATATACGTGAACAACTAAATGTATAGTACTACTGTATAGTACAATACTCTTCAATGTCAATGTCAGTGCTTATTGTACTGCCTTTCTGTCTTGCATTTTTAGGTTTAGTTTTCCAACTCCTGCTACCCAAACTTTTAATGCTGACAGATAAAACCCAATTAGTAATGTTACTTTCACAAAAAGTAATCAGTAATAAATGGTGCCTTTCACAAGATTGTAAATAAATACAATCACGACACAACTGGCAAATATGGGTTAATCTTCTGTTTCTGTGCTATGAACATAATGCTTTAATGAATTACTAAAATAAACTAGAGTGAATTAGTGTTGCTAGTGCTAGCCTCCACAACGGCGATCCTAACGTTGAAGTTGACAGAAGCCGCAGTAACGTCAACTGTTCGGTGATCCAAATTGTCTCTATCCTTCCTGCTCTGGTTAATGTGTGACGTTGATTCTGCAGTGTTCTTATTTAGCCATTTTCGGATATCCATTATCCTTTTTTCAATAGAGGGTGCACACAATTTAATTGGGGGTGCAATGCATGCTTATGCACCCCCGTAGAACCGGGCCTGCGTTAGTGTATTTATGCGTTACTTACTTTGTAACGCACAACACTGTCTACTGGTCTTATACCGTACCCCTAGTACACGTACACACACACACACACACACACACACACACACACACACACACACACACACACACACACACACACACACACACACACACACACACACACACACAAACTCATTGGCCACCATGCTCTCGAGCCAACTCCTTCTCCCACTCAGAATCCTTCCTTTCAGTCCCTCTTTCGTTTATATCCACATAAATCGTAGTTCGCTAATTTAATGACCGTCGTAAATATTACCCAGCATTCAATACATAGAATATACACCCACTGCACCTACCGGTACTGCATCGCCTCTGTTTGTTGGCCTGCTTCCTCTTTCCCACTGGGAATGAATAAAGCGAGGAGCTGGATGTCGAACCTGATCCCACCACCGGCTCTTGAGGCCCGTCGAGACGTTCATTGTGATTAAAGAGCCAGGGAAACAAACCCGACCCGATTCAAGTGCAGGTAACCTAACACTCTTATAAAGAGGCTGCTCCTGGCCGGACACGCCTGCCCTCTCCCGGACGGCCCAACGCTTCCTGTGTGTGTGTACATGTACACGTGCATGTACGTGTGTGCTTTGTGTGTTTATGTGTGTCCATGTGTGTCCACATTTGTGTGAGTGCACAACATGTGTGTTTTGTGCACGCCCTTAGATGTGCTCCACACCAGCGGTCATCGCTCTAGAAGTGAAGCCTTAATGAAAACAAATGCTCGTCATTACCGGCACTAACTTCGACCCACCCCACCGACCCACCCCGCCCCCACCCCCCATGCGCTCAACACATGCACTCTGCAGCAGGAAGCAATGCCAGGCGAGGGTCCATCACCCTACTCGGCTGTGTGTGTGTGTGTGGGTGTCTGAGGGTGTGTGTATGAGTGTGTGCATGCGTGTGTGTCCATCATTGATTGATATTGAGAGGGGGGGGGGGGGGATTTGGAGCTATGCATGATCATTAATCCCAATGCCATGCTAATCAGCATTTGTTGTTGTTGTTGTTGTCGTTTGGCAGTTGGAAAGAGACTCCCTCCCCCTATCTAATGTAGAGGTCTCCACGGGCCTATCCCAGAGACCAGACCCAGCACCTGGACAGGTTAGGGTCCACATTTTATCATGGTCATTGGGTTGGGTCCCCTTCTGTTTCTGTAGGTTCGGGGTTCTGTTTATCATTACATGGAATACAGAGTGAATCGGAGAAGGGTCGTGATCAGGGCTGATCTCGAGAGAAACGCTTGGAAGTGGCGTGCAAATCGTGTGATTACTATCTGACCATTAGGATGAGTTCACAAAGAACGGGAAATAGGGTTGAACGACCACAAGAGAGCGAAATAAACCGGGGCAGCGCCACAAGATGGACTCCTTCTCTACTGAGGTGAGAAACAAGCTCGGAGAAAAAGAATACGGCCAGGTCAAACCATCGCAGCATCTCGTCCGTCTGGGGCCTCCGCCATGATGACCTCTGACCCCGTCCGCCCCCTCCCGGCTCCCCAAGCCACTTCTCCTCACGCGTGGCAAAGTGTGCTCAGAGTTCACTGGGGGCTTCTCCGCGGCGAGCGCCGAGAACCACGGGAGGAGATGCGAGCGTGTTTTCCCTCTGTAGCGTTCGGCTGTCGTATCCCACGCAGAAGGGGCCGCACGGGTACAGAGTTTGATGTGGGAGGGCTGCTGACTCATGTACGGGTACCGCCGCTCTGCCAGCTCTGCCAGCGCCTGGCGCAGCCCGGAGATCCGGGCTGCTGGTGGTGGCGGTGGCTGCTTCTGTCGAGCCCGGCACGTACACACGCATGCATCAGACACACACACTCATGCGTGGCTGGCATGCACTTGCACTCGCGCACGCACGACAGATGCACACATGCAAATGTGTAGACACACGGCATCTACGCGCATGTGCACACGCATGTGCACACACACACACACACAGATATCAAAGAAAGAAACCCCCACCTGAAACTGCAGCAATGAATATGGCGAATATATCTTAATTGGGGGCGGTTTGGTTTCCGTGGCAACGGCAGAGGAGTTCCTTTGAGGAGTGAGGAGACGAAGGCCGATTACCTCTCCGTCAGCTTCACTTAATCACAACAATATTCAGATGCCTCCGTTCCCTGAGGTTTGAGTTTGAGACGGGAGCTGTCATAGCAGTCAGCGGGGGGGGGGGGGGGGTGGGGCTAGGTAAACCCTCTCACTAATTAGCAGGTGGGGAGAATGACGTTGCCCCACACACACACACACACACACACACACACACACACACACACACACACACCTCCCTCCCTCCTAATCTCCCACCCACCCACCTTTCGCTGCATATTCTCTTGTCAATTTTTGTTCCTTTGTCTGCTGTTTTCTCCTCTTCTGGAGTATCATTTATTTTGTTCTCGTCAGGTCTATTCTTTTCTCTTTATTTTCAGTTAATTCCCCCCTATTCCTCTCTTCCACTTATCTCCTTTTTTCTCTCCTTTCTCTTCTGTCCCCTATAACCCTCTTTTTCCCCACTCATCTCCTTCTCCCTTTCCTTGTCCATCTACTCCTCTTCCCTTCCAATCCTCTCTCCTCTCCTGGCGGTTGGTTAAAAATCGCAACCAAAATCCTAGCGGTCAACCCACTTTTCAGTACTTCTTTTCACTTATCACACATGAATGAACGGTACGTAAAACCAAAGCTACTTCTTATCGAACCAACAAAGTCTCCGGTGACCCAAAGGATCGCCAACGCAAGTAGTAAATGTGAAGCTACAAAGATACTAAGGCATTAATCAATAAAACATGGCTTCAGTAGTTGATAGAACAGCCATGTTATCTATGTTTTCTCCTCACGGTTGTTGGAAGTAAACGACTGAATCATTAGAGTGCGAACGCTGGAGGCATCAAGTCTGCAAGCGTCCCTCCCCCTCCTCCCGATCACAACACATGCTCACGGCATCGCCAGGCCTTTATGAAAAGTTGTGAGAGCCAGGCTCGCCTTACGGGGTGAGGGTAGGGTTATGCACAATATTTAAATGAGTTCCCCCCGGTGGAGAGCGTGCGCTGCTTTTGATCACGGCTACGGTGACTCATGAAAGGGGAGGCTTGGCTCGCGGTGCCGAAGAGAAAACACATCAGCATGCAGCTGCACTTGCTGGCTGATTCAGAACAGGTTTACCACTGCACACAGCGCACACCCAATGTGTATCTACGGACATCCTTTGAGTCCCCCCCCCCCCGCCTTCCCCGGGATATATGTATTTATGTGTCATGGTCAGGCAATGCATGGAAACAACATTTGGTCTGTTTAGCTCTGCCATCATTCACCGTCTAACCAACACACTAACTCATGGTGATGATCTGACCTTGGCCTCGCACCGTAGGATTGTTGGTTCGCTGCGTGAGAGTCTTATCGCGTTTGTCACCATGTAGGTTTGCTGTGATCAATAATGTTTTTTTTTTTATCCATCACGGCGAATCCATTTGTGTGTATATATGCTGCGCTTATCAGATGTACTTTTCACTGGCTGTTTGCGATTCTTTGAGAAATCCCAAATCGTAATCCAAAACACAAACAAAGCTTTGGTATGCCCAGTCAGATAAAGACGGTGGGCGTGCCAAACAACTCCACCCCAAAATGTAATGTTTGACCTTTTTGGTTTTGAATCTCACCTCAAAATATAACACAAATGAAGGCACAAATGAAGGCAAGGCAACTTTATTTATATAGCACTTTTCATACACGAGGCAATGTCTTTTCATACCACATTAAAAGTCATTCAATAAAATAAAATAGATAAAAGAAAACAAAGGCCAAGTTAAAAAGAAAGTGCAATATGTTTAAGATTTAGCAGAAAGCTAAAGCAAACATACGATAAAATGAAGTAATAAAAGTCATATTTTTATTACTTAATTCATTACTAAGTCATATTTTAGAAGCCTGAATATGTAGTCATATTTTATCAATCTGTCTGAAAAGCAACACATCTTCCCAGTGAATCACCAATACTCTCATCGGACACTTCAGTTTGACAGTTGACGCTCAGTTTGACAGTTGGCTGGGACATTCTGTATTCTGGGCTGCATTCCCAAACCTTTCTCTGCGTCCTGCCTCCTATCACTCGTTCATTACACCTTTTTGAGGAGACGTGCAGCAGCAGTTAGCGCTCTAGCAGCAGGACAGGAGCAGTGTGGAAACGAGACAGCTGCTTCAGCGGCAGTAAAGGCCACGTCGACAGTCTATGATCTAAGTCAATCACAGCCTTCAGACTTGCTTTACGGGTGTATGTCTAACGATGTCGTGGAAAATATCTCTCCTTGATAGCCCTTCCTGGCTCCGATAAATTAATGTATCGTCAGCCTGAAGCCGCTACAGCTGGGTGCTTTATGCAGCTTCTCTAGTTTACTACATTTTGAGACGGGTAGGTCAGACCCTCCAGCGATCTCTCTCGCTCTCGCTCGCTCTTTCTCTCACTCTCTTTTCCCCCCTCACCTTCCCGCCACCCCACCCTCGCCAGCTAGTTGCCATGGGCTACGCAATATATCACGTTGATGTTGCTATCACCATATGAATGGCCACAATATCTCGCTATATCACAGGGGCTGTATTTAATCGGAAAAGCTGCACTGTGGGCGTTTTTGTGTGTTAGTAGTAGTAAGTATATATAAGTGTGTATTTATATGTATATATTAAAAAGTTCCAAAAGACTGTTAGGCAAGGCAAAGCCATCCGTGTTTCCATGTCGTTTGCGGTGTTTATTATTATTATTATTATTAAGGGCTCTGGTTTTAGTTTGCGTTTACTTCCGTTTTCTCTAAATTGGCAGTGGTGTACTTTTTTCGAGGATATTTAAAGCAGTTGAAGTTTAGAGTTGTGAACATAAGTAATACATAGGTCCTATGATACCCAGTTTGACTGGGGGCATGCCATTTGTTTGTGGCAGTGGGGTCCTGTCCACACGAGGCAGAAAGGCTAACCTCCTAGGGGCCCCACAACTCCCCCCTCCCAGTGGCCTATGGCCTGCTCCTGCCCGTCCTGGAGCATATTTCCTGGGAGAGACCGTCCAGGCCATCAGAGGGCAGGGGAATGTAAGAATACTGCAAGACAGCAGCCCCCCCCCCCCTCTCTCTCTCTCTCTCTCTCTCTCTCTCTCTCTCTCTCTCTCTCTCTCTCTCTCTCTCTCTCTCTCTCTGCTGCTGGGGGGAGTTTACAATGTTGCAGATGGAAGTGCGTAAAAAACAATAAATTTTATTCAACGGGAGCCTTTGCTCCCCGAACGTCCAATCAACTGGCCAGACGGGAGGCATGCAACTTTCCCATTTGCATGAAGTTAAACCAAAAGTTCAACCATGGCCCCGTCCCTTTTCAAGTGCTTCAAACCAAAGCATAATGTATAATGTCCAGAGCATGTTGCTTTTGCATGTGTCAGCGAGCCCATCAATCTACCAGTCCGGGTTGTCTGGAGTCAGGCAGTTGAGGGGACACCTTTAAACGAGACACAAGGTCTTCAACGTCCCTATTATTGTTTTATTTTCCCCCTATTAGGAGTTAAAGTCTGCATTATGTTGGCATGATCATTAAAATCGTGATCATAAAGTACCTTGATGCCTGTGTGTGTGTGTGTGTGTATAGTACACGTTTACTCGTGTGTGTGTGTGTGCGTGCGTGTGCCTTTTGTCGCATCTCAGATAATCAAGTTGATCTATCGGTGTGATAAGCCCCTTGCACAGCGCCATCCAACATCTGGTATCTTTCTATCTTCTATCGTAACTATGGCGATAATCTCCGCCTAGGGATGATATAAATGTCACGGCTGCTGCTGATACAACCTTTTGGAAACAGGTCTCAGCACGGCGTTGATGAAATGCAGCGAGCGGAGGGAGAACACTCCGGCAGGGAGTTCAATGACATAAAGGTGTCTCAGGCGAGGTACGCTTTATAAATAGATGGCGTGTTGCGGGGAGAGGGAGCGAGCTGTGTTACCACGGGCCTACGGTTGGGTAGAGGAGACTTTGCGCAATGAGTCAGTTGGTAGGTTCTCTTCAAGGCGTGGTAATGTCATAATAATACACTTTTTTGACAGATGTTTATCACATGTTAAGGCTAAAGAACTGACAACAATAAGAGAGCGCCCCCTGGTCCTGGCCAGGGTCAAAGTCAAATAGAAATCACAGCAGGGGTTGTTGACTAGCGTCGTGCTGGGGAGTTTTTGTTTTCCTGATCTGTTTTGAGGTTGACTAACTCAGGACACCTGTGATGTTATGTCCAGACAATCCAAACGGGAGATTAATGGATTGTAGTTAGGATTAATTTATCATTTTTGTTCATCAAGTAAAAACCCTTAATATCTGTGCTGTATACTAGGCTTAAAAAGAGAACTGTTCTGCGGTGTTCTAATGTTTTAAAAATTGGTCAGACAAAGACAACAGCTTATAGTCAGTGAAAATAATCAGTCAAGTCAATCAGTCAGTCCTCCGCCAGAATTTTCACGTGCACACACTATTCACATCATACCGCAATCTTGGTAAAAAGGAGGATGAAAAGCTAATTCCTTCGTTTTTACTTGTTGAAATGGGGATTGAAACAAGTTAAATAGCGTCGTGTTGAATCAAGTATTTCAGCCAAAACCCTTTCAGCTACGACTGTTTGAATGACACAAACAAGATTACAAATAAACAAATCCACACAGACCGAGCGAACAAAAGCTTGTCAAACACCCCCCTGCTTCCACTTTTGTTCCCTGTCAAAGCCGCCTTTCCTTCTAACACTCAACCCTCCAACATCTCTCCAACAGGCTCCTGGGTGAGAAGTGATGGGGGTGCATCCAGCACTTGCCCCCAGCAGATGTTATGGGAATGGGAGGCAGAGGCTAACCACCTCCACCCACCAGCCCTGAGTGTTTTCCCTGCGCCTGCCCGGACCCCCTCACCACACAGCCCCCTGCCAAGCCCTGCCTTCCTTCCGGGCCGTGCTTGCGAGCAAAGTTTGAAGTCTGCCTGACATTTTTGGTTTATTTTATTTTATTTCAAACGTTCCTGCTTTTGTGCTTTTTTTGAGGGTTGTTTTTCAGCTCACTCACTCAGGCCCGAGCCACTCTGATGCCGATTCGTATTAAGTCGCGTATTTGGATTGACGGAGGAGACCGTGTATCCGTACGCAGTGTTTGTAGTACGGTATTGGAGCTAAACCAAGGCCCTTCGAAAAATAAGATCCCAACAATGTTGGGGAACTGTGACTTAAAGTCTTTGCAGATTCAATACATAGATGTCTGGGATGAGCATTATCAAGTAGTAACTCGATCTGCACATTAGCTGCAATCATAGACAACAAGGTCCGCAACAGATATGCTTTGTTATCCATGTGAATTCACTCGATAGGGGTGAGACCAATCAGGGAAGGACATGTCTTGACTGATGAGACCCGTTCAGGAGGCGTGGGGGTCTGTGTCATCGTATTCTAATGCCCTCCTAACCCAGACGGGTGTGTAAAAGCGGGGTTTACAATCGAATCATCACTGAGTACATCGGATTCAAACTCATTCACATAAATGTGGCCTGGGCCACCCACCCACTCACCAACTCACCCACTCACTCACTTATTGTCAAACCAACTCACATTTTTTCACTCAATCAATCAATTAATCAATAAATTAATCAAATCCAGTATTAAACTGTTCTAACCCCAGGTCATCTCATTGAATGTAAATATTGCCCAGTTGGCACAAATATGCTCATACTCATGGGTTTGTGGGTTGCTTTGATATGAATCGTGTTTATGGAGGAAACTATATCCATATATATCTGCATCACACATCCAACTGATTGCAGTGCGTTGTTTGTTGGTTATTTTGTAGAGGTTGAACTATAATTTAATACTTTTAATGATAACCATAAAGCCTCTCTCTCTGGGGATCCACTTGTAAGATTTGTGAGCAGTATTGGCAGAAATATTGGTTCTGGTAATATTCGCAGTACTTTGAAAATGGAGGCAAAGAGAAATGTCTCCCAAGGGTAAAATTATCTTTGTTCTCACCAGACATGAATACTTCACTGATAATAATAATAACACACAGTGATAAACCATAAACATTTTCCTTCTGTTGCATTGGAAGAAATTAAGATATTGGGGAAGTTGATTCAGTGTTTGAGAGAGCTTTCCAACATGCATGACAAGAAAAACAAATCGTTCAAATGAATAACCCTATACCTTGAGGGCAAGTTTTCATATTCTCCACAGGCAGATGAAAAACATGATTTCTATATTCAAAATGAAATATGTTCCTCATTCCTCACTGCATCCACGCTGCATCCCCACTGCATCCACACTGCATGGCATGCAACATCCCAGCCAGCAGGGGGCAGCGGTATTTATATGAGAGAGAGAGAGAGAGAGAGAGAGAGAGAGAGAGAGAGAGAGAGAGAGAGAGAGAGAGAGAGAGAGAGAGAGAGAGAGAGAGAGAGAGAGAGAGAGAGAGAGAGAGAGAGAGAGAGAGAGAGAGATCACAGGAGTAGAATGAGGGATGGAAAGAGAGAGAAAGAGTTGGTGTGCTGCTGTTGTCCTCAGCATCTCAGAGTCGGTAGCAGCAAAAACCGATGCAATGTATTATCAGAATGAATCCGTTCCATCATCTGAACTGGTGTCTGTTTTCAGTGGGAGCGGCATCATTAGTGTGGGAGGCTGGGAGGTTTGGGGAGGAAATGATACGGGTGTATACTGTACCCCCTTACTGTACTGTTTGATTCCCTCCTAAAGGGATGCGTGTGGTGCTAGCAGCAGCAGCTGCTTGCGTACTACAGGGAGAATTGTTTTATAGAAATGCTTTTGATTAAGACACGGTGAGAGCGCCAAGACAAGTGCTGGAGCCCAGCCCGGCCTCACACACTCTCACACACGCGCACGCACACGCAGGTACACACGCATGTGCACACAGGAGCAGCCTCGTTGTTCTAATGTTCAGTACTTTCTCCGGAACCAGTGGAGGATAACTGCCCTGCTTAAGGGCATGGATCTAATTACCCCTCATCTCAAGTTATCACACGCAATCACACCTGCCGACCACTAGGGGACCGGAGGAGTGGCTGTAGAACTGCGTTTTTAATGAACACATTTTCAGTGTTAAAGTGCGTGAGGGGAAGGGGAGGGGAGACAGTTGATTTCTTTCAACTTCCAAATAGTCACACTAACGTTAGTCTTATTATTCAAATGCCAGGCGAAAAGTGGATTCTTCTTTATAATCGTATTTATTTGCTAGAGCAAGAAAGATGGAGTTGAACAGACGTCACATAACGCCTAATCTGCAGATTCTCACAAACCAATTATAGCAAGAATTGTTATAATTTTTTCTCTCTCTCTCGCTCTCTCTGCTAGTTCCCATGCTGCGGAGCGTTGCTCTTACTGCAGAGTGCATCTTGCATCCATCTGTTCTCACAACATCTTCCTCACTTCCATCCTCATGCCTCTCTCCCCGGCTCCACTCGGCCCAGAGAGGTTGCCGTTTACGTTCGTTCACACATCTGTTTATTTGCCTATTATTGGTTCTCTGCAGAGCCTCTTTATTGCCGGGCGAGAAACAAGAGTATTAATTGAAATAAATATTAGCCTTTTTGCAGCTTTGAAAAGCCCCGGCATTAAGCAACTGAAATGATTCTAAACACTGTTGTTGAGAAATGGTAATTAAAAGATTTGTTAATGTCGAGTGCTTGAAAAAACACTGCAGGTTTTTTTTCTTCGGAATCATGCAAATTGCCTACTCTGCAGCGATTGTCTCACTGCAGCGCACCCAGAGAAAGACACATTCTTTTTTTTCTTACTTCCACCGTTATCGTGATACGAAAGCCAAACCACCCGCTAATGGAATGCAGAACGGGGAGGAATGTGCCTGTTTCGCTAGCAAGCGTGTTTGTGTCAGCGCGAGTCATTCTTCGTTCGACTCTGTCTGTTCCCTGCAACACTTCTTCAAACCACAAACAATAGTTTTTCTGCCTTCCGTGGAGTGAGTGGCCCATCGAATGTGTGCGTGTGTGTGTGTTGTGTGGGCAGTGGTTTTTGTGTTTGTTTTTGTGGGTAACTGTGTGTGTGTGTGTGTGCGTGCGTACTAACCCTAATCCACATTTCCATATATATGTGTATGTATGTCTGCAGCTTTACTGTTACTGTTAGTTGAGATGACTAGGCGGACACCTGCTTCTCTCTCTCTCTCTCTCTCTCTCTCTCTCTCTCAGCACATTTTATGTGTCATTTTTCTGTGAAAACAACAAGCGGCTGAACTGCATTATGGGTGAAGAGGCGGGCAGATTTAGGTGACATGTTGATCTGATTTTTAATGAGGTACCAATGAAGAAAGAATTAGAGCGCATACAACGTCATAATGACTGGACAGCTGCCTGACAGAACCCTTCACGCTTTGACTTTTTTGTGGGTCACCTGACCTTAAAGATTACTACTTTGTATACACAAAAACACCATTATGTCCAAAAACATGAGCTGCTTTAAGGGATTTTATGGTGTAAGCAACAGAACGTCTTGTTTCAGAGTTTGAACGCTTTCTTATTTTTTACTTGTGACCTGGCAAGTTAGAACAAAGATTGTAATGCAGAGTTTGGACTGCTAGAATACTCATTTATAGCTCATTGCATATTCAGTACCACTGTGTATTTAGTAATTTAGGGGACACTATCCAAATTCACTTCCTGTGAATGATTATATATTTGTATGCCTACAGGTAGTCTGCAACCCTATAACCAATAGATTATCCTGCATATATGTATAGCAAGTGCACTTACAAGCCACCATGAGTCGCTTTGGATTTTAGCATTTGCTCAACAATTAAACAGTAAACGCAACGTTAACAGAGTACAAACAACGATGAGAAGAGTCCAGGTCTTTCTACGTGTACTGGATATTAATTTTACAGTAGATCCATAAAGCATATCATGCCAGCAGCGTGTAACGTTGTGTTTGTCATCTGGTACCCGGTGGGCCTCCAGAGATATGTCTGTCTGACCTCCAGTGGTCACATGACTGGACCGCCTCACTGAGTCACTAGCCGTTTCTCAATACCAAGTACGCGGACTACGTACTCGCAGACTTGAAAGTACGTACTTGGCAAGTCCGGACTTTCAAGTACAGACTTCCGAGAACGCGAGTACGCACCTGCAATTGGAACAGCAGCGGACTCGATGATGCATCCTGGGATATTTAACGGTCCCAAGTCCACACAAGTCACCTCCGATGCATCCTCTGTAGAACGGCCTCATCGAGAACGCATCGAGAACACTTCCGGGTTTTACGACAGTACTCGCGTACTCGCGTACTTGGAATTGGAACAGTGCTTGGGCTACCACTGATGACGTTTATCGAGAACGCAAGTACACGAGAACACACGAGAACGCGAATTGAGAAACGGCTACTGTCATGTGACACTGTGACAGGCGGTCCAACATGTCTGCTCAATAGGAACACACGGCCGTCTGTCACTCACACTGCCGGACAAATTAATTCAAATGTATTCTGCACCCAGATGGATAACTAGGCTATTGTGGTTGTTAATGAAGGAATGGGTTAGATTAAGCATTCATTAATTGTAATTATTTTCATATTTAAATTAGTTTTTGAGTCACTGTCACTTTTGACCAAAACATAACATACAGATTTAGTCATTATTTGGTCCTGTTTTTTTTTTTACTAAATCTAGGCATAGAGCGAAGCCACATGATTCTACAGTATTTGAAACAGACCATATCCATATCAAGAATAATATAGACGTTCACCCTGAACATTAATGGGATCTATTTTACCTCACCATCTCTGTTGCCAGCGTCTATCTGAAGATAGACGCTGGCAACAGAAATGTTTCCCATGGTCCCCTGGGTAATTCATCAAAGAACTACAGGCTCCAACTGCTCAAAAAAGGTCCCAATTACGCTAGTGGAAGCATCAGCACTGCTAATGGGGGCCTGGTGCCTAAGGTTGGTCGTATCTGCGCTCTGGAGTTATAATTGAACAGTACAAGTCGGTCTATTCTGGGGAGCAGTTCCACCATGACACACTCTACCTGCCTGTATATTTTACTTTTTATATACGTATGTATTTTACATTTTTAAGCGCGCTTAAGGGAATGTGGCCCCCAATACTTTTCAGTTAATTTAATGTTATTTAAGGAACTTTCAGATTTTGGTTTAGCTGTGTCTGTCCCTTTTATTTATTAACTGATCAGGAAATTAAATGTATTTTGTAAGTTTTATTTACACTAATACGATCAAACGATCGAACTTCATCTTGGACTCTAAAAAGAAAACCCAGAATATTTTTTACTCCCGCAGTGAGCCATTAATCATTCCATTACAACATTTGACACAATATCAAAACACTCTGTCTGGTTAAGAAGTAAATTAAACTTCATCTCGTCTGCTAATCAGTTTTTAAACAAATCGCGGCCCTGGAAAAAGGACACTGAGGAAAACAGTCAAGTGTCGCCGGGCAGAATAGCTGCTGCTCTGGGCAATGCTTTTAATTGTTAAGCCCGTCGGTCATATCCAGTGTTGTAACACGTTACAGTAACGTAACTACTTTTTTCGGGTAAAAGTAGTGTAACGCGTTACTGCTGAAAATATGGTAACGAAATGTAGTTCCTTTTTCAGTTGGGCACAACGTTACTTTTCCCAGGGACAGATTTGACAGCAACACTGCCTCAGCTGCGCGCTTGCGCAATAGTCACGGGCGCTCATTCCACACTGAGGCTGGTACTAGCAATAGTTATTATTGTCTACTACTATTATCTATCATATTACTGTGTGGGGAATTGGCATATTGGCGCCCCCTCCGGCTGCAGTCGCCCCTGCTTGCTGAGTAGGTGCCGTGCACAGAAGCTGTGTGAGCAGGGGAAAGGGGAGGGGGCGCGGGGGACAGTTCACCTCTGCGTCTCCCAAATGGAACGGACAAGGGGGGGGAATGGGGATCCACTGTTAGCGCGGTTTGAAATCCTTATTGAAGCCTGCAGGGTTATGTGATAAACATACGGAGGAACGCGATCGCTGAGCTGCCCTGCCCCAACATTGCATGAGACGTTAATCTCAGCTAGAATCGCCGCCCACAACCATCATCCAAAATGTGATGTCAACAGACCAAAACCGCCACTGGATGGAGGTATTCACATTATTTCGAACTGATTGAAAATAAGCAACATAAACGTAACGTAAAAGTAACGAGTAACGGTAACAAATTAACGGTAACGGTAACTTTCCATAGAGGGTAACTAAGTAAAGTAAGGGATTACTTTTTTAAGAAGTAACGAGCAAACACTACTTTTTAAAAATAACTTCCCCAACACTGGTCATTTCTGAGTCGGCTGAGAGGTATTAGCTAATCCGCACATTTGAGGAGGGGTAAAGTGGTGCTCTGGGGCTGTGTGAGCCAGGGCAATCTCTGATTAATGCCACGTTTACATGATGACGGTCTGAACAGAAGACGCAAAAGTGGCATTGCGTCTTCACTTTTTATTCTGCGTTTAAACAAGCATTTTCTGGAGGAAATCTGCGTGCATACGGTGACGCAAAAGTGTGTGGAATTCGATTGGGTATGCATGCCAGGCGGCTAGGTGGTGCTGTGATACACTATCACACAACATCGCCATGTCTGAGAGTATTACAGCTCCTTCTCTGTTCAGTAATACTATCTGTACATATCCTGTACATTTCATGGAAAGACTCCTGTAAGTTTATCAGAGCAGCTTGAAGGTCAGACGCATGGAATAATAAATGGAATAATAATCCAACATGTTTGTTTATTTCCCTGTACTGGTGCATGTATGTGACGTAAACGCATACGCAACGTGAGCAGATCTGAGCAGAGTTTTGCTTCTTGGCAGTGTAGACGGAAACGCTACGGCGGAGCGTATTTAACCTAACCCTAACCCTAACCCTTCCACTCTGGAGGGTGGTTTCATATTTTTGCGTTTTTAAGCCCCAAAAACACTGTCACCGTCTAAACGAAAGGTACTTCCGATAAAATATTTTGTCGTTTTTACCCGCAAGCGTCCTTGTGTAAATGAGGCCTAAGACCTAAAGAGTCACATTACTTGCTGGGCGGCTGGGCGAACACAGGAAGTAGTCACGGTGCGAGCTGGTGGTCACAGTGTGGGCTGTTGTTATGTTGTTGGGAGACGTGGAGAATATCTGTGTGTTGGTGCCACGTGCAGATGGAGGAAGGAACTCGCGCCAATTGCAAATTCTGTATGCATACACTTCATGCACATAGTTAATTTGCAAATTAACACACTTATACACTTACGTACAGACCCAGACACGCATACAAACAACATTTGTTGAGAAAAATATGTACGCACACACACGCACGCACACACAACCAAACTCTTATGAATCTAAGGGTCAACTTAAATTAAAATCCCCATCATATCCGCCTGCTTAATTCTCCAAATGTTCACCAAACACTTGGAAAATGAGCCCAGTATTCCCCTAGTGCAGGAGACTAGGTGCTCTCATACCTAGTGTCACAGTCCTAGGGCTCTAGCCCGTTCTCAGCAAACTCTTGGACCGGCGTGGGTCATAAAGTTAGACAGCAGTTACACACACACACACACACACACACACACACACACACACACACACACACACACACACACACACACACAGCGCTTCCTCAGACCCCCCCTCCCCCCCCCCCCCCTCCCCCCAGGCCCCCGCATCCAGCCAACTGTTGCCCCTGACGATAGCACCATCTGTCAGGACTGTGGTAGCGGTAATGAAGCCTTTTCCATCAGTGCGCCGAGGGAGGAGATGAGGAGATGTGGCTGACAGGTGGGCGATGGCTGTCACCATCAGGAGAATGGGAATGAAAGTCCCAGAGGGAATAACATTTTGGTGGAAGTGCTCCTCTGGTGAGTACTCCGTGGCGGGCGGTGGCTGATGCCATCGATTTGTCAGTCGTTTCCAAACTTCTGGGGCGTGGTCTTTATATCGACGCGCAGGACAAGTAATAAGTGAGTACTGAGTACTACCACAGCTTTTCCGATGTGGTTGTCTGTGTTTTGGACAGAGTGGTTTTACTTTTAGTTTTGCGAGGTAACTTGGAAAAGGTTAACTGAAATGCACCACAGATTCCCTGCTTGTTAAAATCAGACCAAACTTAAGTCCAGGAAAAACTTCATTGTGTTCCTGCTGTTTTTAATTTGACATTTTGTTTCAGGCCAATCATACTGGACTGCATGGTTCCAGTTTTTTTTCTGGTCGTTAATTTAAGAGTCTTCTTGTTTTCAGAATCTCCCTTGATTTCCTTCCTTTCCCTCCCTGGACGAGACGTGTTTTTCTTCTGCTTTGGAGAGGGTGACTCTGGCTTTAAAACGTTGACTCTTCCTCCACTTCTGTTACAGTGCTTTGACTAGCTTTTAGCTTAAGGGTTAATTGCCCATTGCAGCATTTTCCAACAGCCAAATCTCGCCATTTCGATTTCACTTCTGTTTGTTTTAATGTCCCCAGTAAGGCAGGCAATGTAAATTCAGTGAGTCAGCATGTTCATAATTTGATGTATACCTGCGCAAACATTTACACAGCAGATTTCTCCCCCCCCAGTATGTTTTATGGGCCTCAATTTCTGAATAGATTTTCCGAACAGAATGTGTAAGCAAATGTCCTTTTGATCGTGTGATGCAAAATCCAAACCAGGCTTGGGTTTGGGAAGGAAAACACTTGGGAAATGGCAGAGAACTGCCGTTTGTGTTTGCTGAGCAACACACTGTGAAGCTATGGAACGTTAACTCTGGCTGGGCTAACGGTACTTCTGGAAACGAGGCAGGCCGGGGCAAACATAACTTTAATGTTGACATCGCTTCGTAACTGCTCAGCCACACGTAGCCAAGTGAGGCTTTTTAGATGAACCAGCAGCATCAACCCCCCGTGTGGATCAATGAAATATCAACAAAGTAGTATAATCTCACCTAATTTATCACCAATCAAGAGTAGGGCTACATGCTGTTTAATAGACAATGTACTATCCTGCCATCATTGGGAGCTGGGGATAGATTTAGCCTGTTGCGCTAGTGCGCTTACCGTGTCGGGGATGCTACTTTTCACCCAGGTTTGATTCCCACCTGTGGTCCTATGCTTTATTTGCTTCATCGCCTTTCTATAATAACCCACTTTTCTGTCTGCCTTCATTGTCCTGTCATTACTAATGGCACAACCAAAGCATCCAAATACATAACGGACGTAAATTCACTACACTATACACTATATGATGGTATATATATATATATATATATATATATATATATCACGACAGGCTGTGCTATGTGTTCATTATACCACATTTAAGGTCCGTCCGTCCGTCAGTCATAGACACCCTCAATTTTGAAAAGCGAGAAAGTCAGAATTTTTTAAACTAATACAAAAAAGTAGTCCCTATTGGCTGCCTGTAAAGTGTACGGCGGTTGCTATGCAACACACTGTAGCGTCCTTCAGAGAGAAGGCTAGGCTAGAGACGGTAGCTTGGTTCACTGGCAATTTAGCCTACTATCGAGTTCACTCACCGTGTGCCTATTGCTTTACAACATTTCCACCCTCTCCAGCAATCAACATATTTTTAGGCTTCAGTGAACTATGCTATTGCTTTTATATATAAATAAACAACAGCTCAAGTTAGGTGCGGAGTGATACTGAACTCTGTAAACTGAACGGGCGTCATAGCTGTGTGTATACGCTCAATATACAACATTTGGGAACCAATCAGATCGCTTGATTTAAGCCACCCATTTTATAAAAAAAAAAAAATATATATATATATATCAGAGGTGGGAGTTAACAAAGTACCGTATTGACCGAAATATAAGATTACCCCGATTATGATACGACCCCCCACCTCAAGAGGGAGGCTTCACCGTGGAGACATGCTGTCTACGGGAGAACTAGTAGTGTAGCGAATGAGGCATGATGAAAGTGAACCAGCATGCATTGCAGACGGAGCAGATTCAGAGAAGCGACAAGACATTCATCAATGGCCTTATTTAAGAGAAATGTTCGAAGGTGTCTGTCTCTGAGGACGATTCTTGGGGTTGTCTTGTACCAGCCTTAAAAGTTTTGGTAGACCTGTAGAGCTGAGGGAAAGAGTTTAAGGCAAACTTAGACCCAAAGTTGTCGTTTTGATCATAAGGTTTCGAGTTCTGCTGCTGACATTGAAAAATAATTTGCACATTGGAGCGAAGTAAATGTTCATTTTCGGTATATTGTTTTTTTCATTCACAGCTACAATTGTTTAACTTTAACAGTCTTGCACAGAAACAGCCAGTAGAAATGTCAGAGGGCTGCTTTATACTTTTCTACTTTGAGTACATTTCAGGGCCTTTACTTTTTCCACTTTTACTTAAGTAAGACACACAGGTATATGTACTTCTACTTGAGTAAAGAATGTGTGTACATTTGCCAACACTGATGCTCATATATCTATATCTATTTGTAGATATAGATGTATAGATATATATAGATGTATAGATATACACACAGAAATATATTTGGCCCCTTAGTTTTCCCTTGGTATGAAAGCTCTATACAAGTCCAGTTATTATTCTTATTATATGCTAGAGAGCGGAGGTGATGCTTGCACCTTGAAGGTCTTTCAATCATCTGTTGTTATGAAAAACACACACACACACACACACACACACACACACACACACACACACACACACCTCCCAGAGAGATCAGAGGATTCAGAAATACTGAATCATGAGGCTTTTTTATTTTTTTACTGTTAAATGCCATTCTCTGCGGCTTGGAAAAGCAATAAAGATGAAAATGTTGTCATATTGCGCGTTTGCTTCTCAAACTGTTACATCTTTAAAGAGAATGGAACGAATAAAAGAGAGAAAAATTCACAGAGCCCATCACAAACGGAGAGCGGTGAAGGAAGAGTGTCCAGCCGGTACAGGCTGTGTTACATATTCAGTTTTCCTCTGAAAAATAAATATACACGACTATATATAATATATAGTCGTGTTTAATCCCCCCTCAATCTGTGCATACTCTCACACACATCATTCTACCAAAGGAAGAAATAAATGTTTACTGCCCTAAATCAATACAAACGGTTGTGTAAATTGTGTAAATGAAGTTACAGTAGTTTTGGGTGTTTCAGTGCTTGTAGAAGTCGTCAATGTGAGCATCACGTACAGACGATAAAGTTGAGGATAAAAGGGGTGATCCGAGGACACACCCCACCTAGCAGAACACATTTCCGACAAAAACATTTCAGAGATGATGACGTCAATGCCATGGTAACCGTACAAAGCTCTTTTACGGAGAAATACAAAATAGATGCATGAATATATTTCGATCAATGAAGGACTTTCTCAGAGAAGTTTCTCAGGGAACCTTGAAGCGATTCTCAGAATTGACTTCACAGCATGACCTTGAAGCATGATAATTGAGTCCCAACTGACAAAGCTCGGAATGCATTCTCTACACAGGTCCAATACAAATAATCTCCATGAGCTCCACTGTAAGCTGTCTGTTATCTTCTGCTGGAGTACAATTAGATTGGGTGTTCAGAGCGGATCGGGGACTGAGTATCTTGAATTATTGAATAGAAACCATTGGCAGCTGGTTAAGTTAGTTGTTAATGGCTTCTCTCTTACACCATCTGTTGTCTGTTGTATCAAAATCAAAGAGTATGTCTCTCTCGCTCTCTCTCGCTATCTCTTGTTTTCGTACCCAGTCTTTCCAAAGTGTGACCTCAACTGCTTAAAATATAACAACTTATTTTTGTCTCTGCAAATGTACCATTTCCTCTCCCAAAGATGCATTGAAAAATGAAGCGTACACACTGCACACTGCACGCTGTACTCACTGCACGCTGGAGGTGTTTGAGAACATTATGAATGGACATCCATAGGTGCAGTGGTTTATCCAAGTATTTCAGAAGTTGGCAAACGCTTTCATCCAAAGCGACGACCCTGGTGGATATGATTGTGAATATCTTTTGACTTAATAGGAAGCCTGCCCTTGTCCATACTGGATCAGATGCGACCAGCCAATCAGTGACTTTGAATCAGCGCTTTCCGTGCTGCCCCTCCCCGAGATGACGTTTGGAGTGAAAATGAAATAACGAAGACCGGTTCAGAGGTTAACGCAGTCTCTCTAATCTCCCACATCCACCAGTCTGTTTGATCCCAAACTGCTTTTTAGTCACTTCTTATGCAACTGACGTGTAAGAAGACGAGAGTGTGAAAGGAAAAGTGACCCTGATTCCTGGCTGGTGGGGGGGGGGGGGGGGGTGCGGGGCAAATTGATTCGAATATTTGCCTTGAACTAAACCTTCTACTCATGGCATTGGAGAGAGAGAGAGAGAGAGAGACTTTTTGATTAATATATTTGCTTTAATTTAAATTCCTGGAGTTGGGGAAAACACCTGCTCTGTGGTGATAAGATGAAAAGCAGTGAGCGAGTATACTGCGGTGTGATTGGAGGAGCCATGGTGGGGGGGGGTGGGGGTCCGGGGGGGTGATGATGAGCGATGAATACTGTGAAGTGAATAATGTAACGACTCCTATTCCTTTTCCTTCCTGAGCTTCTATTGTTTCCTCCATTTCCGTCCATCTATCTATTTTCTCCCCTCAGACCACCACCATTTCTCCTAAATTCTTTCCATTATGTCCATATCCTCCTGCTATATATTGGTCTGTCCTCCATTCACCAATCACTACGAACACCATGGCTGACCAGGCTTCAAAGATCAACCAAGCTAAATGATCAGCCCCTCCTCGCTCTCACACTCTCTCTCGCTCGCTCTATCTCTCTCCTCTTATTTATTTATTTATTTATTTATGTATATGTAGATATCCTGACTAAGCTGTCGTAAATAATTAAGATGCATTCATTAAAATGCCCCTACAGTTTTTGCCTGGCAGTAAATATGCGGAAGAAAAATCTAAATAAATATTGTATAGTTTTACTGATAAGGACTTCCCATGAAAACCTGCACATGTAAACCAAGTAAAATTCCATATGATGCAGTAGGCCTACTATTTTTAGATAGCACATCCTACAACCCTCTGCTTACTTCTCTCCCACACACGCTAAACACAAAATCACATCCAGCTCCAATTAATGTCATCTTTCAACTCTCCCTGTTAACATTTAACAAAAAGTTTACAGGGAAAGTGTAAGTTTAGTGTAAAGCTTCCCAGTTCAGTCTAGTTTAGTCTCATTCAGTCTTGTTCCCTCTGGTCTGGTTCAGTCTTGTTTAGTCTGTCTCAATCTGGTTGAGAGTTCTTACTCGTCTACTTCAGTCTAGTTCAGTCTCATTCTCTCTAGTTTAGTCGAATCTTATCCTGTTCGCTCTATTTCAGGCTAGTTGAGGTCTAGTTAAGGCTCATCACTGTAGTTTAGTCTGGTTCAAACCGGTTCCGTCATTCCAGTTCAATCGAGTTCCGTCTAGTTAAAAATATTTGTCTCTAGTTCTGTGTAGTTCAGTCTAATTCATGTAGTTTAGTCCAGTTCAATCCTGTTCAATCTGGTTCAGTTTGCTTTATTCCAGTTGTCCAATTTATTCTTGTTTGTTAGTCTGAATCAATCTCGTTCTGTGTAGCATTTCTAGTTAACTCAATTTCCGTCCAGGTCCTTCTACCAGCTAGACCCCCCCTATTCCCGCCCCCTCCCTCCCGGAGATGTCAACCCGGGATGGGTCGAGACTGAGTCCGGCACCCCCACCCCCTACCCCACCCCCCCCCACCCGGGCCATCTGGTCATCCTGCGAACCCTTCCTCCTCCTGTCATGTCCCGGCGGGTCTCTCTCCCGGCACTGACACCACAACACGCACACACAAACACACACACACACACACACGCATGTACACTCACACTGACACAGACACACACACACACATGCAAGCATGCACACACGCACACACGCACACTCACAGGCTCACAGGCAACATTTGTGATGCAAATGCCTTCAGACGGTGACGGCTCAGCCAAAAACAAAGTTGTTGGGCTGCACAGTGAGAGAATCTATCACTCATTCCTCCATGACTGGGATCACACTGAATGAGGTGTCGATTCTGAGAGGCATGGCATAGTCCTGGGTTATGGTTGCGTGTTATTGATGCGGACGTGGGTGTGGATTAGCGATGGGTGAAGGTGCTGGTGGTTAACTGGTGTTTCGCTTTAGGTCAACTGGTGTTTTTGTATCGTTTCTGTTGCATCATCTTTAGGGAAGTAGTTACTTCAAACCAAAGCTGATTCATGTTAGTCTGTTCCCTCGTCCCTTTGCTCATCCATACACCCATTCATCAATCCTGCCATGTATTCATCCATCCATCCGACCATTCATCCTCCATCCCGCATCCAGCCTTCCATACATCCACCCTTTCATCAATCCGACATTTCATCCATCCATCAATCCATCCAACAATTTATTCATCCATCCATCCAACCATTGATTCATTCATCCATCCATCCATCCAACCATTGATTCATCCATCAATCCATCCAACCATTGATTCATCCATCCATACAAACATTTATTCATCCATCCATACAAACATTTATGCATCCATCCATACATCCCTTCATTTGGTTTGGATCCTGCAGGCTGTGTCAGGGCTGTCCACTAAAGTAGTGAAGTGCGTCTGAGTGCTT
Organism: Micromesistius poutassou; assembly: GCF_964030765.1. Lineage (NCBI taxonomy): Eukaryota > Metazoa > Chordata > Actinopteri > Gadiformes > Gadidae > Micromesistius > Micromesistius poutassou. The sequence continues at coordinate 13,493,873 of NC_140279.1, read as the reverse complement.
GTCTCTTCCTTCCATCCACCCTACCTGTACATGGATAACCACTAGAACCACCTTTTACCATACAAGCGGGTGATTGACCCGTGGATCCAGCAGAGGAGGTTAAACAATTAAATAACGCTACATGATGGCAGTACTCTTGCAATGCTGGTGTAAACGATGCCAGTCCTAGTGCTGTGTGGGTTTGTCTTTGTGTGTACTCTGTGATGATATGTGTGTTGGATGTGTGTGGCTGTCTTTGCATATCTGTATGCATTGTGTGTATGTGTTTGGATGTTGTGTGTGTGGTGTGTGTGTGTGTGTGTCTTCACAAAACACTAACAACAATCAAACCCCTCTACAAACAAATCAATCCCAATAAACCACCTCATCCCTCCACAAACAAGTAACCAACACATCTATTGAAAAAACACTAGGTTCAAATCCCTTCCCAAACAGATAACCACCATCAAATCTATTTCCAAACAAAGTAACTATGTGCGCTTCCACACTGAGCTTGCACACCCTTCCTCCTCATCCTCTTCTTAAGCTCCTCGTCCTCTCGTTGTCATGACGTCATCTTATGCACAGACACCGTGGGACGCACACACACGCCGCAAACGAGAGTGTGGAGGAGAGCATGCTATCTAAGCGCGCAGCAGTCAAGGTGCGACCATGTGATCACGTGGGTCCGGAACATGTGTGCAACGTTCACAAACACAATTATTCGCCGGTGCTTGGAAACGTACACTTGTAGATAAAAGTAGATCAATGCACACGTGTACATGCAAAGATACACGTGCAAAGAGACACACACACACACACACGGACACAACTTCACACTTAATTCATGTTCACGTGCATTCACACACAAACAATACACCACAGCCTCTTTCGGGGGTGTATAGTCTTCTTATCTCTGTGTTGCAATCTTCTCATTTACACGCCTGTATTTTCCCGGCTGATTTAATCTCCCTGTGGTCTAGCCCTTTGTTTCTGCTATCTCCTCTCTCTCTACACCTGTCCTCTCTCGCTCACCAGCTCTCTTGCTCTTGCTCGCTCTATCTATCTTTATCTGTCTTTCCTTTCTCTCTTTCCCTTAATCTGTCGTCTCTTTCTCCCCATCTCTTACCTCTCTCTCCCTCTCTCCATCTTTTCTCTCTCCCCATCTATTACCTCTCTCTCCCTCTCTCTGTCTTCACTCTCACCCCATCTCTTGCCTCTCTTTCCCTTCTATCTGTCGTCTCTTCTCTCCCCATCTCGTACCTCTCCCTTCTATTGGTCTTCCCTTTCTCCGCATCTCTTTCTGCTCTGACTTTATCTGCCGTCTCTGCTATTTAATCAGTAAAGATGTATAGAGAGAGAGCGAGCGAGAGGTAGTGAGGCAGTGTAATGCAGAGAGTGGGAGAGAGGAAATGTGTGGGTCTTGGAGAGAAGGTGTGTGTGTGTGTGTGTGTGTGGAGATGGATGGACGGACAGACGGACAAGCAGGCAGACCGACATTGCAGGGCAAAAGAAAGTGGATTCCTTTTGTGTGAAGGTCCAAACACTGCTCTGCTGTGCACTAAGCCAGTGATGATCACACCGCCCTGGTATTAGCTCCCATCAGCCGCCGCCCAGGGCTATGTAATCGCTATCAGTGTGAAGGAAATGGGCAGGGAAATTACCTCTGCCCAGCCAAAGAGATGCCTTCCCCCCCATCCACGGGAAGGGACAACAGTGACCCTGTGACGTGTGGAAGCTGAATTGCACACGTGAACTTGCATTGTGTGTGGGTTTTGTAAAGCCTTGTTGACAACGTGACTTTTCAAAAGCCACGTTGTTTGTTAGCTAGTGCGATTTCTTTAGTCCCACTACCTTCACCCAGTTCGACTAGACCTCAGAAGGAAGACCTCTCAAAGAGTTCATTATTTAGGGGCTAGTGCTGCCCACTCAAATATTCACACTTTGTATTACATTTTCATGTGAGAAACGGCTTCCTTTTGGTCAATATTAACTTTTTTGTTCCCCTTTTTGCAAAATTGCTGCAGCTTTATAAAAACTACTTGCGTACTTTTGGCAGCTAGAGTATTGTGTTATCTCATTTCTGAGATGACCTACAACACACATCATTTATGGATGGGTTTCTACTGATGTTTGCATCAATGAATCTCATTTAAGGTAATCTAGAGTAGATGGATCAACAATATTACAGCTCTGCCGTGTAGCTCATATTGAGTCAATCAATCTTATAGTTTATCCAAAACTAAGATAAAACAAATACATCTGACAATCCCTTTGTGTGAATCTCTGCGATAGCAACCCCAGGCTTGGATTGATGATGTAAATCAACAACACAGAAACGTATAGATTCTACAGTCAGAGAAAAATGTAAATGTCGTTCTACAGTACAGCCTTATAACCCTGTAAAGGAAGAGAACAAAACATACCTGATTTAAAAAATCAATCACACTCTGAAAGACACACACAAATACACATAACCTAAATACACACAAACTCACAAATACTCACACACACACACACACACACACACACCTAGCTATACCTAGCTGTGGCACTCACAATTCATATTTAACACTATCTTGACTATCTAAGACTAAGAATGAGTTCGTAATTATTTTCTATTTTCTAGTGAAAGTGCAGTAAGCATGTGAGGTAAATGCTTTATTGCCATTATAAAAAGATCATTGTGAAATCTTGAAACAATGTGTTTGTAATGAAGTTAATCTCTATGTGTATAAAGAGGGCTAGGAGAGAGCTTGCTGTCCACTCATTGGACCTGATATGAAGGAGGAGGAGGAGAAGAGAGGCAAGGGAGGAGGTGAGTTCGAGGGAGGAATAGAGAAGACAATAAATTGGGAGGAGCGTGGCAGATCAGATAAGGGTTTGTGTGTGTGTGGATGTGAAGTTAGCCTATATCTATGTTTATATGTCTCTGTGTTCATTGGTGTCAACTCACCTTCTGGGTTAATGTATGTTTTTTCTAATTTGTGTAACCACACTCTCAATTGCACTACACTCAATTGTACTACAAATTTCTCTACCTAAGAGACATTTAAGGCTCATCTTATCTTATCTTGTCTTAAACCACATAATCTGATGTCAGGCAAATATATCATTCTTTCTGTGTCTGTCTCTCCCTCTCTCACTCGCTGTCTGTCTGCCCCTCTCTAATAATAATAATAATAATACATTTTATTTCAGGGCGCCTTTCAAAACTCTCAAGGTTGCCTTACAGTTGAGACAAACAAACAATTTAAAACAGGCAAACATACTGTAGTTAAAACAAAACGCATTTTAAAAATAAACAATGCAACATATTCATTAGATTGGCTGGTAGGTGGAGTTAAGTGGGATAGGCCAGTCGGAACAGGTGAGTTTTGATGGAGGTTTTAAAGGTGGGGAGAGACTCTATACTACGTATGGATAGTGGGAGAGAGTTCCAGAGACGGGGGGCTCATGAGGCAAATATCCCTCACTTACTCTGTTTGTCTCTCCCTCTTTCACTCTCCTAGGTCTCTTGTCTGTCTGTCCCTCTCCCTCTCCTGTCTCTGTCTGTCTCTCCCTCTCTCCCTCTCCTCTCTCTTTCTGTCTCTCCCTCTCCCTCTCCTCTGTCTCTGTCGGTCTCGCCCTCTCTCCCTCTCCTCTGTCTCTGTCTGTTCTCCCTCTCCTCGGTCTGTATCTGTCTGTCCCTCTCTCCCTCTCCTCTGTCTCTGTCTGTCTCTCTCTGTCTCTCTCCTGCTGGTTGTAACAGGGGTGATTTTTAGACATCACATTGTTTCATCACACCTAGGGTTGCAAAATTAAATTTATGGGAATAAACAGGAATAAAACCGGAATTTACAAACTTACAGTTGAAGATTGGATCTCACAGTATCTCTAAATGCAATGTTTTACAATATATGTTTTTCAATGTTTTTAAATTAAAACAAATGTTTTAATACATAATTAATGTTTCTTGGTGAATGAGAATGTTAAGGTATTAATCTGAAAGGTAAAACCAGCGTAATTTAACCAAATGGCCTTTGTGCCCTGTCATGTGGCCTTTGTGCCCTTAAAAAAACGGGAAGGCCAAATGGCCTTACCCCTAAAATGATGAAATTCCAAGCCTGCTACACACATGCAGTTAGTTTTGAAAAATCATGGCCCCACACACGGACATGTTTATACATCTTCTTCTCCTATTTTTCCTGCTTTGTAGGTAGCAGATGGTCCAGGGTGTCTGTGTATATCCTGTGTGTGTTCTTGGATATGAACAGTGAAGGACATTTGGAAGAAGGAGAGGAGAAAAGCTAACGTGTGTGTGTGTGTGTGTGTGTGTGTGTGTGTGTGTGTGTGTGTGGTGTGTGGTGTGTGCAGGTTCAGCCCCTAGCAATCAGTTTGCTGCTCGGTGTGATCCTTCTCAAATGGAAGTCTGAGGTTTTTGAACAGAGAATGTAAGGATTCATGTGTAGTCTGTCGTTCGTTGTAATTGCAGTGCGTCGCATTACTACATCACCAACACGTTCATCATACAGGTTACACAGTTTATAATAGCTATGTTTGCCCTCACACCTCCTGTCGTTGAATACATTTAGCCCAAATCTCTTGTTACGAAAGATGAAGCGCACGTAGCTAATACATGAAACATTAGTCTTCATAGACATTCTTGGGTAAAGAAAACGCTGTACAACCAGAGCTGTTTAGCCTTGAATTGCAGCTTTTGCATTGCAAACAACGAGTCTCCAATCAACTGCCTCCTACTGGGTACTACTGTCTATTCCTCTTAATTAAAATGAAGCGTAGGAGGGGCGGAGCTAAGAGGTTTGGCCGACAGTTTGAGGATCCAATGGAGATATGAGATTTAGTTACATGCTCTTTTTAATATTTTTCATTGGTTGAATAGTTGTCAAAACCTGAGGCAGACGTAAAGGGTTAACAATAGCATTGATTTATGAAGAAAGGAAAAAACAAATTTTGGAGATGCAAGGTTTCCGCACAAAAGTGATGATATGCTACGAGTGCACAGATTTGTACTTCATGACCTTACACAAGCCAATGAGTTTATTTAGCCATGGGCATTTAGTAACTCAGTACTTATTCTTAATCTTTCAATAAATAAAAGATGAGCTTATTGACGGTTGAAGCTGTGATAAACTCAGAAGCGTATTGAACTGTTTTAACCACTCAATAGAACCTTGTTCCACATTTCAGACCAGTCCGTTCACAGGCACTCCATCCCGGCCTCCAAAGTCAGTTAACTTGGCGAGCGAGCGAATGTTGAGCAGTTGCGAGCTTCTGGAGCACTTAGGGAGTTCGTCACAGCCCCTTGCTTCTGCTCTGCAGAAACACTTCTTTGCGACAATGCTTTTCCTCTCACAGATACTGGTGTGTGCACTCTCAGAGCAGAACTGCTCCCTCGAAAGGATGCTTTTTTCCGGTTTTGGATGTTGTTCTGTGCGCTCGTATCACGCGCCAAGCCTGTTTTTTATGTGTGCGGGTTTTGAGGCTCATTACACCATACCATAAGTCATCTCAAACCAAGCTCATCACAGGAGGCTGTGATCTGAGAGCTGGACTGACACTCTAACGGTCACACTAAGTATGGACCAGGCTTTATATAAACACTAGGAAAACGCTGGCTTTTATTGTTGAAAGTTAGAAGTTTAGTTAGTCTGCTAGCTAGTTAGGAGTTTGTTAGATAGACGTCACTTTATTATCTATTTGCTATTTTTAATTTTTTCTTTTGCTTTTTGCAATTGGTGAAGAAACACATTATATAAATGTCCAAAAAATATGAATTAATGTTGTCACTCCATGTTGTCACCTCATTCTTGACCTCAGACTCTGCGCCTATTGACCTCATTATGTTTTGCTTTCTTTTTCTTACATTTGGGTTTCATTGCTGATGGGGAACGATTTTGAATATTCTCTTTATACTCCATGGCATAGTTCCCCAGAAAGAAAAAAATAAAGAACATTCTCCTCTGACAAAAGCCTTCTGTGCAAATTTCGGTTAATCTTTTATCATCGTTATTCCGTCCATCTCTGATAAAAGAACGAACAACAAAACACTGATTGCTCTGTCGCGACACTCCCCTTGGGCGCCACCATTGTTTTGCGACCCTGCAGACTGCCGCGTCCCTGTCTGTCAGGAGCTGAGACTCCCTGCCCCTTGTGCTGATTGGTCCAATCTTTTCAACATTTTTGGAAAAGGCTGTCAATGAGCTCATGGCCAGACTGATGTGCAGAGAGGAACAGAATGTAAACTCACAAAATCAGGGGGCTCTCACGTAGGACTGGCCCCTCATATTTAAGATTTTCATCATGGACATGTGGTGTTCAATTTTATGTATTTTGCCTCAACATTTAATCCTAGTTGCCCCCGAAACTGGGGGCGCTTGATTTCCAGTTTGCAGGTTGGATCGTGGGTGTAGGATACAAAATACACAGTCCGCAAACTCTCAAACCAATTGGGTCACAGATGTCCAGGGGTGAAACTCAAACTCCCGAATGAACGGTGAACCATCCGTTAAGATGCAATAAACGTTCTAGCTTCTGTGTATAAAGCACCTTATACGTTCATACTCCTCATACTACTTCATCGTATATACAGTACATGCAGCACGGACGGCTCGGAAATAATACAAGCAAAACTAAACCACAGGTTAACGAGAATTACGACTTAAACCTTCTGGCATTTATCCTGTGAAGAACGAGGATTACCATGTGTGCGGCAGCTCCAGTAGACGGTTCAGACCCTCACGCCTCATGCACACTACCTTCGTCAACAGACGGATCTCATTGACTTTGCATGGGGCGCCCTCGAAATGCATTGTGGGTCCGTCCGTTCTTTGGGCTCCGTGGCTGGCGTCAAAAGTTGAGAAATTTTAAACTTTTCGGGAAGCGACGGGTCCGTCGGCCAATCAGATCGTGGTTATGCAAATACACTAGTGTGCCGCTACTTGGACTCTGTCCAATGAAATGGTCTTTGTGATACAACCCGCCGTGGAAATGTCACAAAGCCGGCCGGCAGTGGGGGATTTAAGAATGAATTTAAAAATTGGGCGATTGCTGTGGTACATGTACAGGGCCAACACTGTCCTTGCAACTACGGGATCCATTTAGCAATAACAACAACAAGCAGGAAAAAGCCGGGTTTATAACGCCTGGTGCAAGGAGAGCACAAGGAGAGTGTTGCCCCTGTATGTGTACAGCGATTTGATTGGCGGCAGGCTGCGTCCACAAAGACTACTCCCCCATACATTAGACACGCCCTCGCCCATCCGTCGACTGACGGAGATAGTGTGAACAAGGCGTCAGTCTGTTGCCTATGGTTTGGGAGCAAACCATAGGCAACAGACTGGTTAATGCTAATGAAAGCGACCTAGCACAATCTCTGTTATCAACTGTTACCGAACATGGATGTGTTCTGAAAACGTCGACAGGGCTGAAGTTAAGCGAGTATGCGTTTAAAACACTCAACATACATTTTTTATATTTCACAGAGGCTTAAACTCCTTAAACTTTAAGCCCTCCCAATTACGACTGACGGATTCCATCCACTGTTTGAAAAGCCAAATACCGGCTGATCCCAGTAACGGGATCAATGTGACAAGTTTCCACTGCACATGGTTAGTATGGGATATGCAGTTTGGGGCTGGGCCACAGACCCTGTGTCGACGGGTGGGATTGTGCTGCGGAACTAATTGGCCATTTGTGTGGGTAGCAGGGAGGGGACGGGGGGGGGGGCGGTATTGCCCTTTTGCGGGGCAGGTCTTCCCAATCAGACCCGCATCACTCTGAAATACATACAATTTAAAGGTGACATATTATACCACCAGGTGTGAGTGTAATTAGCCGTTACAAGCCGTTTTGAAAATCGTGAACCTAGATGTATGTTGGATACCAGTCTACCAGCCTACCCAGTGGACTAGCAAATGTTGCTTATCTATCCAGCATACATCTAGGTGGACACGCCCACTTGTGATGTCAGAAGAGGCAGATTTTCAAAACTGCTTTTAATGGCTAATCACACTCACATCTGGTTACTCATATGTAACCTTTAATACAAATATGAGACCATTACTTTCTTTATAATTTCTTTGTTCTTTTCGTTTTCCAATTAGTGACTATCAGTCAACCTTCACAGACAGTTTAACCTGCACGTGGGCATCGTATTTCTATATATGAAAACACTTGATATATCACAAAATGTTAGATGTCACACTAACATACATGTTACTCATTAATGCCCATCCACTTAGAGTGATACTATTAATTGAAAACACTTGAGTATGTTTTTAATTAGCAAAGAATGGCAACATGAAAACTTCACCTCGCAAAAACATGTCAGAGCATTATTACCATAGACAAGTCTGAGCTCAAGCAAATAATTGTGGTTACAACCTCAACAGAACAGTTGAGCCTAATTGGAAAAATATTTGCAGAAGTTTATTTCCCAATCCAACCCATTGCTACTAATAACAGTCTTGAAGGGCAGTCACTTTTATTTGCACAGTATCAAATCAGTCTAGTGTCACAGATAGTGTGTCAATTTAATTAATTTTTACGTCCAGATAACATGCATAAACATAACGTGCGCAACATTCTCTCCCGAGTTAATTCTCTGTCACGGTGTTGGTTCAGTTAGGCCTGGTCGGTATCTTGTCATATGTTGGATACATGCATTGATTTACTGCTACAGGGATACTTAAATTGGTACCGTATCCAGAAGACAAGGTGGTGTGTGTGTGTGTGTGTGTGTGTGTTTGTGTGTGTGTGCTCACATGCATGTGTGTCATTGTGCTCAGGAGTAGGGGAGTGTATTTGATTTTGATTTATTCCCCGTCCGATTGGCCTGGCAGCCAATCGGCGGGTATAGACTGTAAAATACCATTTGTTCATTAATTCAGGGGACGTGTCACATCCTAAATCCTATTTATGTCGTTCCTCGGATGGACCGACTGCATTCTAATATTCAGTATCTTTCTCTTTGGTCCGCTGCGGTCCAGAAGGGCCTGGAACAAGCATATCGCTCTTTAGGGGCGGCCAATCTGCCCAAGCTCTCGGCTACGGATGGCTGAGTTTGGGCTGCTCTTGCAGACACCCAAACACACTTTTAATCAAGTTAACATCACACACAGCCTCTGTACTGCTGGATACACACACACACACACACACACACACACACACACACACACACACACACACACACACACACGCACATAATCAGACACGCATGCACACACACACACACATGCACCGGCACATGCATGGGTGCACACACAAACCCACACACAATTACTGACTGATTGACTGCCTGCCTGACAAGTGCGCACATGCTGAGACCCCAGCTCGATCCCTCCGTTCAACTACCTCAGCTGGACGTCAGAGTTCACCTAGACTCTACATAGTCATTCAGTCCCTTATTTATCTGTTGCATTATTGTTTGTTGTATGCCCTGGCACTTGATGAACACACTTAATGCAGGTTGTATTCATTCATTGTACTTAGCCGTTTAGCATCTGCAGTAGCTAGCTATCACTGCTGTATACGGGGAATGGGGTTAGCCTGGCGATTGTTAGTACTTGCACTTGGTTCTCTGAACATCTTTACTGTACCGACGGCGATGTATTGTTTCACTTCTTATGACAAATGTACTTATTGTAAGTCGCTTTGGATAAAAGCGTCTGCTAAATGCCCTAAATTTAAATGTACACACATGAGACACACACACATGCACTGACTTACAAGTGTGCACAAAATGGACAGCGCACACATGAACATGCAGAGGTATGAGAAAGAAATACACACACACACACACACACACACACACACACACACACACACACACACACACACACACACACACACACACACACGTATTAGACCCAGTATTGTGAATAAAGTGCCCTCTCCAAACTGCATCGCCATGGCGACTACCGATGTTTTCTTATCCGACTTTGAAGCACCTTTGAAGCACGAGGACGCTCAGAGTCATGGATCATTTTCCGGACCATTTACCTGTACGCCAGCAGCCTGTTCCTCCATCTCCTCCTCCCTCCCCTTGTCCTCCTCCGTCTTGCAGCCTAGAAGCCTCTTCCTCCTGCCTCTCCATCTCCTCCTTCTCCTCCTCCTGTCCCCTCTCCTCCTTATCCTTTTACCTCCTCCTCTCCTTCTCCTCCTGCTCCTTCTCCTCCTCCTGTCCCCTCTCCTCCTTCTCCTTTTCCCTCTTCCTCTGCTTCTCCTCCTGCTCATTCTCCTCCTCCCTCTCCTCCTTCTCCCTCTCATTCTTCCTCTAATCCTGCTCCTTCTCCTCCGCCCTCTTCTCCTTATCTCTCTCTCTCCCTTCCTCTTCATTTCCCCTTCCAAATCAGAAGTGTGTGTGTGTGTGTGTGTGTGTGTGTTTGTGAATGAATGGGCTCATCTTTGTGTGTGTATGTGTGGGGGGGGGGGGGGTACTGGGCTATCTGTGTTACGTTGGGAGGAATCCTCCCAATGTTGGATCCTCCTTCCTGGAGGGAACAGCTGCTCAGAGAGAGACAGATTACAGACAGGGAAAAGGAAAAAGCAGAGAAAGACAGGGGAATTAGCAGAAGATCAAGTGAAGGAGGTGAGACGAGGGACATGAAAAACTCTCAAAGTGAGCACCAAGACCAGATTTAGTTTCTCTAGCCTCTCTCTGGATGGTTGGAGAATACAGGGGGGAGGGTTTACCCACTAAACTCCCACCTTATCTCCACCACCCCGGTCAGGGGTGACAAATGCCCCGAGCCAGCCTCCATCTTGTCCCCTCTCTCTCTCTTCACTGATAGTTGCACGCCACCACTGTGTTCTGATTGGTCGAGGTCAGCCCTCTCTCTCCCCCCAGATAGTACTTCCTACTCCACTGCTCTTCCACCTGGGCAGGTTCCTGATTGTGATTGTGCAACCCTTTGACACGGAATGTATTGATATTGAAGAGTGGCCCACTTTTTATTGGTTATTTCAGTTAGTTCTGTCACGTGATAACATCATCCTTTTTTTCCCCTTGTCAGTTTGAGTGAGACTGGGTCCAAATAGTGTTTTGCTGAATTCAGACTGAAACAGTACTTGGGTCTTTGGGTATACATATAAACATAAATATCAACTCTTACACATAAGAGTTGATTTAACAGTGTTTTATAAAGACAAAAAATATATTTTTCTCTTGAATGACTTAAATCTATCATAGAAGTTTTAGCAACGCATCTTTATCTTTCTCTATCATCTTCCTCAGATGAGGGCTTATCCTGAAAGGACCACAGGTTAGATTCCCACATAGCATGGAAATACGCTACCACACACCTTATGTGAAACACTTCCCTCAGTTTGAACACGGTTCAGCTCGTTTGGAAACAGGAAACCCACAAAGCCCCAATCCGTCTTTGGGTGTCACGCCTTGACCATCGATCTTTCTTCAGGTGTTCAATTTGCGCGGCTCTAGTAAATGCTGCCTCGCAGCTCCACCAAATTGGAGGTAAATGGCACAGACTTGGGGGGGGGGGAGGGGGGGGGGGCTGACAGATATAGCCGAGGTTTCAGCCAATCAACACCCGGATCCGTCGAGTTGGTGTGATTTCTGACATGTCTTTGCGCTGCGAGTGGACACCACCATGGCACCGAGTGCGGTTTGAACCGAGAAGAACAAATCTCCTCTATCGCTCCAGTATTACCCGCTCATATTATCTGCTGTTGACTCATGCAACACAGCTCTTGCATCCGTCTCTCTCCCAACTTGTTCCCTTCGTCTCCTCTCCTCTTCTGGATCTCCATCTGCCCCTTCTCGCCCCTCTCGTTTTTTTCTTGTCTTTCTCTTTGTGTTCCTGGTGTCACCTTAACCGTGTTTCAATGTGTTCTGTTCCGTTCTTTTTCTGCTCCATTGTATTCTATGTGCTTTTCATTACAGTAGCCTTATTGTGTCATGCACAGTCACCGACCTTGTTGTAGACACCACTTAAAATTTGCATAAAATGCATAAGCCATTACTAGCAATTCCTTATAAAACCAATTTGCACGCGATACCCTCGCTTTCCCACTCAGTTGACTTACCATTTCTCTATATATTCATATATTCTCTCTCTCTCTCTCTCTCTCTCTCTCTCTCTCTCTCTCTCTCTCTCTCTCTCTCTGCAAATGCAAGGCACCTGCAGCATTTGATGTACACTCTGAGATGTAAACCTGTTAAATATAATTTTCAACAGCAGGTGGTGTTATGCAGTAGCTCTGCGAAAGTGAAAGCAGAACAACTTGTGTTTGGAGAAGGGCTGGCCAGAGGGTTCATTTTGTGTTTGTTTCGTGATGTTTATTTAGTTTAGTTATTTTTCTTTCTTTATTTCCCAAAATTGTCTTTTCTTTATTGCCCGTCTTTTGCGCGGATCACACTTGAGCACCAGAATGTAAATTGTCATGAGACATTGTAAATGTTCACAATCCTGCTCTATGCTAATATTTTGTTTATCATCATTACTATTAACTTCTGCGAGGCGCATAAAGTGGTCATGTAGATCGGTCGTCTGCCCGTCTATTGCGCGTATCACACATGAGCAGATCTTGCACACGTCAGTCATGTCCAGTGGTGTAGTCTAGTTTTTTGTAGTGGTCCTACCACCGTCCTACCACCACCACACTCACTGTCGCATACAGTAGCCTACAACCACCATAAGTCATTGAGCTTATTCAACACTCGATATTGTCATCAGTTTCTAGGACATTAAACAGTCAAATTAAAATCACCATTAGGCACTAGCATCAAATAAACTATAAAGAATCAATAAATAAATACTTGTTTATGGCTATATAAACACGGTATTACTGTATATGTCACCAGCCTGGTGCGCTACTAATGTGCGAAGGAGACGACGACGGGATACTTGAGTCTGTCCTGTGCAATAAAGTTTTAGAGACAAGAAAAAGAGTTGGTAATTTGTCAAACAATTACAACTCAATAAAATAAAATACCCTATATAAGAAACAATAAATGCGAAAATACAAAATAAAAAAATATATAAAAATATGTAGGCTATGTTTCCCATACAAAAATACTTAAATAATAAATTAAGATAAATAAAACATATCAGCAACTGTTCTAAGACGTATTATTGTTATTGTTATTATCAATGACACTATGACACTTGGAATCCGCCACAAGCGTGGCTATCACAAAGCTAACCATTGCGGACATCGCAGAGCACAACGTCAATATTTAAACTAGAAACACAATGTCAAGCTTAAATGTTTATTTCTTGTTCCACGTGCGCTAAAATGATTGATTGGAAATACGATTGTTCTATATATTGGGCGTTTGTCTGTGGGGACCACCGTTTATATGCCTAGAAGCTAGGTGCTTGCTAATGCTACATATCCGGGTGTACTCCCGGTAGAAGCTAAATGCTAAAAACAATAGTCTATAGTAAAAACAATAGCCTGTCCAATAGTAATTAGGGGTGAGGGAGGGCCATCAGACTTGTCACTCAAACCTGCACGCCAGTAGTAAGGAGAGTTGATTCATGATGTACTGTATTAGTCGAGCTGAGGTACAGCACACAGGTTGAATTTACGAATGAAAGTATGTACGTTCTGTGACAGAACTGTCATACTGTAGTGCCGGAGGAAAAGGAGGATGTAGGCGACGTAACAACAACTTTAGGTTTTAATTGAAAAACGACAACATACCAATCATTCTCAGTGCATGGTAGAACAACGAGTGCAACAGCATAAACGGTCCCCCTAGACCCCGTGTCTCGTAACCCGTTCCCTCCCACTAGATCACTCCCAGTAAGAGGGGAACACGAACCCATAATGTAGTCACTACACCAGCCCAAAAATTCAAAATCCCCACGGCGAGGAGGGCGTATGGCCCGGCCTCTATGACTGTAGGCAAAGTCAGGAGGTGCGGGAGGAGGCGTGACATTGTCCATCACATCCCCCTGTTGAGCGGGGCGGGGGGCAGCGACGACCGGAGGGCCGCAAGCTGTGGGGGGTCGTAGGGTTTGGAGGGGGGGACGGCCACGGCGTGGCAGGGGGAGCAGGACGGGGGGGCGGCCCCTGCGTGGTGGGATGGCCAAGTCTGGGGGCAGTTCAAGGTCCAAGTGAGCCGGTTTGAGGCGATCGACAGACACACACTCAGGCTTACCACCCACGTCAACCACGAAGTTCTTGGCTCCTGCCTCGATGACACGGAAGGGTCACCAGTGTAGTGCCGGAGGAAAAGGAGGACGTAGGCGACGTAACAACAACTTTAAGTTTTAATTGAAAAACTACAACATACCAATCATTCTCAGTGCATGGTAGAACAATGAGTGCAACAGCATAAAACGGTCCCCCTAGACCCCGTGTCTCGTAACCCGTTCCCTCCCACTAGATCACTCCCAGTAAGAGGGGAACACGAACCCATAATGTAGTCACTACAATACTTTCATTCATAAAATTAACAGAATTTCCGCCACTATCGAAATTGATACATGTCATTGCGCATTTCTAAGTGGGCATACGGAAATGCTGGAGCTTTCTTAATGGGTATATGGCGTATACCTGCGTATCACGTAGACTACACCACTGGTCGTGTCCCTTGGCTGTCCTATTTGTTGGATATTTGTTGATGTTGTCATGCGTGTTCTGGTTATTTGCGCATGATTAAACATATGGTGATAAAACAAAGCTTTGTTGCGTTTTTTTTTTCTTCTTTTTGAAGTTGGGATTGGGGGTGCGCCAACCCGGTTGGGACGTAGAAGGGGGTGCGCAGGAAAAAAAGTTTGGGAACCGCTGCTCTATAGCTAATCGAATCTACAATCTCTTGTCTCTCGATCTCTTGTCTCGTGCTGGATGACGTAGCAAGATTATCCTATAGTGTGTGGTGTTCCGTCTTGTGTTCGAATCTTGTGTAAGATTAAAAAATCGTGTAGTGTGGGGCAGCCTTAACTGAAGATACTGATAGGCTTCACATGATGTGTGGGGAGGCAGAGGCAAGCGGTGAGGGGCCCAAAAGACTCAGGAGCCTTGAGAGAGATTTACAGAGAGAGGCCAGGTGGGTATTGGTTGATTTGAACCCAGAGGCTGGGTTCAGCCAGTGTTTAATGCTAATAGGTCAGGTGTCATCCGTACAAACAAGCCAAGACGGGCTTGGAAGCCACATATGGGGTGGGATGACGTGGGGCTGGGGTGGTGTGTGGACGATGCAAGATGATGAAGCACTACAAAGGCAAAGAAGAACTCTAAATGGAAATGAGGACGCGCCATATGGGGGGGGGGGGGGGGGGGGGGGAAGAGAGAGAGAGAGAGAGAGAGAGAGAGAGAGAGAATTACCCTGGTTCCACTTAAAGTCATGTAACTGAATTTCCAATACAGGAAAAAAACAATACTGTTAAAAAAAACTGCACTAAATTGATGATACTTGATGGGCTTTTAGTAGAAAAGCAATCCTCCTGCAAAGTGATATTCAGTAGCTGTATCTTTATATGCTCTATTTGTTTATCTGCCCTGAGTCTCCCTCAATTCAATTCAATTCAAAGGGGTTTATTGGCATGGGAAATGTACATCTATATTGGCCAAGCATGGAAAAAGTAAATTAAGATACAATACTGACATAAACTCTCTCATATACAGACTTCCACAGTGTGTATATATTTTTTTCGGGTGGGAGATTGGGAGAAGAGGCACACATAAAGGAGGCGCAGTCAGCTGCTAATGAGGACTAGAGCTGTGTGTGTGTGTGTGTGTGTGTTGTAGTGATGAGTGTGAGCTGACACTGGGGACAGGGGCTGAGGGTCCAGGACTCAACAACACACAGAACACAGACGGAGGTAGACGAGCAAGCAGAAGGGAGACATCTTCACCGCGCTGATGGAATCACACAGTGTGTTGGGCAGCTGATGGTGAAACGCAGGCGGAGGTGGGTGGGGGTCGGGGGGGGGGGGGGTGGGATACATCCTGTAGGGAGAGAGGGGGGGGGGGATTGGGAAAATTATGTGATTAAGTTATTGCTAAGATGTTTAGCTAGTAATGAAGGAGTGTCCGTGGCTAGGTGTCATGGAAACAGTAAACAAAGCAGTGGTTTTCTGGGTCAGTCCACACATTGTGTTCCCAGCACCATTTCGGCGTGTTTCTGATGGGAGAAGGCAAGGGGACACATAATCAGAACCTAAATTAAATTTAAAATATTGGTGTGTGTGTTTAAGTGTAAAAGACAGCAGCAACTACACAAGACTGGTTGTTACGGGGCTGTACAAAATGGCCCTGATGAGACCAACTGTGGTTCGACACTAGTGCACTACTTACAGCCTTTTACATCTAACAACATCTCCTGGACCAGTTAACTGACCTGTTCCCATTACGGAGTTAGCTACATAATACCAACATTTCTCACACAGGAACAAGCTGGATTGGCAGAGAGGTGTGTGTGTGTGTGTGTGTGTGTGTGTGTGTGTGTGTGTGTGTGTGTGTGTGTGTGTGTGTGTGTGTGTGTGTGTGTGTGTGTGTGTGTGTGTGTGTGTGTGTGTGTGTGTGAACTTAATGAGAAGTTACACAAATTGAACTGGAATTGAAAATGCCAGGTCCAAACATGAGATCTCACATGCCCTGTGAGAAACAAATATTGTTTTTCATGTTCATATTTTATTCCGGTCCCTTTCACTCATGGAACAAGAAACATGCTCCATAATTGCCTCTCTTGCAGACAATTGGCTGAACGTTTCCCAGTGAACATATTTTGACTGCTGTGAACACATCCTAGTCAACGTCTGGTATGATCATCCTTATTAGCTTGAGTGTTCTAGCCTGCGTTGTAATTGCAGAGCTTGTCATTTTACCCCCATGCAGAATGCGAAAAATATATATATTTTTTGAGTGTGTACGTGTTCATCTTGGAGTCTGTGTGTGAACCTACATGCGCACTTGGTTATCTTTTAGAAATGTGCTTGCCTTTAAATTAAACGTATACATGAACGTGCATGCATCCGCATAATAAATAAATGAATGGGATTGGAGGCACGGCATTGAAGTTGTATGTATGTGTGTGCATAGGGATTATTCTCCAGCTGGATCATTCTCAGTTTACATGGCTCTATGTGTTCCATACGTCTTTAATGCATGCACGTGTCCACGGGCTCATCCAATCACGCACGCGCACCTGTACGCTTTGAAGTCACATGCGCATACGTGCGTTTATCCACATGAACACACACTGCGACAACAGCAAAAAGGAGAGATGTGAGTGTGTGTGTGTGTGTGTGTGTGTGTGTGTGTGTGTGTGTGTGTGTGTGTGTGTGTGTGTGTGTGTGTGTGTGTGTGTGTGTGTGTGTGTGTGTGTGTGTGTGTGTGTGTGTGTGTGTAGACCATGGGGGGGCGCAAGGCTGTGGTCAATATGGGAGCCATCTCTCCATTACCCCCCTGCTATTATCTGCTCACTGATGGGATGTGATAACAGAGCCACCGTCAGCCCCCCCTCCGTCTCCCTCTCCCTGCCCCCACCACCCCCCATCCCCCTGCATGTTGTTCAATAAAGCACCTCCCAGGATCTGATAAAGCAGCGCATATGAGAGAGTGGGGGGGAGGAGGTGGGGGGGGGGGATAAGGGGGAGGGAGAGAGAATTCTGAGAAAATTAGGAAAGTATATATTTACTTTTTATTTATTATGACTTTGCATAATTCAGTGAGTTACCAGAGAGGGCACAGGGACACTTGATTCATAAGGTTTTAAGTCTGATTCCATCATATGCTATTGGTTTTAGTTTTCACTGCATAAAGACTTATGTGCTTTTATTGATTATTCACACTTATCCATATATTCACCTTCTCAATGTGGATATTGTTTTATGATGAAATCGTGTTTGCTTTGGGAATACAAAAACGGTCCATTTTGCAGGCCAGCAAAGCACATTGAAGTTGAAATTGAAATTGAAAGGGAGAACGAGCATGCATGAGAGCCCGGGAGTGTGAGAGAACAAGAGAATGAGAGCCACAGATACACACATAGCGCCTGGAGGAATCCCACTCTCCATGTGCCTTGCTACCTCAAGCGCACATTTGCATAAAGCCGTCCCAATAATCTGATCGTCCCCTGGCTGCTATCTTGTTCCCTCTCTATGGAAGTGTTTAGCCGAGCCTTGTCTCTATTTCCCTGCATTCCCCACGGCCAAGTTCCCTCTCTCTTTGTCTATCTCCCTACCTCTATCTTTCTTTCTTTTACCCCTTCTCTCTCTTTCTCTCGCTCTCTCACTCTCTCGCTTTCTCTCACTCTCTCACTTTCTCTCGCTCGTTCTCTCTCGCTTTCTCTCTCTCTCTCTCTCTCTCCCCCCCTTCTCCCTCCCTCCCCCTTCTCTCTCCTCTCTCCCTCGCCCTCTCCTGTGTGTGTGTGTGTCTCCCTCCTCTACCTCTCTTCTCTTTCTCTTCAACTTCCAACTGTTTCGATGGATCTCTCTAGTATCTTGTTGTGCCCAAACAAGATGGAGTCTCTTTAATATTATATTGATATAGAAGGTCCTAATGGAGTAGAGATAATTACAGAGACAAAGGCATATTTCGTTTTAAAGGAAGGTGGCAGTAAAAGAGGGAGCCTTGATTGACAGGTCGTCAATTATTGCTGTGTGGCTCTCCGTCTGACCTGCCTGGTTTACTGGCACATAAGTGCTCCTTGGCAGAACCACGTCTATCTGATGAGCATGCTGACGCCAAGGAAATATATTAATGATTCTTTGTTTTTTGTTTTTGTGCTTTGTTAAGGATTCACCCATTGGCTGAGGATTTGCACACAAAAAATATGTATTCTTGTTTAGAATTGATACAGCACCATGTGATGTACAATCTAAAATGTTAGCCTGCTGAGTGAAATGAGGACTATACTTTGTAGTTTGTTTTAAGTCCAAAATCCTTTGTCTTTCTAGAGTTCTCATTTGAGGAATAGTAAAGCAAAGTTTTTCCCATGAGATGATCAGTCAGAAACTACCTCTATTTGAGGATTGCTATATTTACCATGCAGGAGACAACTTTATCAATCGACTTACAGTGATACAGGTACGGCTCATTAAGGAGCCCTAAGGTTTGAGTGATATTGGACCGGAGAGCAGAACCAGAGGCTGTGGATGGTTGTAACCTTGGAAACGGGACGTTTATTGTCAGGAGATTCCAAGGGGTTAGGGGTGAACCAACGGGAGTTGATGAAGTGGACTGGACTGTCTGAGGGGCGCCAGGCAGGCAGAGAGAGCCATGATCCTGGGCAGAGGTGAACTAAAGTTTTAATAGTCAATGAGTTAGGAGTCACTGAGATATATCGGCATTGGAGCTGTTTGTTATTTACTGAGTTCAGGCAACGCTTCAGAAATGAGTGGACAAAGACCAGGGGCCTTTCTCAATACAAAATATACCAATACGGAACTTGCAACTTTGTATTTTCACCTTGGATACTTGGTAGTTCGGACTTGTGCACTTAGACTTGTGCACTTAGACTTGTGCACAAAGTCCAAACCAAGTTTGCAAGTTCCTGTCCTCCTGAGAGCAGGAGGATGTACTGACAGATACTAGGCTGTCCCAATTCAACACAAGTCACTCCTCGATAAAATGGGCGGAGCTGGAAAACATGGGGGCATTTGGAGTAAACTTGGCTAGATGCCGACTTTTGAATGGAACCGTATTTGGCCGTATTTCGATTGATGACGTTTGACAAGAACACAAGTACAGACAAGTGCAGATGGAGGAAGGGCTCTGTGTTTGATGTTCACCCGGGTTGATGAGTAGATGGATGGCAGGTGTGTGTATGTGCCATTGACCAGGGGGAAATCCCAGACAGGAACGGAGAACACAGGGAGAGCATGGTTTCATCATCCAGCTTTAAAGTGCTACTAAACCGCCGGATGCCTTCTTTTAATGAGTAACTACCATGTGCTGCGATGGAAACCATACTTTTCCTCAACTTATCTGGTCCTTGATGTGGAAGTAGCTTGTGGCACCGCTAGCCATTACCAATTGCTGTGTGTGTGATGTAATGTATGAAATCCAGTTCTTTGTTGACCTAGCAGAGCACCTCTGTCTGGGATCCTTCATAGACACACTGGGATTTGAGACTGGATCAATTTAACACCAACATGAACAGTCCCTGTTCAAACCTTGTGTTTGTCGAGCAGAACTTACACCATCAACGGCCATGATATTTTGGTCAACTCTTTGAGGTCTGAATGATTTGTTTGTTATAGAAATGGATGCAGTTCATTTCACTGGATAATATAACATGGTTTTGTATATACAGTATATCCAAACATTCAATGGCACATTTCGTATGTGTGAATGATATTCATAGTATTTTTATGCTGAATATATTAGCCATACATCATTATTAAATATAAACAATAATTCATCTTCATCTACATTTTAATTAGTCATTCATTCTATGGATGTGTGGCAAACGTATCGTTCCACAGATTATTTTGATTCCCTTTTTACTTTAACACTTCCATTAAAGGTATTATTTTCAGAATGTTTTAACTTTATTATATACATAGTTGTGATTAGCTCAATGATTTGGCTTCTACAAAGGACCAGGAGGCTAATTAGAAATGGCAGTCGCTGGCAACCTTAAGCAAATGTTAGGCTAGTGCGTCACTTCTTATCTGATACCCTCTATTCTTCATCTATAGCAGCTGCACTGCTATAATTAATGACAAACCATTCTGGATGGTAAAATGACATTCAGGTGAACTGGTATCTATTGGCAACAATATCATTATTAACTTATTATGCAACTGTGCGGGGACAATATGAAGTAAAGATGCTGTGGTATCCGTTGGCAACAGCGGTGTTGATAGGTGCTTTGAAGTGGATTCTATACTAACAGGTGTGATGGAAATGTCAAAACCTGATATATCAAAGAAATGTAGCACGCAGCATACACACAAACGTGAACAGTACAAACACTCACGCACAGTACATACACTCATGCACACAACACCACTGTAGATATCACATACAACCACCAACCCCAGCGTTTCTCTATATTCTACGCTAATAATCACAGAACCTTGTTGATGTGAGGACGTAATTGTTGTGCTACTTGAACCTCTTCTCACTCAAAATGTTTGTAGTAAAATGGCTTATTTTCCAAATGAGGGAAGTCGAGGAGAAAGACAAACAGAGCAGTAGCTTGACTTGCAGTTCATTGGTCACAGGTAAAGATTAAAGGTACAATATTTCAGTGATCAAAGCATTTTGGCCACAAGATATGGTTGGAGATAATGTGGAATCCAAATGCTTCATGCTTGAGTGTTAACCTTTTGGATTTGACTTCATTGAAATTCAGAGGCAGCGAGGGGAACAAATGAATTGTCCTACTTTCTTTTCTTCTCCTTCTTCTGGGACAAAAAACAGTAATGCTTTCATTTAAAAAATCATGCATCTACTTAACTGTTTGCCCAAAGGGCCCGAGAGTCATCTCTGATTACATCTGCTCCATAATAAGTCGTCAGAAAAATGAAAAGACAATTTCATTTATTATATAATATGAAGTTAAAACATTATACTAAAACAAAAACCCACCATGTGTCCACATGTGTGTGCTACCAACCACAGCAGAGGCCTGTTCTCAGTGAGCCCCCCAGATGCCATGTGTGTGTTCAGCCACGGTGTTGACTCCCATTTTGAATCCCAAACTCACAATGGTGCACACATCCTTGTGCACAATTGCCTAGGCCCTACCTGTGCTCCTTCAAGACACATAGGTGTTAATGTATACGCCCATATACCATATCTGAATTCGCTTAGTTGCTTCGGATAAAAAGCCTCTATTGCATGAATCATGAGCATTGGGCACATAGACTGACAGAGAATGGCAATAACCCATGAATAAGCCCTCTGCTCGATTGAATCCCTACCAGCAGCCGGTCTGTTTTATGAAGAGCCTGCGTCACTGTGTATACTGTATATATTGCAGTTAGTAAGAAACAAGAAACCTGCGTCCTCCCACCACTTGACAGAAATAAACTGCAGCAGTCTTGCGTCCCCTTCTTCTTAAACACTGAATTAAAGAAGGAGTGGGAGGAGAGAGAGAGAGAGAGAGAGAGAGAGAGAGAGAGAGAGAGAGAGAGAGAGAGAGAGAGAGAGAGAGAGAGAGAGAGAGAGAGAGAGAGAGAGAGAGAGAGAGAGAGAGAGAGAGAGAGAGAGAGAGAGAGATCAGGTAATTTGTGCTTGAAGTCACAGACGCGGATGGCCAATGCGACTTATGAATCTCCATCCCAGACTATGCACCAATCAGATCCCATTAGGGAACAATAGCCGGCCAGGGCCATTACAGGGATGGGATGTTATGGTGATGGCTTCCCATTAGGAGTGGCGGGAATGAGGAGTCGCTCCGCTGTCATTGAGTAAGCAGAGAAAGGGCATAAACATGGAGGCTAACCATGTGAGATGTACTGATGGATTTACACAAGATGGAGGATTTGCTAGGAAATCCCCCCACAAAACACTATAGGAAATTAAATTAAAGGCTATCAGGTTGGTCTCAAAAGCAAGACAAAGGAAGACACAACGTGAGATGGATTTAAATGAGAGCTCAAAGTAGACATTCACATCGGGTGTTCAGTTTCGGACAAATTGTAGTTCTTACGCTACCTCACATGCCTTTATGCACGTCAAAACAAGGTAAACGCAAGGGTGTTTGTGTGTGAGAGAGAGAGACACTGCAATGGACAAACATGTTATTCCAGATTAGAGGAGTTGTTGGGCAGCTGGAAAGGCCTCCGTTTAAGTCGGTAAAGGGGGTGGATGGATGGATGGATGGAAAATAGAGGAGGGAGGATAGAGAGATGAATGGCTAATGGTAATCATTAGCATCCAGCAGAAATTTTCAGATGGCGACACAATTGCTCAGAATCAACATAAAATGCTGTTTGCCTGACAGCCCTCCCAGCTTTAACCGCCGCATAAACAAAAGCAAAAGCGGTCGCTTGTTTATCGCCAGGATCGCCAGTGGTTGGTTAGAGCTGCTTCAACGGCGTTCGCTGTGATGTCGAGCGTGGACAGGAAACGCGGGCAGCGCTCCCATTAGCTCGTCCAGGAATTCCTCCCAGCGCGGCCATCAAAACAGACATGAAGAGGACCGGCGCTGGTTGTCAGACTCCCGCCGTACGACGGAGCGGCGGTAATTACAGCGTATTGTGTGTAGACCACGGTCGAGATAAGAGACGGTGGCGGTGGAGCTGGCGGGATTCGTGCCGCGATGGAGGACGGCTCCTTTCATCCGACCTATGAAAGGCTGGAGGACTTGAGGGAGGGACGGCGGCGACGGCTGCTCCTAGACGTGCGGATGTAATGGGAGACCGCTGAGGGGCTGTCCCGTGTTCCTTCGGTCTTCTCGGTGTTTGTTTACTCAGGGTAGACAGTAACAGATCTGGGTTTGTGTCCTGTGCTTTAACCCAACATGGTGGCGGTGGTGTGAGACTGCTCAGTTGCTCAGGAAACATGAGTATCAACACATGCTTGTTGATCTGACTTTGAATCCGCTTTTTACTCCTGTATATATCCTGTATGTGTTTTATAATGGGTAGGCAAGCATGCACACACACGGACACACAGACACACAGTTCTCCTATTGTCCTATCTGTCCTGGCCCCAAGCCTTATCTTTTTTTGTTCATTGGTGACATTTGACCTGGTGTGCATACCGCATATAAACATGCCCTTCCCCACCGCCTCCAGATCAGTGCTTCCAGTGCCCGTACACAGCTTTTCTACATTCCTGGCCAACAGTACATCTAGTGCCGCTAGCAAACTTCTACCACCATGCTGCCTAGACGTCCTCGCTTGTCTTGGAATCTCACTTGTCTTGGTCCTCACTTTGTTGTGACCTCACTTGTCTTGGTCCTCACTTGTCTTGGTCCTCACTTGTCTTGGTCCTCACTTGTCTTGGTCCTCACTTGTCTTGGCCCTCACTTGTCTTGGTCCTCACTTGTCTTGGCCCTCACTTGTCTTGGTCCTCACTTGTCTTGGTCCTCACTTGTCTTGGCCCTCACTTGTCTTGGCCCTCACTTGTCTTGGTCCTTACTTGTCTTGGCCCTCACTTGTCTTGGCCCTCACTTGTCTTGGTCCTCACTTGTCTTGGTCCTTACTTTGTTGGGTCCTCAAAGAGCAGCTTAAATTAACACAACTTTAAAAACATTTGAAAAGCATTACATTTTTTAAGTTTCTTTTCAAGTTGCGGCTGAACTTCACCTTCAGCGGGGTTGGCCTTCTCACCGTGGTGGGCAGTGAAGGTGGCTGGTCTTCTCCACCGTCTGTGCTTTTGTACGTCTGAGACGACAACCCAGAGTGGTTCTGCTCGACTACCGAGCTACTGGGACTACTAAAACAGCCCCCCCCCCCACACTCCCCTACAGTCACCAATACGATACACACATATAGAAGCACACAATCATTACAACCACCCCCGTCCCCTATACCAATACACACATTAGCACTGATGCAGAAATATACACACACAAATGCATGCACAAACACAGACCTACACATTGTCCATCCTCTTCAACACACACACACACACACACACACACACACACACGACACGCGAACACAGACACACACACACACACACACACAAATTGCTTCATCCATGCAGAATAAACGATAGAAGAATGAAACAGGAGGGAAGGGGTGAGTCATTTAGGAACCAGCTCTGTGCATCACAGAAGCAGCTGTACAGGTGATGGGCGAGGCCGCACAAGACTCTCCTCATCACGAGCTGTCAAAGAAACATGGACAGAAGACCATACTGTGACCACGCTGAAGACGTTCGACGAAGGTGTATCGACAACCATCTACAGCAGTCTCCTTCCACCTATCTACTCCGCCAGCTCTGCTGTGCTCTCTGGCTCAGCTGAGGGAAAGTGAATGTGTAGCATGTCTACCACTGTGTGTAATACACTCGGTTATGTTCACCCTTGAGCTACAGCATTTAAGGGTATATTAGCCTGCTCTTGCACGCTAACACGGCAGCGACTGAACTCCGAACTCCGCGTCATCAAGCTCAAGGATTAGAAAATGCCATCGCGGCCACTAATGGTTTGCACGTCACCCCCCCCCCATAATGTCCTCCATCTAGCGTCTCTGCATTCTCCCATTCTCCAGTGACAACCCCATACATGGACATTAGTCAACATCAACAACGACGAGGAGGCGGAGGGAATTCTATGAATATCGCAGAAGACGTCACTGTTCACGACCATGACTGTCCCGGTTATTTGACAGTTCCCTTGATGGGGTGGATGCTTACTCACACCGCTTCGTCTGTCTAAGCCTGGGAGCACTTCCCCTAACACATGCGGTGAGTCTGCATCGACAGGAGCGCCACGGCGTTGCCAGCTGGAAAGACGGAACCCAGCTGGCACTGCACCACCGAGCCTGTCCAGAGATCTGTATCCAAGAAACACACAATACCTGCATAGCGTTCACCTCTGGGTCGCGCCCGCCTTGAAGATTGATCTGATCTCAACGTGTGGCCCCGCCGCCAGATGTGAATGACAGCTTGAGGCTGTCATGTTAACGACAACGGGGCCTGTTTACTTTTTAGTCGTGCCGCAATGACGTGTAACTGAAATGGTGCGATTTGGTTACCCTTTATGGAAATGATTGCGTTGTTTTCGTTTGATTGCAAGTTCAAAGTTCAAAGTGTACTTTATTGTCAATCGTACCATGCAACACGTAATTACACAGAGAATCGAAATTGCGTTTCCCCATACTCCAAAATGTGCAAGTAATATTTGTAACACACAACATATAACATAAAAGTGCAAAAAGACAGCAACAATATACACAACAAGACAACAACAATAGACACAACAAGTCAATATGAGGTATGTTATTGAGGAGCAGTAATAAAAGGTGCAATATAATAAGGTGCAAGTACAAAAGTAGCAGCAAGAGGATACATATGTATAACAAGGGGATACATATGTATTGTAAACATGTAAATTTTGTGCATATAAGGGCAGATTACAGACATTGGGTTTAAAATATATGAATAGTCAGTTGGACTTTGTGGGTGTCGTGTTCATGGGATTTTTTATTTTTTTTATTTTTTTGGGGGGGGGGGCTGAGTTTAGTCTGCTGAGTCTGTTGGCCTTTGGAAAAAAGCTGTTCCTGAACCTGGTAGTATTGCACCGCATGCTGCGGTACCGCTTTCCAGAAGGTAGGAGGGTGAACAGTTTGTGTGCTGGGTGGGTGTGGTCTTTGGTGATATTAGTGGCTCTCTTGCGGCAGCGAAACAGGTACAGGTCCTGGATGGATGGTTGTGCTGTTTTGGTCATCTTCTCTGCTGTCCTCACCACCCCCTGCAGGGCTTTCTGGTCAACAGCAGAGCAGCTGCCATACCAGACTGAGAGGCTGCTGGTGAGAATGCTCTCAATAGCACCCCTGTAGAAGGTGGTGAGGGCAGAAGGGGGAGGTCAGCACTCCTCATCCGGCGAAGGAAGTGGAGGCGTTGCTGTGCCTTCTTTACTAGAGAGGTGGTGTTGGTTGACCATGTCAGGTCATCTGTGATGTGCACCCCCAGGAACTTGGTGCTCTTCACAGACTCCACTGCATTGCCATTGATGGTGAGAGGGGTGGGTGGAGTGTGTTTCTTCCTGAAGTCCACAGTTATTTATTTTGTCTTGTTTTCATTGAGATGTAGATTATTGTTGTCACACCAGTTGATGAGTTTATGTACCTCCTCTCTGTAGGCTGAGTCGTTGTCATTCCTGATGAGGCCCACAACTGTTGTGTCATATGCAAACTTGATGAAGTGGTTCGAGTTGTATCTGGCACAACAGTCATGTGTCATCAGTGTGAACAACAGAGGGGACAACACACATCCTTGGGGGACGCCAGTGTTCACGATGATGGTCTCTGAGTTTTTGCCAACACTTACTGTCTGTGGTCTATCAGTAAGGAAGTCCAGTAGCCAGTTGCAGAGTGGGGTGCTGATGCCTATTTCGCTGGGTTTATTCACCAGGTGTTTGGGGGTGACTGTGTTGAAGGCGGAGCTGAGATCTGTGAAACAAACGCTTAAGTTTCCTGGTTGTGTTCTAATCTAACCTAAATCCTCCTTTTGATGTCATTTGTAGTCACTGAAACTGTAATGTCACTGATGTCACATCAGCTCATCACCAGTGAGCAGTTTCCTTGTGGTCTTATGGCACCCTTCAACATAAAGAACTGTTAGAAATCATCCCCTGCAGGAGGCAACACAATATCCCAGCATGCATGTCCCTAACACTGGCAGCATTAAGGTCAGACTTAAGCAGGCCTTCAGACAGGCCACACCCCTATCAGCAAGTGGGGGCCAGAAATACAGAACACAATCTTTTTGATTGATTTCCATTTCATACAGCTAGGTCTGGTTGATCTCTGTCTATGGCACTACAGCTATTCATTGCTATTAGTAGCTGATGATTGATGTGCTATTAAGCAATGATTGAGGTGCTGTGAGCCAAGGATGGAGATGGAGATACAAATGCTTACAGGGAATGCTTATGTAAGTTTGAATGTGTTTTTTCGAAGCACATTTTAGAGAGTAGGCATGCTTCAATTAGCTCTCATGTAACATGCAGTCTCGTTGAGGAGGTTGAGCCATACATGGACAGGCACAGGAGGGCGTCTGCGGTTAGCTAGCCACCAGCCTCAATAAGATCTGACCCACGCTCATGTTTTGACATATTTTAAGATCTGAATTTTGGGACTTGATTCAAGGGACAATATGCTACATAGCACCAAATTCACATTAATAAACACATTAAGTGAATATGGTTCTAAAGATGATAAATCTAAAAATATATTGTCATGCCACCCATTTATAGTTTATTATTCATACAGACTATAAAGTTTGACACTTTGATCAGTACTTTGCAAAGTAGTTTCTGCAAAGAAACGTGTTTTGTCTGAACGCACGTTTCCAATCGTCTGTTCCCGCTGTGCTTTGTGTTTATACAGTCTAAGATTTAGCTTTTCCCCTTCTACCATATGTTACATTCTCCCTTCCATCCAGTCTCCCTGCTTTTCCTCTGCAGAACCCCACGCTTTTCACCTTGGGATTAGGAAGTAGTTTGGGCAGTGTACTCCATAGGCAAATCTACATCCATGCTGCTATTTAACACCAGGATTATTTTTCTATTTGAATGTCGATGATTGCTTTTAAACGGTATTAAGTGCCACTAATGACATGACAGAATCTAAATATTGGATACGATGTAATCTTCGATTAATGCTATTCGACTAATCACTTAGCAATTATGATTGGGATTGTGTTGCAGTAATGCATCAAGGTCTTGTGGTCCTTGGGCTGATGTTGTGGATTGAGACACAGATGGCTCAGTCGATGCCCCCTTATTTATTATTATTATTTATTTATTATTAATAAAAAAGGAATGGTAATAAAATCTAATCTTAGTGATAAAATGAAACATTAACAAGGTCATTAATAAAAGAGAACATTAACACAAGTTCATTAAAGATGACAAATTCAAAATGAATACAACTTGATGAAACAAAGGGATAAATAAAACAGTAAATCCATTGACTTGCAATCTTTAGGCCTGCCCTGATGCTGCGTCGACGCCGGCCTGCTATTTCTCCTGCCATACCCCTTCATCGGCACAGGATTTCCCTCTCATTTTCTGCATCAAAAGATAAACATTTAAATCAGCACATTGTTGACAGCCTCGAGATGCCCACAGATGCAAAAGTGTGTGAAATTGAAAAAAATTAGGACATTAAGAATTACAATAAACAATAATTTAGCCTGACTGTTTTTCTTCTTCTTTCGTTTAAAGCAATCTTTCTGTTTACTGGATCGGAATTAAAGCCTTCCCACGGAAAACGAAAATCACAATAAATTGCCACGTAAGCTCAGGTCTTAATTTGTCGTATTTAGTCCTGAATGATGTGAAATGTGAAGAAGCCGACGTTCCCAGACACAGGCGGAGTGGAGTAGAAAGGAGAATAATAAAAGATGGCTGAATTATTGATTGCGACATGACAGGGCTACTGCCCCTCTGGGCACACTTCATCAATATTTTCCATACAATTTAACCCAACGAGGCCTGGACGTGCCCATACATAAGCAGTCGGTGAATGATATGATATGAGAAGAGAGAGAGAGAGAGAGAGAGAGAGAGAGAGAGAGAGAGAGAGAGAGAGAGAGAGAGAGAGAAGAGAGAGAGAGAGAGAGAGAGAGAGAGAGAGAGAGAGAGAGAGAGAGAGAGAGAGAGAGAGAGAGACCGCACTACTGCTATGCATTATTGAAGCCCAGGCCTCCTTGTTTGCTGCTAGCTAAGCTCAGTGTTTTCTGTCACCAGGCCTGCGGATGCGATGTAACTGCAGCTTCTTATTTATCTTCTTCTTCTATAATGCAAAGACTCATCCCTCCAGCACCACCAAATGACACCACTGTCAAGAAGAATATAGAAGAATATTATATTATTGTTGGACCGTGCATGTTACACACACCACCTAGGTGGCTGCCACACTAGACCTGGGTGACTTTTACCGGGCTCTTCCAGACATGGACGCAGGGTGGGGGTGTTGAAAGCCGATTTATTGTAAGGTTTGCAGATAATGATGCATGACGCTGTTGCTCCATGTTGCCATGTGTGGTGATGGCTGGTTTAACCTGTGCAAATTGATTCCTCAATGCACAACATGTGTGCTGCCCCACCCACCCTCTATCCACCCCAGGTGCCCCAATCAGCCAGCCTTCCCGCTTTCCGTCCACTGGCTGAAATGTAGACCTCATTCACTTAGCAGCCCTTAGTTTGGTGGATGAGACTTCAAGTGGTAAGACTCCATGGATTAATTTGAGTTCTGCATTCAATTTCCCCAGGTAGCATTTAGAATGCATTTCCATTGAGTTTTCATGGTTTTCCCAAAGATGGTCAAAGGTTTTCCTACCCAACTAGCCAATATGGCCACTGGGCAAAAAAAACGGTCAATTGAACCCTTGATCCTGCATTTTCCAATTTCCCTCTGCAGGATTGTAGGTGCAAGGCTTAGGACCATGCAATGTCTTTGAATCCATCAAAACAAACACAGGCTCATGTATTTTATCCATGGGGTCTTTGCTTGTATTACAGTAGTCACGGCTGTGGTTACTCATCGGCAATCTCCTCTGCATCGGTAGCCGGTGTTGTGACAGAATGGACTTGATGTCAAGCGCTGCTCCATGAAAGATCTCACACGTTGTTGCTTAATCACAGAGATGAGAAATACTGATAAATAGCTGAAGGCATTCATAGAATTACAACAATGTTTTGTTTCATCGTTTTATGCAGTCATTGAACTGTTTTGTAATGCTTATTTTATATGACGTACGTTGATTTTGTTTGCCTTATTTTAGCCAGATGTGATATTATTCATATATTAGCCAAATTTCCCTTTCAGATTTTTCATGGGAACGGCTTTGTTTACAAACCAACACAAGTGGTCTCCTTTGATATCCCATTGATTAGCTGGAATCCAATATATACATGTGTATGAGTTATCTAATCCCCCCTCTATGCTGATTTATTCAGAAGATGCTATTAGAGGATGTGGAACGCTGTACGTCTCCAGGCTTAACTCCTGCATTAGTTGATGTAAATACACACTGATGTTGTCATGAAATAGTGATGGACTACGCTGTCGCACACCGCTACTGCACAAAGCAAACATTGGTAAGGCTCCACGATTGTGTTGGTGTGTGTGTGTATATTTAACACACGCCACCTAGAGATTTACCCATAGTGTACCCAGAGGGCTCTGATGACCTCGAAATGTTGATGGAAGAGGGGGCAGGGAAAGGGAAGCACATGGCATGCATTCAAATAAAGTATCTCTGGGAGGCGCACAATGGTCTGCTGGAGTTGAACCAGGCCATACAACAAATGAAATAATTATCAGACAACATGGTTTGATTTTTATGGGTTTTGATGTGTAGAAGCTGTACGGGACGAATTGTAAAAAGAGAAAATAATCACTTATGTTTTATATGTTTTAACTGTACAAGCTTCCAGCAATTCATAGCCGAATCAATGGATCCAATCACCAGCGGAGGAAGTGTCTCAAAACCTCTGAATTTATGGAGGTCGTGCTGGGTGTCGCCGATCCATTCAGGCCGCTGGTCAAACACAACATGCGGTAGAGGAACATTAAACAAACTTAGAGGGAGGGGGGGGGGTTGTTTTGTGACATTAGCAAACGCATTTTTCCAGCAGCTGCATCTGCTTTGTGGCTACTTACCCGGTAAATGATGTATGTTTAGCAGCACAGACGGCCATTATATTGACCAGCGTCCACTGACACCAGGCGACTACTTTCATGAGTTCTCTCTTTGGCTGTGTGCAGGCAGTCGTATGCTAAGCAGCCTCGCCTCCATCCCCATCTTGTCCTGAAAGCCGGTACGGATCACATCCACTCTCTGTCACAATCTGAATGTCCTTGTCTTCTTAAGGGATCCCTGAACAAATCCCAGAGCGGCCATTTTGTGTGGCGCTTTGGTGTAAACGCTTTGGTCTTTCATTTCCAACGGTCCTTGTCCATTAGATGTGTCGAATTGCATTTCCACTCGCTATACACTGACTCCATAAGTGAAAGTGTAGAACCGGTGATAGCAGTGGTTAGTTTTTCTGTCTCTCTGACAAAATATTTGATGTTTTCTTTGGTAGTTGATATTCGGTCGAAATCTTCGGTCGAAAGTAGAATTTTCATCTAAATAAATGTCTGGTAAGGAAATATCAATCGCCAAATTAGGTAACCAAATTGGTGTTTGAGCCGATCGCCCACTGAGGAAAGGCCTTGAACTTTCAGTATTATGATTGTTACATACTAGTAGTCACCTCCGACACTGTTTGTATCGATGGGGAAAATTATCACTTATCCCCAAAGGTGTCGCCAAAGAGCATGAAACTGAAATTTTCAAGATGCTACTTTTAGGGCAGTATAATTTTATACCCAACATAACGGTACTTAAAAGCTTGATATGGGCATGTATTTCATGTTTTTATTACATATTATCCCCACGCAAACATTGATGTACCCACTTTTGATAGATTTTGATGTTACAATAGCAATGCATTATTATCCCTGTTCATGTTTATTGGGAGTATTCCTTACATTGATACCCTTCCTGGGTCAAGCCTGTGATACAGAGTTAGTAAAGAATAATTGTCAGTAGCCTATAGTCAGTAAAGTCAAAAAAGGTTTGCCACGGGCAGACGTGGCCTACTGGTTAGGGCTTTGGCTTTTAAACCGAAGGGTTGCCGGTTCGATCCCCGACCCAGTAGGAAAAATGTGGGTGGAGGAAGCGGTAGAGCACTGTCTCCCATGCCCACATCCACGGCTGAAGTGCCCTTGAGCAAGGCACCTAACCCCTCACTGCTCCCCGAGCGCCACTGTAGTGGCTTACTGCTCCGGGTTAGTGTGTGCTTCACCTCACTGTGTGCTCTGTGTGTTTCACTAATTCACGGATGGGATAAATGCAGAGACCAAATTCCTTGTATGTGTGAGCATACTTGGCCAAAAAAGCTGATTTACATTCATATTTTATGGTAAGAACAGCACATTATACAGTTCATTCATGTACAGTACATTAAAATCTCATGCCATTGAATGCATCTGAGTTTAAGAGTGGTACCAGAAGAACGATGAATCCTGGGATCAAAGATCAGATCCTCGCTCTGTTGAGTGCTGGCTGCCTCCATTGTCTCCCAGCAGACCGAAAAACACCTGCTATGGTTCACTTCCTCCCATAAAACAAACCATTTGATTTGATTAGCCCCACTTCCGGGTTCCACTAACTACCAATTACCTGACGGTTAAATCAAAACACTGGGGCCAAATGTCACAGTTCTGTGAGTGCTGGCACCTGATGTGATTAGAGGCCATCACTTCACTGTGTACAGCAGGGTATGGGGGAATAAAATGCCCCTTTGTGTTAGCCTAGATTTAGGCAGTGTATACTTAATGTATTAAGTATTTTCATAACTGGAATAGCAGGATCCTGACAGCCGGCGCCTTGTCTGACTCTACCTTCATGTCGATGATGAATTAGAGGGATTGGTTGGGTTCACCGATTTTAAACAATATATCTGCTTTCAATGCATTTGCTCTGCAGCGGAGAGCTGCTACTGGGTTAGTCAACCCCATTAGCCTTGCAGTTCCTTATCCCATTTTCACTTTATTTAGATTTATTTAGATTTTGTTCAGATCTCATTCATTCATTCGTTTTGCCATTCTTTTTTTCCACACTGTAAATGTAATTTGTTTAATTTGCGTTTAATTTGTGTGCGACGCATTGGGTGCCATTTTTATGTTCAAAATGTTCTGAATAGATTTGATTTGAAACAATTGTGTGCAGCTATCGTGGGTGTGGGGGAGGGGTCTTCATTATCATCACCGGCTTAGGTCTAGGGAATGTGTTTTGTTGGAACTGTTATGTGATCATTATAAATCCTTTCCTATCCCAGTGTAATTTTGGTTACAAATTACCGTCTGCCTAATGGTAGTCGGTCATGTGACGTCCCTTCTGGCAATCGCAGCATGCACACGCACACTGCCTTGAACATTAACAGGCCCATCATTTTTCACGATATGTTTGTACATTCCTGATTGTCTCTCTCACATACAATTTCTATGCAAACAAATTGTTTATTTATGCAACAAATACCGTTAATTCCGGCTCCCATTTGTTCAGTTGCAAACTGACAAATGGTTATTTGGTCACTTCTTTTTAAATAATGCAACAGCATGGAAATGGTTATGAATGAAACATGAACACAGCCGGGACAAACCTCATGTCCTTTGTGTGCGTAAACTTGATCTATTCTTGGATTACCTCAGATTACATTCTTACTGATTTGGTTTTTAACTTTTTTTAAATTTTATTTATTCATTTTGCCTATGCTTTTATCTACGAGACTTACAATTTACAATTAACTCAGATCATTAAGGAGCAGGTTACATCTTGCCTAGCCGGTAAAACACTAGGGATTGAAACCAGTATCTACCCTGGGTTCTGACCACTACACCGTCCTTTGATATTATAGTGCCTTTTAACATCGATGTCGGTGGGTCAAATTTAGCAGGTAAAGGAGTACTTTTTCCATTCATGTGTTTTAAGTTAAATTTGAAAATCACAATCAGTAGCAACTTTTGTATTCAGTCTTGCTCAGGTATCTTTTTCCATCAAAAGCCATCATTAGGGCTCCCCAATGTACTCCTCAGTCCAATCAAAGGATTGTTTACTGCGGTATTTCATTGCTCTATGTTCTGTAGCCCCAAGCATCCTCCACTCCACCTATCCTGTGATCTGGGGCTGAATTTTTCATCACAAACCAGTGAACTCACATATTATTACTTTGGGCGTTCTGAAGATTTTTTTGCAACAAAACTTTTAATGTTAAAAAAGTTTAAAGTTGATATTGGTAGGGTATTTTATCACCGTCAGCATTGTAATCTATGCCATTTTATCTCTGTTACTGAAATAAGTCCCCAATTTAGAGAAAAAAGGGGTAAATTCCTATGGTTCTGCCTTTCTCCCCACTGTGAACGTTCCACTCTCCAGTGGAATGCAGGTGGCCTTCTTTTCGTGACGTCAGACTACCTATTCCGCGGTAGTTTGACGTCACGAGTCGACCCAAGGGGCACTCACGGCTCGCTGTGTGTGGACATGTGGAGTTCTGTCTGAACAGCAATTTATTTAATGCTGTCATCCGAGGGTAATATTTCCAGGACACATAGTATAACTCTACGGTGTGTGTGGGGACGGTGAACCTTCGTCTGAGCAGCGATGTCTTTAATGTAATCATCTGAGTGAGGGTTAGGCTTCCCGACCACCTGTAGTATAACGCTATGGTTTGTGGTGGATTTCATATACAACATTGCTTATTATAACGCTCATAACAGTTACACAATGACGGTACTAAAAGGTATCATAAAGTCGGCGTGAGTCATAACCATGGGATAACATGCCCCCTCTTTCCTGAAACACTCAGACAAAACCCATATTATTAAATCACATAGTGTATTCCATCTGAAACAGTGCTCACTGGCTCTTAAAGCTATTGATAAAGAAAAAGGCAAGCATCCAGTCAAATGGACATGGGTAATTATGAACCCCTAGCCTCAAACCATGCCTGGTTAATAACATACATTATATAACCAGGACTGCGGATGGAAATGAGTGTGATTATATCAACTGTATTCGGCCTACAATGCATCTCTTCTGATTGAGACAGCCAGTTAAATATCATGGTCCAAAGCCTCTTAAAATAATTACAATATTATATTGTATATTGTATATTCTATAATATTGAGGGCTGCTCTTCGATTTGACAAAAGTGAGTTATTTGGGGGCTGACTAAATTAATACAAAAGCAAATAAATAAAGCAAATAACATAGGATACAAAAATGCATAGTAGTCACTCTTGTATGCTCTCCTTACAGTGTAAAACATTGTTTTCCTCAGGGACATCTTTCCAGTCCAGACAGGGTCATTAGTCGCCAGGTTTACAACTCCTCTAGCATCATTACATCCAGGTTCCACACGGCGCTCCTCTCTCCCCTCCAAAACACAACGCAACGCCATCAGCTCAGCCCAACTGCCAGGCAGCTCCGTATAACACCAGATTGTGGGTCCATGCGCCGCCAACCGCTAACTGCTAACTGCTAGCCGCTAACCGCTAACTGCCTTGGGCTGAGTGTTGAGCCAGTGCTTCAGCCAAAGTGTTGTTCAGTCTGCTGTCGGTCGCTCGGCCTCGGCATCCTGTAGAGTAGGGAAACAAACACCCAGTGTGACTAAGCGGCACGTAATGCAAACCCATTTCTGGCATCTTCGACAAAAGGCTTATTGCTAACTACCCGGGGCTTCCACCTTAACCTGTCAATACCTCTCTGTCTGTCTCGATGTGTGTCTCTCTATCGTGTCCTTGCACTCTTTTTTTCCCCATTCCTCTCTCATTTTGTATCTCAGTTGGTCTTGCTATCATGTACACCATAACCTGCGGAAGGAAGGCCTCTTTTCACTCTGTGTGTGTTCTTGGTATATCTCTGTCACATCCTCACTCTGTTTTCCATCTCTCCATCACACTCTCTCTTTATCGCTCTCTTTACCCTGGTCTATCCCTCTCTCTCTCCCTCCCTTTCTCTCTCTGCATCTCTCTGTGTATCTCTTTAACATTCGTCATCACTCCTCTCTCTGTGTCCAGGCCCCCACGGCCCCTCCCAGGGCCCATATACGGACCCACACTGACTTTCCATTATCTCAAAATCCTCCCCTGATATTTGGCGGTGCTACTCTTTGTGTGTTGAGCCTGCTGGGAGAGGCCTGACACCAGTCTGGGGGGCAGGAGGAGGAGAGGCTAAGGATATAGGAGAGGAAGTGCGGGGGCGAGAGAGAAGAGGCAAAAAGGTTGAAGGAGAAGGGATAAGAGGAAGAAGAGGAGGATGGGAGAGAGGAGGGAGGAAGAGGTGAGAAGGAAAGGGAGGGGAGGGGGGGGTGAATGAGGACAGTGGAAGATGACAGGAGAGGAGGGGATGAGACGGAGCAGAAGGTGGCGGCTTATCGCCTCCTACCACCTGACAACGTCTGCAAAAACTGTCTTCTTTCCACCGGCGTGCCATTATCAAGCAGCTGGAGAGCCCATCGAAGGAGGGGCGAGCGACAGCGGTGCTGAGAGAGAGAGAGAGAAAGATAGACTCTGAATAGAGATGCTGTCTTGTGTACATTTCATTTGGGCCATGAATGGATTTCCTTTTTCTCTTTTTTTTCCTCCCCCTGTTGATATGAGAAAGGCGGTATTAGCTGGGATATTGGTGTCGGAGAAAGGCTACAGCCGGTCTGATTAATATAGAGACGATTCAGAGAGAGGGGAGGGGCTGTTAATGAGAGGGGGTGGGAGAGAGCAGAGAGGGAGCGGGGAGAGGGAGAGATACCACAGAGGGAGAGAGAGAGGTAGTGATACCC
>NC_140279.1:13401685-13456751 GCF_964030765.1 Micromesistius poutassou | reverse complement strand
CATTTTCACTAACACAATTCACTCACTTATAGCTGATGGATGGCTATGACATTCCTATCAATTTTCACTCAAATGATAGCTCTTTAATCTTACCTTCAGCACCTTTATAAATGTACAGTCTGTACTGCGGAACCGAATGAAAATTGAAAGTAAGAGAGTTATTTTTCAAATTGTATTTTTATTTTTTTTTATCTTTCTGCAGATGCTTTTATCCAAAGTGACTTACACGGTTATACTCATTGTAGATACTTTAAATGGTAAATAAATTGAAAAAAGACAAAGAAAAAGCGATGAACTGCTATTATTGTTAATATGCATACCCCCGTGCTACCACACAGTATTTCAACACAGTATTCAAACTATGCCAAAATGATCCACCCACGCCTAGGCCATTTATTTTGGCTCCATCTTCCTCATTCAATTCAGCTCCCAAATCACTTTCCAAAGGCAAGCGAGGTGTAAATCTTTCTCCCACAAAAAGATGTGTGATGCGTTTCAACGGCAGAAGGAAATGCCCCCCCCCCCCCCCATCACGAGCGACGGTGTTTGCATCGTTCCTCGTGAGGTTTCAGTCGATGCTCCTTAAAGACATTCACATGCACCACAAAGGAACCACGTTCTCAGGACGGGTGCGTGACTCATTGCTCATCCATGGTATCAATCATCCCACCTGAAAGCTTGAGAAACAATTAGGCCTTGCCTCCCTATGGCTGCTGCCATGCCAACGAGCCAAAGAGCCATGTGTGAGAATGCCACCGTCCTGGTAATATAAATGTTAATTGCAGTAATCACGGGCGAGGCCATCATCCACAGCCAATGGGAGCATGGCAGTTATTTTTATCCCTGGGGAAGGTAACCCATTTTTGCAGGGTTGGGCAGGGGTTATTAATGTCAACACCAAGCTGTGTCCTTATCGCCACGGCAACACCCCAAACGATCCTGACTCATCCCATTGCTCCACAATTGGCCAAGCATTTTTTCTTTCTTCTTTCCAGTGGCTATAAATATTCCTCATCCATCAGCGAAAGAGATAAGTATCCTCCCCATAGATATTACCCCAGCTCAGGGTGACAAATAACAAATAATGCACGGCGCCGTTTGATCACCTGTGTGTATGTGTGCGTGCGTGTGTGTGTGTACGTGGGTCCCTTAAATTGGCTCGCCTGTGAGATTCATCCCTCTTCGGAAATTCAAATGACATCCTCTCTCGCCGTCTGCAGCTCAGCCCCTTAGCCCAAGACCACTCAGCACCCCCGGACCCCCATAAAAACCAGACTATTTATACCTGGGGGATATTGCATCCATGTCTCCCCTGGTTTTCATATTTTGCAGAGCAGGTTGGCTAATAGATTTCATTAAGGCTGGCCCTTTATCCCAAACTGTGTCTGCAGCCACACCACAGGGGCAGCGATTGGCTGTGAAGAGAAATTGTGGTTGTCGGTTTAATTTGAAATTGTACTGGAGCGGGGGATGGGGGGGTTATGTAAAGGGGGGGGCGACGATGGGGTGGAGGTAGGTGTGTGTTTCTGGATGACACCCAGGATGATGATATGCTATTATGTAGCCTGTCACTTTGGCTAAACCCGGGGAGCGCGGAGGCCAAATGAGTCCAACGCGCTCCCTGCCTTAACGGGAACGACGGGATTGGCTATCGCTGTAGAAACCCGCCTCCAACACGCTTGGTGTAGGTCGTTCTTATCGGCGGTTTGTTTGTTGTTGTTGTTCTTTTGCAGCTGTGATGGTTTGATTCGCGTAACCCCTCAACACACAAAAGCAAAACTCTCCCTTATACTAATAATAGTAATTGTGATAATTAACTGGATTTAAATAGCCCTTGTCATGGCACTCAAAGAGCTTTGCTGTGTGTGTGTGTGTGTGTGTGTGTGTGTGTGTGTGTGTGTGTGTGTGTGTGTGTGTGTGTGTGTGTGTGTGTGTGTGTGTGTGTGTGTGTGTGTGTGTGTGTGTGTGTGTGTGTGTGTGTGTGTTACCCATTTACTATTTTTATTATTTATTTTATTATTTATAGTCATTAAGCACTTTGAAACCAGGACACTTGAGTCCAAAGCGACTCAAGTGAATGCCTTCTTTGGAAACAGTGAACCAGAACGGGTTGATTACTTGTTGGCTGGGAGTGTAATCCCCCCCCCCCCTACAACCCCTGATATCCTGTTAAGGCAGGAGACCACTTCCAGGTTAAAACGTATATAATTTGTTTCTGAAGCCTCTTAGGACCGGGGGGGTACGGATGAGTGGTGGGGGGGAGAGACATCCTCATTTTCCACAGTGATGAAAAGGCGCTTCATTCACCTAATAATTGGTTGAGCGGAGCAGCCTTGCAGTGGCCAGGCGGCTCGGCGTAGGCCTGCGTTTGTAGTCAGGGAGCTCCAAACATGAATGCGTACAGAGCGTTTGAACAAGGCCAGAAACGCTGGTATATTCAGTTAACCTTCCACAGATTGAAAGTCATCTCTATTTTTATTTTTTTCAAACTCGCAGCATGAACACACTTGTTAGAATGTTGAAAGGAAAGACGGACTCTGCGGTCTTGGTTTGAAGCCTTTTTTATTTTGGAGTATTTTTTGGACTTTTGAAAGAGTTTCTGTTTCAGTACTTCTGGCTCTGAAATCCTGAGGGTGGCTGAGTTTTATTTATTTATTTCCCTCTTTTTTGTCCACTTTATTACGACCACACAAACTATTCCATCCGATCACATCTGAAGGCTCTGGTGACGCCATTCCTCCAACTAAACACTCACTAGAGAAGTACTAACAATACATGCCAACTGAACAAACGGGCGGAATAGGAAAAAGATGTTCCCGGCTAAATTCTGCTGAAAAACAAAAACTCTCCAACCGTCCTTAACTCCTTAGCTCCTCCAATACTGGCCCCAGAACACCAGCCAGAAGAGCTCATATCGTAGGCTCCTCTCTGGATTAATTCCCACACGCTCACCCTCCAACCAACAGCGCAACACCTCTCGACCGCTACCTCCACAACCACCACCACCACCAGCACCAGCACCACCACCAGCACCAGCACCCCCTCCACCACCACCACCACCAGTACCAGCACCAGCACCAGCCCTTCCACAGCAGCCACAGAGCAGAACAGATGAAAGCGGAGAGAGAGATCAAGAGGAAGAGAGGGGGAGAGAGAGGTAAGGCCCCAGCACACCTGACCATAGACAGCCTGGGGTGCGCAGATAAACACACGGCTTTAGTTGCCCGACCGGGCCCTGCCTAAATTGACCTTCCCATCGACCCAAAGCTGCACAGATGCATTGTGGGTGCCCATTAGAGCTTCGAGTAGAGCTGTGTGTGTTTGTGTGTGTGTGTGTGTGTGGGTGTGTGTGTTTTGGGGGTTTGAGAGTGTGTATCCCCCGTGACTGAAGAACACAAGCACAACGTTGGGATCACAACTAATGACACCCATAGGAAATTCAACCTTGTGTGATATGATAATACTGTATACACAGTGTATCCTTTTACCGTCCCAAACCCCGCAGTAAATGTATAGAATAAATCTAGGCGGTCGGTCGAAATGCAAAAAATAATGAGAGGGAGAGCAGATGAAGTGTGACAGAGGGATGTGAGGAATAAGAGGACCATGAATTAAACGGTCGGTCCACTACGAGCCCTGTGTGTGTGTTGGCAGTTGGATCTTAGGAGTAGCTCCTCCGGATCAGAGCATCACACTCTGATCCTCCACCTTGTCAACTGCTCCTCCACCCTCCACCCATTAAACCACCGGGCTTTCTGAACCCCTGCAAGGACCCCTATATGGCAGGGTTTACTGTACACACACACACACACACACACACACACACACACACACACACACACACACACACACACACACACACACACACACACACACACACACATAGACGATTCCCTTTATATACATGCACACACACACACACACACACACACACACACAGACGATTCCCTTTATATACATGCACACACACACACACAACACACACACACACACACTCATAAGCCCACATGAACTCCCATAAAAAACCTGGCTCTTTCATCATCTTACTATCTCCCTCGCCAGCGCCATCCGTCTTTTCTTCACCTGCTCCGTCTCTGCATTCCCAAGCTCCATCCCTCCTAATGAAATATTTTTGACATCCGGAGAACGCCCCTTAGCGACGAGCCACACTATATCTCGCCGACACGTCACCGCACTGTAGCCTTCATGTAATATTTATAAAGATGTGGGGGTGGGGGCGGGGGGGAGGTACGAGACACTTCGGACACTTTCAGACACAGACACAGTATTTAACGCTGGCGACAGATTGGGATTCCATTAATCTGCAAAGCCCCCCCCCCCCCCCCCCCCCCATCCCCGGCAGCCACTGTGACAGGCAAGGTGCCCGGCCAATCAGAGAGTGTTGGTCGTTGACCTGGGCCTGACGTTTGCCAGGTGTTTCCAATTAGCTAATTATTCCTGAGGGAGGACCGGCTGGCTCGTTAAGAGAGGCAGCCATGTTGTTCTTGAGAACAGGTGAAGGAAGATGGAGGCGGGAAAACACATCTGGTGGGTCGTCACGTGAAGGGCTTTGATTTAATGTTGATTCTGCCCTGTCTCGGGCTGCGGCGTGATTATGTACTTGATTATATATATTTTACATTTCATTACAGAGAAGTCATTGCCGCCTGAGCATTTAAATTGCTGCCGGTAAATCTGCTGGAATTTGAAATTGGTATATTACCATAAGTTATACGGCATGTGTTTTTTTTTCACGTTCTCTGCTTGTTGTTTTCTGCTTCAAATGTTATTTTTTTGTAAATGATTTACTTCCACGCAGAAATTGATGAGGGGGCGAGTTGATTGAAAAATATTTACTGAAACTGAAACATACATACAGCATGATTGACTCTTTTTAGCATCTCAATGTCATTGGTTTTAATAACCAAGACACAATCCGTTACCGGCACTTCACTTTTATTTTATAATGATGCATTTTGAGGTGAGTCAAATGGAGAAGTTATTGTAGGCATCGAATCAGCCCCGTTTCATCCCTATTTCATCCCAGGCTCTGTGTTGCGTCAGGTAACTAGCTGCCCATTGTCTCTCTATCTGTCGGCTTATCTGTCTATCAACCTGTCTGTCCGTCTCCACCCCGAAATGATTTCCTGTTGGGGAAAGTCAGAGAGCGAGACTCTTTTACCCCCCCCCCCCACCCCCTCCTCCTCCTCAACCCCCTCCTTCCTCAGCCCCCCCCCACCCACCCAAGCCACAGCTCCACTTGTCAATGAGCAGTCAATGAGTAAGAGAGAGAGAGTTTGTAGTGGTGTGTGAGGGGGGGGGGGGGGGGTGTTTGAGTAGAGGTGGGGGTGGGGTCTCTGAGTAGGGAGTGGGTCTTCGGGGAGCTGCCTGTCACACGCCTTTCACCCTGACAGATGTGTCAATCTTGACGCAGTCAGAGAGATGGAGGAGCGTTTGGGAATGGGGGGTGGGGAGGAAGAACTTGCGCGGGGGGGGGTTGGGTGGGCAGAGAAAGAAGGCTTCGCTCTCTTTTTTTTTTTTTCGTGTACCTGGCCAGTGATCTTCCCTCTCATCCATTGATTACTCTGCAGAGAGGGGAAAGTGCTGTCAACGCAGGGTGGGTTTAACCCTGCTGCTCCCATCGCTATTGGCTGCCCGGAAGCTTAGCAATATGGGCTGTTCAGCTGTTCTGAGAGGGGGGAGGGAAGGGGGGAGACATGGGGAAGGGAGGAGAGATGGCTGGATATGGAGAGAGGGAGGGGGAAAAGAAAGGAAGAGGAAGGGGAGAGTGGATGGGGTGGATGAGGAGAGAGGGGAGAAAGTGGAAGAGAGAGGTAGGAGAGAGAGAAGGAGAGGGAGATGGATGCGGGAGAGAGGGAGGGAGAAAGTAGGGTATATCCAAG
The DNA here is from genome assembly GCF_964030765.1 of Micromesistius poutassou. NCBI lineage: Eukaryota > Metazoa > Chordata > Actinopteri > Gadiformes > Gadidae > Micromesistius > Micromesistius poutassou. The sequence continues at coordinate 13,450,848 of NC_140279.1, read as the reverse complement.
AGATGAGAGAGAGGGAGGGATGGAAAAAAGTGAGAAAGTAATATATTCAAGTAATATATTCAGTCATTTTCTGGTTTAGACAATTATGACCTCAACAAAATGTACTTGAATAGGTGTAAACATGACCCAAACCAAAATATTACATTACTCAAATGTAGTATATTTTCAGTTTTTGTCCTAAGCAATACATGTTTCATAAATACCGACTATATTCGGATCATATACCGTATATATTTCTATATTTATTATTTATTTTCAAATGTAAGATATCAGTTAGGTATTATCTCATGTGGGCTGCTGTATTGAGGAGTACAGTGACCTCAGGAACAGCCCGTCCCTGAGTCCATGTGTCATCTTGATAACACGTCCGCTCCAGTCCTCGTTAGTGTTTCCTTCTGAAGGCCAGGGAAGAGAGCCAGGGGGATACCAGCGGGGTGCCGCAACGCCTGACTCGCCGTCGCAACCCTGCTGTGGTGGCCATTAAAACGGTTCATTTAATACAGTTTGGAAATCATTTTATTCCGGCTGTGACTAGTCTTAAAAGTATATTTCAAGGTGTTGGAAAAAGTTCAGCAGTATCAAAAACAGTGCTACTGTTTAATTTGTGTTATTTGAAGGATTCTTTAGGATGACAGTTGCCTTTTGTAACTATTAACATACAGTACAAAAGTACAACACTACAACACTACTTATACTCTTTGCATGGTCCGTATTGCTAAAACCACCCTGTGGTTCCAACATGACTGATGGAATTCAGTGTGTTCAAGTGATTCTGTAGTATTCAATTTTCCTATTTCTCCAGCTGGTTTATGACACAATGGGATTCTCCCGCTCCAGTGGCCACTAAACTAGGCGAGCTGTGAAGGGGTATCTCCGTGACCTCCCGTTGTATTGGAGATGGGTTAGCCGGCACCGTGGCTAGTTGAGTGACCCTGAATTTAAAGGGCTCTGTCACCCACGAGCCCGCGAGCGATAAAAATGGTCCTATTTGTCCACTACGCATTACACCCCGGGTCAAAGACATTTCATATGTTTTCTGCCACGTCTTCCCCCCTATGTTTTCCTTATCCCTGCCCCTATCTCTCCCCTTTGCTTCTCTCTCTCTCCCTCCCTGGCCGTTGGCAGCATTAGGCTTGAACACAACCCTGCGTTTGACACAGTTTATGAATGCTACGTGCTAGCTATCTGGAGTTTGCTCAAAGCCACTTTAAAGTGTCAGAGTACAAAGGAGCTAGCGTAGTAGCTCCCATACATAATACAACCCCTGTCTAATGGCTAGCTTTCAAAAGCAGACTATTCTAATTCTGTACAGGAGCACAGGAGGAGCCTTACGTAAATTATTAAGCAATGAAAATAGACACCTTACGTCATATTTTTAATCTGCTCTTTGAAAATATTCTTCGGAAAAGAAAATGTGTTTATCAGGTGATCAAGTAAAACGAGTGTCTCAATCGCTTGTGTCGGTAGTGTGTAGGCCAAATTGTGGTCTTGAAGTAATGTAAAATATAAAATATGGCTATAAATGTGTGTTAATGTGCTGTAAGGCCAGGCAGATGGGTTGTGTCTGGTTGTATCTGGTTGTGGCCATTGTTGCATGCACTGCGCATGTGTACGGTGAATGGGTGAATCGGGGAATGACGCGACCCAGGACATAGCTCCATCTCTAACATGTTGGCAAAAGTTGTTTTTGCATGGAAAATTACAAAACATGAAAGATTCACGTCACCTTGGCCCTGCCTCTGTTCATAGCCTCGCCCCTCTTCCTCCCTCGACAACCTCTCTCGCGCCCCCACCTCACCCCCCGCCCCCCCCCCCCCCTCCCCTCCACTATTCCTGTCTCTCTTTGTACTCGTCAAGTGCTGCATATCAAAGGGAAAAGCAAAGAAGCTTCTGGGCCTAAATTAGATTCATGCTTCATTGAGAGAAAGGTTGAAATTGGTAGGACAAAACCCGAAGGTCAGATCTACAGGCCTCTCAGAACCTCTGCATTCTCTCTCTCTCTCTCTCTCTCTCGTACCTCTCCTTACAGCTCGCTCTCTCTCCTGCTCTGGCTATAGCTCATCCTATGTTTACACCCTGTGCTCAAAGCTTATCCCTGCATTACTTCACTCCTGCTAAACCACACATTCACAGCTATACTCTCTCTAAACACACAACCACACACTCTCCTCTCATTCACTCACTCACTAGGCCTTTTTACACTGCCAAGCCGTTTCGGTCGCGGCTTGGCACGCCCAGCAATTTCACCATCTTATCTCAAGTTGCCTGTGTAAAACCGAGGGGGTAACAGTGCCATTCGTCACAGTGCCGGCTTTCTTGGTTGACAGGTGAAGGCGGAGCTGCACACAGAGTCTATACCTCTTTAGAATTATTTGTAATTTTGCATTTGCACTCAAAATGTTTTAATTTTTTTATGAATGAAGACACCCACATGTAAGAATGAGCATGTAGGCTGAGTGTAGGCTACAAACACGGTTTTAATTTACAAGTGCAAAAACGCCAACATATTCTTTATTTTGCTGACCACTTGTTTTTTATCCCGACAAAAGCCTCCTAAGGACAGTTCCTCTGCATCTATCTCGTAGATCGCACCATCTTTCAACGTCTAATGCATTATGCGACTGCATCACCTTCTCTCCCATGATGATCAGCAAATTGCGGATTTCACTGTCTCTCCAGTTAGAACTACTCATGTTGATATCGCTGCATTGTCTCTGTCTAGACAACGCAGCAACACCTCTACCACAGCCCCCCCCCCACCCGGAACCGCGGAGCTGTCACATTTACATCAGAATGAAACCCAAACCGCCAATGTGTGCAGGGTCTGGGAGGGTAAATTGGGGTGCTAGCTCAAGCAGGCAATTTACCTCAGGCAGTGTAAACACGCAGACTGTGCCACAAAAAAGGCGTGCATAAGACGGGCATATTTGACAGTGTAAAAACGTCTGCTGACTGACCGACACATTCCAACGTGCACTATGGACTGTATCTTCCTTCGTCTCATTGATATGGTATAACAGTGGAAGCTCTTCCTAGAATGCTTGTACATGCATATTAGTGCCATTAGCATGCAGAAAGGCATACAAGGCACTCACAGGGATACACAGAAGAAACCTGACAAGCACACACATGCAGATACATTGGAACACACGTATACCGTCTTCAAAAGTCACTACATGAAATTACTAGCGTTTGTTTTACTACTTTATTTTTTGTAAAATAATTATACCAGATGCACTCCATGCATCAGATTAATAAAAAATATAAGACAAATTAACATACTTTTGTTTCATTTAAACAAATCGAATCAAAGCCACATAACCTGATGTGTATTCAAAAACTTCACATGCACAAAATTGATTGTGTACTGAATTCATGGTAATATCTGTCCAATGGAAAACACTGAAACCTAAAATGTGGTGTGGTAGGGTGTTAAATTATACCTTTTACAAGCTCTAATATGGCGTCTTGTTACAATTCAGTTCTTCAAACAAAGTGATTTTGATTTATTATTTTTTATACATAAAATATTAACTGATTGATAATTGATAATAATGAATAAAATAAATATAGACAAAATGTTATTGTCACGGCCGCTGGCCGAGGAACTAAATGGACCACAATGCAGACAAGGGATGCTTAAAAAAATGATAGTTTTATTACCAACACAATGGTCATGAGCAGCAGGCTCCAAGAGCACGGGCAAACAGCAGCGGGGAAAACTAAGGAACTTGGCGAGGCACTGGGGCACAACAGTCCAAGGGAACAAAAAACTCTTAATGAATGTCAAACTGAAAGTCCAATAACAGGGGGGGGGGGAGCAAGGTAACTCACGGACGAGGCAGGGGCAAGGGCAAGGGCAGGGGCAGGGGCAGGGGCAGGGGCAAGGGCAAGGGCAGGGCGTGGAGCAGCGTAGCGTAGCTTGGCTGTAGCAGGCGTAGAGTGGCTTCGCTGTAGCAGGCGTAGCGTGGCTGTGGCGTGGCTGTAGCTGAAGCTGTAGCTTCCGTGGCTGTGGCGTGGCTGCGGCTGTAGCTGGCGTGGCTGCGGCTATAGCTGTAGCTGTAGCTGGCGTGGCGTGGCGTGGCGTGGCGTGGCGTGGCGTGGCGTGGCGTGGCTGTAGCTTCATTCAAAGATTAATCCGCAGTGGCCGAGTGGCCACCTGTGGCTTAAATAGGCTACCCTGTGGCTGATTGGTAACCAGCCACTGGTGGCACAGCATAGCAGGAGGGAAAACCTGGTTCAGGACCGTGAAGGTCCGGCCCGGACTGTGACAGTTATGCGTTCAGTGATCAGGCCAGATTTGATAAAAGTTGGATTAATTTGCAGATGCAAAATGTGTCTGTCTGATAACACCAGTAAATTGGACGTGGGAATCCATAATTAGAAATTCAAACACTGGGGTATGTTAATTGTCATAATACCGCACAAGTCGATGCACTGTGATCTAAATTTAAGATTCACAATGCCAAAGATTTTAATTGCAAGGCAATTATGATGTGATGGATTTGATTATGTTGTAATTGAGGTGTTAATTAATAGTGGGACGAAAATAAATGGTGTGTGTGTGTGTGTGTGTGTGTGTGTGTGTGTGTGTGTGTGTGTGTGTGTGTGTGTGTGTGTGTGTGGTAAACACGGTAGGCTTATATATTAATCACATCTTCATAGTACCAACCCAAGGAAATGCCAAACTTTGTCCCCTTGGTGTAATTAATTAGAAACAATGTTTGATCAATAAATTAATGAGGAAGATGTGAGACTAAAATTACCCTATGATATCGAAGCATCAAACTGGCTGAAAAGTTATCAACAAACACTCCAGCTGTATATAGAAACACTTCACTGTTGAAGATAACAGTCAACCGAAATAACAGAACTGTTCCGTAAGAGGAAGGACTAGACATTTGCCACGCGTGCCCTTGAGCAATGCTGAGAAAGCTGGCAGCTCCGAGTTGCAAGTGCCATTATTTTATTGAGATGTACTATACAAACCAGAAAAAGTCAGCGTTTCTTCAAATGATTGTGCTGCCTTGGAACTCGAAGCTATGGGACCGGGAGAGGAATGCAGGTGCCCGATTAAAACAAAACATCTGAATAATTTGGAGTAATTATCTTTGATTGCCCTTCCCCCCAGCCCAGATGAGGCACGCCAGCCCTAATCATGCTGGCACCAAACTTTTATTTTTTCCAAGAGCTCACAATTAACATTGATTGTCTCAGAGAGAGAGAGAGAGAGAGAGAGAGAGAAAAGTGTTCTGCTTGTGTGCAAACGAGGAATGACTTTCTTATTCTATTTGTCTGTTTGTCGGTTATTGTTGTTATTTATTAAATATATATCAAGAGGATGCATTGTGCTGCGTGGCATCTGTGGACACGGTGCCCTTCTGTTTGATGGAGAGATACGAACGTCCACTTGTTCCTTAACTGCGTTATCTGTGTCACACCCGCGTTGCCCGTCAATGGCAAAGGTCAAGCCTTTGAAAGTGCAATCTAGGGCTGTTTAAAGTGCTCGGGGAGATTATGGCTGTCCTCCAAGGAGAGAGGCATTCGCCAGGCATAGAACACAGAAAATGAAATTATATTCTTGACATTTCACGAACAGCAGTGGCAGCTGAGGTAATTACACAAACGGGATTGTTTCTGCCCTATCTGTGTGACCACTTTTCATTTCTATTTATTCCACACTGACTCCGCTAATAGAGCGTGGTTCAGAATGGGGCTTATTCTGTTCTGTTCACTGGCAGCAGTGAGTCAGGATGGTGACATGTGTATCTTCAGTCACTGTAAGCCGTGTTTGGGTGAAAGTGTTGGTTAAACAGTATTAGTGGCGATAAGGATTTGCCCCCTGTACAGTAATGTACAACACATCTTTAAGCAGACGACTTGGCCCCTCCCAGGGACTGGGATGAGGGGCAGGTTGTTGCTGCACAGTTGACACCACTGTCACTGTGGGGGTGAGCCTGTCATGGGCCTCTCTCTCTCCCCCCTCTCCCCTCCTCCCCCCCCTTTCTCATCGTTCTCCCCCACTGAATATGATTATATTGAAATGGCAATGTCAACAACTGTCCAAGTATACCTCCTACTAAGACCTAGTACACAATACTCAATATTAATATTCGCTCTCTGTCTCCGCCATCCTCCTGAATATGATCATATTGTGTGCACAATGTTTACCACTGTCCTCGTAAATAAATACAGTATATGTGTATGTGTAAAACAGATCAAAGACTTGCTTCCTTGAGTTGATAAAATAACGATAAAAATAACGGTGTTACCTAACGCCGTTATTGTTGCGGCACCGAAACGAGGCACCGAAAGAAATGTAGTCATTCGGTCCGGGTAGAACCGACCATGTTGCCCCCGGTACCACTTGGTTCTCGGTTCTCGGTACCCAACCCTACCCAATGGTCTCACTAAGAGTCCAAGTGTGCAGCTAACCAATGTAGAATTAATGACTCGGCAGTGGCGGGCACGGGTGTTATCGCAGTGTCTGTCCACCCTGCTGCCAGCATTTTAATCACATCCCTTCATCAAAACCCTTGTTTTTCCCCATCTTAATGAAAAGTATGGGAGTATTATATGATGCAAAAAGATAATGTGTATTGTGAGGCGAGGGGAGAAAATAGCTTTTACGAAGCCATTGCTGAATCAATGTACATTTTAGCGCGAGTGCTAGCGACCAGAGAGAATAAATATTTAACAAAATGATCATTGATACGTAGCATCCAATATTCATGAGTTTCGAAACATTGCAGGCATTTTTGATCAGAGGAGTCAATCTGTGTTTCTGCGAGAGAAACACAGAAAGAAGGATGGATTCGCAGCTCTAAGGAGGTTTGTTGCTAATGGAACCGTACCTTGACTCAGGGACGTGTGTGTTTGTGTGGCATAGTTGTTATGGTCTAGCTTTGACTAATGTTCGTATTTCTTCACCTTTTTCTAAAACCCATTTTGCCATGTTAAAAAGAAAGTAACCTAAAAATCGTAAGACCGAACTAGCTTATATGCAAGGACTAGCTTATATGCAAAGGGAGCATAGCACCTGATTTCTATCCAATCTCAGTCTGGACATTAGGGAGAGGCAGAATGCATGTATCTTGTGATCTCCAAAAGTATTTACAGCCAAACCTCTGAACCATGAGTATGCAGACGTATGATGTCAGTTTTGCCCAGAATGCCTTTTTTCAGCCTTGAAAAACAGTACAATCACAAGTGAGGGCTTACCAGTTCTGTGCCAAGCCTTGAAGCAGTGTGATCAACAGTGTTGTGTATTATAGAGATGCTGTCGATGCGTTCACATACAAGAGATCACCATAATCCAAAACAAGGAAAAAGAAGGAACAAATCTGAATTTTTGTTCATTTTTCTTTTCCTTCTGGCTGAAAACACGAAAAAACTAAAAACAGGATTTATTTCTGTCATAAAAGTCTAATTTCAACCTTGAGTTTTATTCACAAGATTGTCAACAATATTCTTTGAAGAAAGATAATTTATTTAGCCAGATGCCACAACACTTGTAACTACCTCGAGCATATTTGTTTGAGCAGGGACAATATCAGATGTTATTCTTTCTAGTATTTCAGAATATCAAAGATTTGAGTCTTATATTTGACAACAACATTACAGACGTAACACTGACCTTTTAGACAAATCTCATACTAGACAATATTATAAGCAGCCTGCAATTTTCTCAAGGGTCTTTTATAATGCATTTATGTCTGTGTTTGATAAAACATTATTGACTACAATAGTAAATATATAGGTTTGAATTCTTTACCTATTTTGACATCAAGGAATAGGATAGGAAAAGAGAATAGGAAAACAGCAGTAGGCCTAAAACAGAACCCTGGGGCACACTATTCCATGTTCGTAGCCACTTTCAGTCTGTCTATCAAACACTTTCTGGAGGCCTCTCTGACAGATCCAAGGCAGCCAAACGCCTGATCTTGCATTCCTGTGCTTGTCCGCCTGCATTTGAGAGCTTCATGGTCAACATTGCCAAATGCCTCACATGGATCAATACAGAGAGCCGCATAGCCCTGCTTCATCCATAGAGAAACATCTTTCAATTAATGGTTGATATTGATTCTGAATGTTTGATTGTAACTATGATGCCACTATCTCGATGTAAAGGTGTATGTGCCTAGTGCCTAATGGAGAGTTAACTAATGTTTTACAGAGCACCCATTTTTCTGTAATGTACAAAGATCTAGACATCACAGCCTACTTTGACTTTCTCCACTTTTTTTGATTAAACACCCTGCATTGATTTTCTGTATCACAGCCTTTTAGTCTACCCCCAGACACACAATTAGTAAATGTCAAATCAAATATTCCCCATAAATATTCAGAAATGTAGAACAATAAATCATGTGGTGTTTTACTTCCCTTGTCCTCTCACGGGGCATATGGAAATTTGCTGTAACAGGGCACTGAAAAAGTTGAGTGGGGTCTCAACCAAGATTTTGTTCAGTGTCAGTGCTGGTCAGACAATGCTGTGCTCGGAGCATCCTTTATCTTATCACCGTCCCTCCCCCTTCCTTGGAAGCAATGCCCTCTCTTCTGGCTGCCCGCCATGCTCTGGTCAGTGAATGTGAACGCACGAGGTATGCGAATGTTTATGACCACCTGGATAACAGGCAAGGAAAGAGGGGGGAAAAAACCCAACAAAGACCAGCTGACCGAGATAGAGACAGAGAGTGACGAAGAAGAAGAAGAAGAAGAAGAAGGAGAAGAGGGGGAAAAAGAGAGGAAGAAAAAAATTAAATTAATCTTCTAAAAGCCTTTTAGCGATATTGCCCTCCTACAGTGCTCTGGCAGCACACACACACACACACAGCTTGCCATCATTTAATTCAAGCAGAAATTTAATTTACTCCGAGAGCAATTCATTTTGAGGAATGACCGCTCCCCCCCCCGCCACCCCCCATCTTCCATCCTCCAAACCCCCATGGAAGACAACATGCACAGATGACAAACATATTCTCCTCTGCTGCACACAGACACCCCCCCCCCCCTCATTATACCCCCCCCCCCACACACACACACACACACACATATATATACGCCAGTCTACAGCTTACTGTTTCTAAATAATTGACGCACAGAATAACAAGTTGCCGCCACTAAACCACTGTCTCTCACAGCTGTTCCCTTAACATGCTAACAACACCATTGCCATCAACCGCATGGGACCCGACCAGATGTGCTGAGTCACTCTGCCATTTTTCCTAAGTGCACTTCTAGGAAGGGGATGGGCTCGCAGGCTTTTCCAGTGATTTGGCCATCAGTCATTCCCTCTGTGGCTACCATGTTGCATGAGAGAGAGACTGGCGCTGGTGTTATCGAGAGACCCTTTATCACACTGTAAGGCTTAAGTGCTCCTCCAGCTTGTCAGAGGTGGGAGTTTACAAGGTGCCTAATTTCCAGCGCTGTCCTTCTGGCGGAACAAGGGGCCGTTGAGATTGCGAGCGCCGTCCTGACACCAGGGGGAGTCAACGCCTTCGGGCGAGGTCATCGCTGAAGTGAAATCAAGTGAAGTGCAGCGCCGTAGTGTGTGTTCACTTGGAAATCTCAAACATGTTTTGTATAAAGAGCATCCTTGGTTTCACCTGGGTGCTCCAACCATAAACTTTGCATTTGCGATGGACTCAACATAGCTCCGTGATGCAGCCTAGCCTACCCCTTTATTCCTACTTGTACTCCCTCGTTGTAAATAAAAAAGAAAAAGGGAATAAGATAGGGATCCGGGCATGATTGGCTTTGAGCCATAAATTCAGTAAACAGGACACTGAGAGACAGAAGTCTGTAATATTTTAAGTGCACTGACCTTTCCATGCACCACCCAGTGAGCCACATCTCCACATCAAACGCTGCTCTTGATGCCTGGAGTAGGTAAAGGCCCGCAGCCAGCCTGTCCTCTCCTGCTCTGCCCACTGCACCGGCTAATCAAAGCCCCGCTTGGAAGCTTCCCCACTGGGAGGCTGTGGCTGGCGCGCCCCCTACTTTGATTTAAGCCCTCTCCGCTCAGCCAACATGGGGGTGCCTCACGCATCCACAAGCACCACAGGCGACTCGAACATTAGGTCATTGGGGAGCAGCGTGCCGAGCGCCGAGCGTGATACCTTTTAGTTGATGTTTCCTCCACTGGACTTTATATGACGTCCTCTGTGGCCATTACATGGTGCTGGTGGAGCGAGGTGGATGCGGTGTACCCGGTGGTTAGCTGAAGGTAGGAGAGAGTCAAACCTGGGAACCTGTGGAGTTCATTGAGTCAATTTAAGTAAAATTGAGAAAACAATGGCGCGCTCAAAAATTTTGTGGACATACAAAGCTAACTTTGTATGCCCTTGTTTACTAATCATAAACTACTATCACTGTCACGTACAATATTTGTTTTTGTTCACTGTCACAGTTTAAACTAACAAACTAGTCGAACAGGGAATTCAAATGTTAACGCGTAAAGTGTTGCCTTCAAATATCCTAAATCTTTAACGCTATATCAAGCCTCGGTTCCGGGGGCCAAAACGCTGCATTTGTTGTGTAACAACGAATCTGGTGCTGGACTCTTACACTGTATGTCGTCTTCGGTAAATGCTGTTATGTGCTCTGGAAGGTCTGGGCTCAGTGGTCTGGAAAATGTTCTAATGGTGAATCCAGAGACTGGAAGAACAAACACTGGCTCCAGCGAACACAGATACATCGCTGCACAGCGTCTATATACATATATCTATATATAGCTATATATAGATATAGATGTAGCAATATATACTGTAGATATATGTAGCTATACGAGAGGATGAAGGGAGTGTAATACATTTTGATTGCTACCTCAGACGTGCACTTATTCTGACTCTCTTTTGCTCTTGCTCTCTCTCCTTCTCCCCCTCTCTCCTTCTCCCCCTCTCTCCCCCTCTCTTGCTCTCTCCCCCTCCCTCTCCCCCTCTCTTTCCTTCTCTCACTCTCTCCTTCTCTCACTCTCTCCCCATCTCTCTCTCCTTTTCCCCGTCTCTCCCCCTCTCTCCTTCTCCCCCTCTCTCCCCCTCTCTTGCTCTCTCCCCCTCCCTCTCCCCCTCTCTTTCCTTCTCTCGCTCTCTCCTTCTCTCACTCTCTCCCTATCTCTCTCTCCTTCTCCCCGTCTCTACCCCTCTCTCCCTCTCTCCCCCTCCTTCGCTTCCTCTCCCCCTCCCCCTCCTTCAGATTGTACTCCATGGTGTCACTTTCCAGCTCTGACCCCATTATGTGATATATAGGACCCATGTGACCCGTACATGAGAGGAGCGCAATTTACTGCTCTTCCACTGAACTGTAGGCTCTTTGTGTGTACGTGTGTGTGTCAGTTTGTCAATATAACTATCATCATACATGTTGACTATGTGCTTGTTGGATTTTTGGATATATAGATTTGGATTTTATTAGTGTGTGTGTGTGTGTGTGTGTGTTCTGCCACACTTAACAACACTTAAGTGTCCGTTATGCACACTGCAAGGTTGTGTGTGGGCTTCGCTTGGCTGCTTAGTAATGCTTTTAGCACACACACACACACACGCACACACACACACACACAATTCACAATTCCATTCTCAGTGCATGTCGCATGCCAAAGAAGCCCATTCAAAGAGATGCATCAGCGTTGTATCATGTCTTCAGCCATGTCGGTATTCACAGAGGCCCATAAGTCAGGGTTGTGCAAGGTAGCGACCTCAAACAAACCTGGCAAACTATGGATGTCCGTTTGGACATCCATAATTTATTCCTCGCTCATTTCAAGGCACTTATACTTTTATTAGAAGTTATAAGTCACTGACAATACTCTGCTTTTACCTCGAAGCATGCTTTCATACAAATGATGCAGAATTCCCAAAGCACTGAGACGCAGGTCTTTTTCCCCAGCCCAGCCTTTAGCTCAGCCCTTAAACACACAGTGAAAGTCCCCGCATAACGCCCAAAAGTACAGCATGTATTATTAACTGTCATCCGAGACATGCGCTCTGGGCTGCGGCTCAGAAGCTGCCGGTTCCATTAGGTCTGGTCCCAAAGTCTACCTACTGCTGCCTCTGATGGCTCTGGATGACAAGCATGTACCGCAGGACTGCGTGATGTGTTAGGAGTAATGTAACGTTCATGACAAATATATTGTGGGATGACTATGATTTAAAAGCTGCAGTGAAAGTTAAATAAACAGTTGATGATTGAATGTGTATGTACACAGACACACATCTGAATTATTCAGATTTCCATTGAACTAGATAAATAACCTTTGTCAAATTGTTACTGTAACAAATTGCTGTTGCACAATAGATATCGACACACACACAAACACATACACACACACAACTTGAATGTACCATTAAAACCCAATCTGGTACACAAACACATACAAGTGTGTGTATGTGCGCATGCAAGTTTATAGTGAACTTGTGCACCAGGGGGTCGATGGGTGTCGGTGTCCATACTTTTGTGTGTGTGTTCCTGCGGTCACATTGTGCTGGAGTTGCTGTTAGCTTAGCCAAGTTGCTATTAAGACTGCACCACCCCACCCCACCCTTCCCTCCATCCCCGGCCCCTATATTGCCGTATTGATTTTATTCCTCCTCTGCGCTCCACCCTTTCGGATCCCCACACTGTCTGTGAAGGTCACCCACCCTCCCTTCCCTTCCCCCCTCCCTCCCCCACCTCCCCACCGCGGGCCAGGTGGAGGAGGTGTGAGGGCTGTGGGCCGTGTGTCCCCGCTTTCTCTGCCACAGTTTGTCACAGCATGGCCGACACTGGGCCCCGGAGTGACACTATTTTTTGTGACATGACACAAGTGTGACACTGTGTGTGTGTGTGTGTGTGTGTGTGTGTGCGTGCGTGCGTGTGTGCGTGCGTGCGTGCGCGGCGAGGGTGGAGAGTGTGTGACTGTGTGTATGTGCAGATCTGTGATGTGTCTTTAATATCTGAGTGTGTGTGTGTGCGTGTGTGTGTCCACCACTAGTAAAGGTCTTGCTGTCAACAAGTCGTGCAGAGCAGCTCTAAATGTGATTGGACATTCACATGCATTTTAACACATCTGTATAGCATGATTAGCAAAAGCTTGTTTCATGGGGGTGAATAGGTTCTACTGTATGTCACTATGCGAGTGAGTGTGAAAATGCAATGTGAAATAAACAGCATATTTGCTCATACACAATAGATAAATTCACAATGTCGATAAATACACAATAGATATACAAATTCAAAAAGGAAAATCCACAACGTAAGAAATGAACGCGTTGTAAGTGAAAAATGGTCCGAGGTCTGCGATGACATTGAGAGAATGAGATCCATAAATAAACACGGGGATTCCAGGCAAACGACAGCTCGAAATATGGAGGAAACTGCAACCCGATGATAACTTTGTTTCCGTTTGTCGTGTTGTTTTAATGGAGTCATAAGCTTTCCAGCCGCACGCCGTATATATCCCAACCGCAGGTTTTACTGCTGACACCTTGAGTACCGGCCTTCAATCAAAACTCTGCTTGTTTGATGGCAGGATATTAACAACGGCCATTGTTTGTTTTGTTTATGCTCTCCGACTTCATTCATTATTAAAGAGAGACTGGCATAACTGGGAGTGGGGATATGATTAGCTCATTATTCCCTGTTTGTTTCCACAATTTCACTGTCTAATTATGTATGCCCCATGGCCGTACTTTGTTAAGAGAATATACCGTCAAAACAGCGCGGGGAACGTTGTGCATTCCATTAGGGCGCCCGAGACATTATGTCGGCCTGCTTTTCTCTAGTTTTAAATGTGTGTTTGATTGCGTGATGAATGCAGCCGAATGCAACAAACCACATACACACACATTGATGGAGCATTAGCAGATTGTATAAATTCAGACTTTCACTTTTGGCGTTTTATATTTTATTATGTTCACTGACTGATGATGTATTCACATTATATTCACTTCAACCTCCAGCTTTGGAATACCTTTTGGTAGGTTGAGCATTGCCCTTAGGTAGTTTGACGTCGGTAACTAACTGACCATTTTCTTACTATAGGTAGTCTGATTTTGTTATATTGAGTTGATTTGATTTGGCACTGGGTTGTAAAAATTGTATACCGCACACATAACACATTAAACACTCATGTAACACCTTCGGCTGTCACCTTCAGCTGTCGTTGATATCATTGACTGATTTAGGTGGTTCACAGATAGCTCACGGCTGGTGTTATGTTAACAAAAAGAAGACAAAAGAAGTAGGGTTTTTACACTGACTCCAGTGGGGAGAATACGTGACATGCAGGTTATGAAGTCATCTGGGTGTTAACATGGGGGCACGGACAGTAACATGTCTTAATAGCGCTTATGTAGTCCAGCTTCTTGTCATTTAGTGTTTTCTTACCTGCTGAGCGCCGCATGGCTCCTGTGACCTTTGAGTGGAAACCTTCAAGGTTCTTCACACTGTAGGGCAAAGCAGACTGATGCCTTGCATGGTGTGCTCTGTGTTATCATGCTGAGAAGCTATGGTTTTGTGTGTGAAACACAGTCAGTGGTTGGTAGGAGTTTGACGATGCCTTCCATGTATGTCCTGCTTTATAAAAGTTTCCACAGCTTTAGTGTGCAAAGTATGTGCAGCTTCTGCTGCCAAGTATGGCTCATGTACTGCAAATAATGTTGCCTGGGTGTCTGTCGCATATGAATGCAAATGTAGTCCTAAGGTATTTAATAGGTATAAAGACATTGTGTTTTTATGTGTGGAAATGAAAGTTATATTTGTCTAAATGTAATTATAATTCAATTAGATTAAAAAGACTAAATCAACAAGACTAATGTCGCTGATGTGATTCTATTTAAAAAAAACAACCATCCTAACAATTTTCATCAGAAAACCCATCAACGATAACAATTGCCTGCAAGTTCATTCAAGGGCAAAAGCTACAACAAAAAGAATAAATAATAAACCTGGGCCTATCTCTGGAAGAAAAAAACACCTTATCCAAGCAGCATCTGGATAAAAGCCAGTTACCATGGCAACCGTGGTTTGAGTTCCAATAGAACCCTACCCCGACCATTAAGCCTCATGTTGGTGCCCTGTCCTGAGTGACGTCACCCTTTCTGCCAGCACACCTCACGTGACGCCTCAAGCTTGGTCCCTCATTGGTCAGTTGATCATTCTGAAGGTCCTTGATTGTTTGTGGTCCTCCCCTGTTGATTTGTCAACACCTGCTTCCTCCGACATAAATGACAAACCCATTAATGCTATAACGCGATCCTGCCACTTGGAGATCTATTCATCTGGGCTGTAAGGCTCGCAGAAGCATTAATGGGCAGTGTGTAGTATTGAGTGGCAAACCTTTGGCAGAGATCGATGAAGGTATAATAAGGTATAAAAGTATGTTTTTGTGTATAATCCCATGCAAATAAGTTGTTGTGTTTCCGTATAAATACATATATGGAGCATATCCTCTTCCACTGAGCTCGTCATGTTATACCACCATGTTTCTACAGTAGCCTAGAAGGGACAAAGGGCTCTAGAGAGGACGCGTTTTAGTGTCTTTTATCATAATCATAGCTTACTTGTAAGCTAAGACCTATTGTTTCAGAGACTATTGATGATGATTAATGTTTAGAGAAGCCATGCCGTCATAACAATGACACCATCTTGGAAGTACCGTACAGAACAGGCCACCACAGCTTCTCCTGTGTCGTTGGAATGGGGAAGGTGAACATCACTGCTGGATGCCACTAAACGGCATCTTGTGGGTTAGGCCTGGGCCCTGTTGTTGCTGGGCATCGAACATTTTCTGCATGCCTGCATGCCTGTCTGCATGCCTGTGAGCACCTAGGGGGCAGGATAGTATCGGGTTTAGTGTGTTGGACCACCAGCTGAAAGGTTCTGGGTTCAAACCCTGATCCTTAATCTACCTGTAGGCCCTCAAGAGTAAGAACCCCTACCCCCTACCTCTTCTTAAATTCCATGAATCTGAAAATATGTATTTGTTCGAAGTAGCTTCAGATACATTCGTCAGGTAAACAGTAGTAGTAGATCAAATGTAAATAGTATAGCAACTTCATTGGAAAAATAAGGGTCTGGATCATTTTGGGCCGGCAGGTTGTCCGTTTGATCCCCTGGCTAAAAGTGTTGTGTTGAGGGGTCCTTGAGCCAGGCACTTAATTCCTGTAGCTCTACCAGAGCTGGGCAGCATATGCACTTCTTACGTGCAGTCATTCAGCGTGCCCTGTTATCCAAAGGGACTGGAGTATGTAAGATGCAAGTCAACATGAGAAGGTCAAGGTACCACCTGGAAATGCCTCCAGGTAGGACGTCTGACTTTGAAGCCGGAGGTGTCCATGTTGTGGGGAGATGAAGATCAAAGAACAGGAATAGCGTATCATCAGAGTCCAGGTGGTATGTGTACCACTCACTATGGGTCCTTATGTCCAGCGTTTCCCCGTGCATGTAAAATAAAGGTTTTGGGCGCTGCTGTCTCTGATCCGCTGCCTCAGCCGTCCATGGGTTCCGCTGCGTTTCCGGAACATTTGGACCACAGTGAAGACGGCTTTCTGGTTTCCCTTCCAGATCCCTGGAAACAGAGTGTTTTATCTCCAAAGCCTGTCTGTCGGGGTCCTGGGTTTGAGAGAGGGAGGGTCTGGCTTCACAGGCTGTTTTTCAGCGAGTGACTCATGCTTACTGAAAAACGGCAGTCAATTCTTCCCCTCTTCTTTAGCGTGCCGCTCCTGCCCTCGCTCCCAACTGCGGATTGGACAGGATTTGGTTTTCAGGAAGTTGGATCAAAGGACTGCCGTTGTTTTCTCTCTCTCTTTCTTCCTCTCCTTGTCTCTGTCTTCCTCTCTATCTGTCGATCAATCTATCTATCTGTCTGTCCATCCCTTGGTCTTTCTCTCTCCTTCCCCCCATCTTTCTCTCTCTGTCACTATTTATTTCACCCTCACTATCTCTCTTTCTTTTAATATCACTCACGTCACTTATTCTTGTCCATATCTCTTTGTCGCTTTCATCTGTCTCTTTTTCCATCTCTATCTCCTCTTATCTGCCCGTATCTCTCTCTGTATCTATCCATATTTTTCTCCCCTTGCCTCTCTCTGGCTCTCTCCCTAGCTGCCTTCTCTCTTACTGTCACACCCACTCTCTCGAAATCTCATACTGTCCACAGCATCTCTTTCTCTCTCTCTCTCTCTCTCTCTCTCTCTCTACCAGCTAGTGGGTGGATGTTGTCATGCCCACCTAGGTGATGTGCAAAGGGTTTCCTTCAGCCACTCAGGGTGAGCTGTTGGCCTTGAGGCCTGTACTGGCTCTTACAGCAGACTGTCCAAGGCCACATACCTCCCTAACACACATGAACAACCTCACCTGCTCCTTATTCACACACTACTCCCTGAGCCTCAGCGTGGGTTGATTCTCTAAACACCTGTGTGTGTGTGTGTGTGTGTGTGTGTGTGTGTGTGTGTGTGTGTGTGTGTGTGTGTGTGTGTGTGTGTGTGTGTGTGTGTGTGTGTGTGTGTGTGTGTGTGTGTGTGTGTGTGTGTGTGTGTTGTGGTTACGTGTAAGTGTGTTGGACATGTGTTTTATATGGCCATATGGCCATGTTTATAGCGGGTTATGATTGTTATGATAAACCTTATTTGTGATTGGCCATCGCCAGTTGTCCTGTTGCCTTTTATGGGCTTGTTGTGTTTGTTTGTGTGTGTCTGCTTGCGTTTGTTAGTTTGTATATGTTTGTGTGCACAAATTTACTCCTTTAAAGTATAGCGCTGCATCATACTTTAAAGGAGTCCACACCTAGGTGTGTAGGTGTGCGTGCATATGCGTGTGTGTGCAGACGGTGTAAGGCGGTGTGTGTCTGCGTGTGGTGGGGGGTGCTAGATTGTGTATGTGTGTGTGTGTGTGTGTGTCAGGACTTTTAAGATTGCCCTGCTTGCCTCCTGCT
Organism: Micromesistius poutassou; assembly: GCF_964030765.1. Taxonomy (NCBI): domain Eukaryota; kingdom Metazoa; phylum Chordata; class Actinopteri; order Gadiformes; family Gadidae; genus Micromesistius; species Micromesistius poutassou. Next base: position 13,432,934 of record NC_140279.1, on the reverse strand, counting down.
TTGCACATTAATACATTGCCGGCTCACAGCCAGTCCGGCACGCCACCGCTTTGTGGAGCGGGGAGAATGTTGTTGGGTTTAACCTTGTCATAAAGGGTTATGGGATGAGGCTTGCGGAGGCTGGGCGGAGGCCACCTTCAATGCTTTCATTTCACAGGGCTGCGGTGGCGTGACTGCTCGGACATTACGGCTCTCTCTCTCCACCCCGTTACAGCCCATACCCATGAACACGAGAGCAGACACCTGTTTTTATTGCTACACTACTTTGTTGGATAGAGATGGTGAGAAGAAGCGAGGGATTCAACAGATAAGCAGAAAGAAAGAAAGAAAGTTTTTTAGCTGCTGAGTAAATAATAAAAATGAATGAGCCTCACGTCATTGACTTGATGTGTTTTTAATGCGGCTCTTTGAAGTGCCATCCATTCTAAGCCAGAAAGTACTCTGAATAATAGTCTCTATCATTGCCACAGTCATTGTTTCATCATATTCTTCCATTAGCCACATTACAGAAGACAAAACCCTTGTCACTCTGCATCTAAAGACAACAGCAACAATAGACACAAGCCCATTGCGTTCCTCTGGTTGGTCCTGCTACCTCTGAGGAGGTAAAGTTTTAGGTTGGGCCGGATAGCGTAGCGTGAGTGTTAAACTCCCAACCTAAAGGTACCGGGTTTGATCCCCCAGCCTCCCTGTAGCGTACCTGTAGGCCTCCTGGAGCAAGGATGAAAAGCCTTTTTCGAGAACAACTACAAAATGGTTGACATGAGATCCAAAATGGATGTGTGGGGCTGTCACATGTCAATAGTTCAGACAAACAATGTCTGTGTCTAAACCCCGGCATAGTTCATAACACCATGACTGTATCTAAATGAACTCGACTCAGACCGAACTTCAGCAGACGGGAGAATAGCTTTTTTACAAAGTTGAGATGAAAAAAAATACATACGATACATACATACAAAAAGTCATACATTATTCAATAAAAGTTTTTCTTTGGGCGGCGGTCTCGCCGACATGAAAGAAGCGAACGTTGAGCCAGGAAGCCGTAGAGAATGCTGTTGCATGGCGTTGGCTGCGCAGTGTGTCAAAGAAATTGTCTGTTTCTCGGAGCGAGCAATGGAGACACGAAAGAGGGGGATAAAATGTGTGTCTCTGATTTCTTCTTATTCTTCCATTTTTAAAGATGCAAACTTGTAGCGGGCCATGAGACGGCGCCGGGGGACGCGGGAGTGCGCCGGGCGTGGGCGGCGGAGCCTCCCATAAAGTGGCTCTTTCGATGACATATGTGGGTCCGTACACCAAAACAACACAATTCCACCGTCTTTATTCTCCTCTTTCCTCTTTGCGCCGCTGACAAGGCTCCACACAGAACTCCAATGAAGGCAAACATTTGCTGTGTTGGAGCGGAGAGATGTCTGAGAAAGTAGGAGCTGGAGTAAAACAGCCATTTTCCGGTCAAGGTTACCAAAGTGAGAGCAGGGAGGCACTTCATTAAATAATTATCGTTGTTGTTGTGCCGCAGAGCTGGTTGAAGGTTTGATTGGAATTAATTATATGTATCTCGATATGTTTCAGTGCCATTCATTCGAATTTAAAGATCTTTTTTCTGTGCCATTTCTTCTGGGATTCCCCCTAATCTTCCCTTAAAACATCTAAATCGCATTGGCTTCATCACCATCTTTTCTCTTTTTTTCACAAATGGACCATTTGTGGAGCACAATGGTTGAGTTGTGATACATTTCGATTTCCACAACAGTAAGTACACCGCTGTCTAAAGAAATGCCCTGCCTGGTAAATGACAAGCACATGAATTACTTAAGGAAAAGCCATGCCACTCGATTTACATAATGGAGTCTTATTCTTGCTTTCTTGTTTTCTTTCAGTACATTTAACATGAATAATTTACATACACCACATTCTCTATGTTGCTTTCTGGGGGAAACTCATGACGGCGGTGCCTGGTTGATATGCAAGTCATTGTGTTTTTAATGCCGGGACATTTCTCTTATTGAACAGATATTGCCTTCCTGTAAATACGTTAATAATTGTCATTGGCGCTAAATCTAGGCGTCTTAATGCCAGAGACGTTCAATTTCCAAATACACACCACACGCTCATTAGTCATACAAATTGAAATTCTGCACAATTATTTTTCTTTTCAACCCTGATTAATCACAGTAATACTGTGTTTTGTTATTTCAAATATCCCTCTTAGACACACACACATAATTAATCCACCCAGGAGAGCTCTCGGCAAATCAACCTAAACAGTTATTATTCATGCAGAGCGTGATTGAAATGGTCATATCTTTTATAATTATGTGTGCGACTTTTCAATTTGCCGACAGAAACAAACAAGATCCCTGGCTCTGGCCAATGACGTCCGTGTACTTTATTAACGGTGTAACTGGGTTCATGGTCTTGCCAAAACCCGGGTGAACACAGGGACTGCTTCTGGTCCTCATTGTTACACCTGCACACCGGGATCCGCGTCTTGCAGGGTTTCTTGGGAGTCCTACAATCTACTAAACAAATCTGAATTCACTTAAAGCATCTTTAAAAGTCCTCTGCCGCATTGTAAAAGGGAACAAAATAGTTACATACATATTTGTTTATATATTAATTTCAGATTGCAAGTATGTGTGTGTGTGTGTGTGTGTGTCTACATAGTGATAATAGTATTGGAAAACAGTGTGAAGATTTCATGGACAAACAGTGTGTAGGTGTTACCGGGGGATTTCAAAGCCCTCTATTTCTGATTTCAATATGTTCTTTATCAGGAATTCGTCTCACAACCCCGACTGATTGATACAAGTGAGAGCTGGAAGGAGTGTATGGAAAATGCAAAACTGCATAGACAATTTGCATGTTTCATAAAGGCGGTATTTCTGTTATTGACAAAAAATTCAGACGCTAACCTCAAACGTGGCCTTGCTTTGGGGGACCCAACCCTGTGTTGCGTTGTACCCATGAATATCAAAGTAATGCGAAATAATAAGTCACATTGAAATGGAATGTCACCATCGCACACCCTTTTCTTTCCCCACTGCCCAGATGAATACGTTTCAGACGGCATGAACCAAACCTGCCCCCGCATCTCGCAGCAATGTCACGCATCCATTCATGCAACCACCCTGTGCCGCGTGCGCCGAATCCAATACAGTTCTCAAAGAAAACAAACTTGCGCGCCGAAGGACATGATTAATCCCCTGGAAGAGCATTTCATTAGCGATCAATACGGTCGCACTAAACAAAGAGTCCTGAAGCCTTCCTTTGAGTCTTGTCTGGTCACCATCCGCTCTGCTCTCGCTACACCTTTTCCATTGAGGTTTACCAGAGCTGTAAATTAGCTCATTACGTGCCTAATTGGGCGTATTATGAGGCCCAATGAGGAGAGCCTTGGCCTTTCAAAGCTCCTGCTTTAAAGGGGCGGGGAGGGCCGGGGAAGAGAGAATTACCAAGTGGACCGAATAACTGCTTTGATTGAGTAGCAGGGATGGGCCATCACAGCAAAACAGAAAAGGGTACGGTTTGGATATGACATGCAACCATCCAGCCACACCCCCTCTCCATCATTGGTCCTCGTCCTCCTCCAGCCTCACTTCTACCCTCCTTTCTTTCATCCCTCCTCCTAACTCCTCTTCCAGCCCACGGCTCCATCCCTCTTTTCTTCTATCAGTCCCTCCTTTTCATCCCTCCCATCCTCCGCCTCCACCCCATCCAACGCTCTTCCTCCCCCTCTCCCCCCCCCCCATCCATCCCCCCCTTCCTTCACCTCCATCCTTCATCACCTCCACCTCCTCTTCAATCCCTCCTCTTCTCCACCTCATTACTCACCCCCCGTCCACATATCCCCTTGTTCACCTCCTCCACCTCCTCTTTCCATCGCTCCTCTTAACCACCTCTTCATCCCACCACTTCCAGCCTCTCAGAACTTGTAAGGTAGGAGGGTGGCAAGAGAGACTCATGGTTGTGTAAAAGATTAACAACATAACAACTTTGATTTGAAGATCTTCTGCTCCTCCTTCTTCTTGTTCTTCTTGTTCCTCTTGTTCTTCTTCTTCTTCTTCTTCTGCTCCTTCTCTTCTTCTGCTCTTTCTCCTTCTTCTGCTCATTCTCCTTCAGCTCCTTCTTCAAATTGAAATTCAACAAACTTGAATTGACTTGGGAGGGATACAGGGCTCATGGCATTTTGTAAAGGTCTCTGTGGTGAAGGACATCAAACATGGTGGAGGGCAGGTCTCACACACCCGGGTGGTTACATTTGAAACATTCACATTTGAAAGTGTTTGCACATGAAGTGTTCAGTCATGTCGAAATTTTAAAAAAGACAAGCTTTATACAGAGACACACATTACTTTGTTAAACTGATCGAAGCAAATGGATGAATGGAGCACGGTTGAAAAGGTCCTCTTCTCTCACTGATTTAGAGTTTTGGTTGGGTGTTTTTGAGGGGTTAAGGGTCAAACTGGTTAACCTATCCATTGATTGTGCTCCCGGTGAAGTCACTTGAAGGTACTGCTGTCATAAAGTGTAATTTAAATGCGCGTGACTTTTGACTTGACAGTATAATCTGTCACATTGATAAACAGTCATTACCATCACATTGCCGTTTTTTTTACTGTACTTGGGGAACTGGGAACTCTTGAACCTTTTCAATCCATCAAGGGTTTCCTATTGTAAGATGTAGGTCACACATTTAAACACATCCTAGATAATTGGCACGTTGGAATAGTCTAAATTACAGTTTTATGTCACTGTTCACTTCCCTTATTGTTTTCTTGTTTTACAGTACAATTCCCAAACTAACCATTATCACCGCTGCCCTCCTTATACAATCACAATTCCAACACTGCAAAGTTTAAAAACCTTTATATTTTCCACAAACAGATACGCCTCGACGACTCTAAACGTTCTGCTTATGAACACTGAATGTTTTCGCAACAACACAAAACGCAACATATAATTACAACTCCTTTGTCCAACTGGGCACGGTCTGTATCTAAACAACATGGGGAGAGGGGGCTCTCTCGTAATGGAGCCTAGATAGCTTATTCTTTGTCCACATGCCAGGAAATAAACTGGTCCTAGAATGCTGGTCCCTGTGGATGTAGCAGGCCGCATTTAGCATTGGTCCATGATAGTTGGATTTTGGCTTTTGGATTTTGGATTCAGGGGGGAAAACCCACTGATGGGGGTAAGTGCTTACGGGGGATAGGGTGGTTTGAGGGATGGTATTGGGGGGGGGGAGAGTGGATGGGGGAGTGGGCACAATTTTAAAGGCCTTAATTACAGCAAGTGCCAATTCGGAAGCCAGCTGTTCGCACCTATGCCGCAACTGTGAAGCCACACCCCAGCAAAAGCTCCTACAATCCTCTTCTCCCCCACACAAACACAGCCCTACCCTGCATGTGTGTACGTAAACACACACACACACACACACACTCGCGCGTGCGCACACACATGGATGAAGTGCTAGCATTTTCAAGAGCCTGAGTCTGGTTATTGGTAAGAGGCGGACTGTCGGTGTTGTTATTGCATGTGAGGAGTTTGGCGAGCTAGGAATGGTGTTGAGCTCGCCAGAAAGGAAAGGTGTTTGCAGTTTTTTCATTACAGGAGCGTAACAATTCCTCCAGTGAAACCCTTTTCGAGAGCACTCAATGAGCATGTCGTTCTGTCTTTCCCTGCTCATCTTGAGAGAGAGAGAGAGAGAGAGAGGGAGAGGGAGAGGGAGAGGGAGAGGGAGGGGGGGGTGGGGAGGGAGAGAAAGGCTGAGGACAGCAAGATATTTGGAGAGAGAGTAGGTGAGTGTGACAGAGGAAGGGCGAAAGACAGCTAGGGGGAGAGATGGGCAGAGAAAGGGAAGGGGACATAGAGATGGACAGATACAGAGAGAGAGATACAGGGAGATGAGAAGAGAGAGAGACGGAGAGAAAGAAATATGGACGAGTGGATCTACATGAAAACCCCCCAAAAAATGACAAATCAAATACATTAGCCTTTGCTTATCAGGCACTTAATCAATATCGTCCCTAATGGATCATTAGCCACTCGGTATTAAACGCTTCATGTCGTCGCCGCAGGCAACCAGGTGCACTGTTGGCAAGCTCATTGACTCAGCCTCCTGGCTCCTCAATGATTCAGCGTGTGTCCCCTTAGGAGAGCAGGGACGCAGCGGAGGTAAGGCCAGGACAGACAGGTGAGCTCATGGTTCTGGACATGAGCCAGGGCTGAGTGTCATCAAATGGCCTTAAGTCATGGGCAGGCAGTCGTTTTTAGGTTTTAGGTTGCTGTTGATATAAACTGTGCATGTCGTGGATACTGAATGCTTTGTATTTATTTTGTATGTCTTGTATATCTTAATAGATGATTAAAAGGGTGTCAAGAGGAATTAATTAATAAACAAATTCATTAGTGTGGATGCCATCCGTCTACACAGAGCAGGTGAGACAGGGTTGTAATATCTCATCATCGGTTTGTTTAAGACAATACCCTTTTTATTCTTGTTTTTCTTGTACTTCTACCAAAGGATCACAGAGAGCATACAATCTGTTTCTATATTGAGCTATGCGGCTTCTTTGAAGTTGAAACTGTTTGATTTTCGTGGAATGGTGTGAGATAGCGAAATTCAGAGAAAATATTCCTTTGTGGCGCGATGGTTCAAAGTTTTTCTTCCTTACTGTTCTGTAGTGCTGTTAGAACTGAGTTATGACCGGGAGACGAGAACATAGTTTTGTTGACTTTCTTCCAGAATCCCCACTGACCCGAGGTCAGTCTGCCAATCCCAGGGGTTTGAATCCCTCTGGGGGGGGTGTTTTAAGGGCTATGTACATGTGTAGCGCAGTGCACAACACCCCTCACTGACAGCTGTCAAATCTGCTTCTTTCTGAACCGGCCTTCAGCGACTAACTCAGTTTGACAGAAATCCAGAAGTTGAGTTTCACAGCAAATATATGGAGCAGATTGAATAGAATACATATTAAAATGGCACTTTTATTGTGGAACTCAGTAAATACAAACATTTGAGTTCTGTCTTGGTGACTACATAATTTTATGCTCTATGGTAGGAATGCATGATATATGGCGCACCAATTCGTTTCTATCCATCTATCTTTGAATTCATCCCTCCATCCAACCTCTTCATCCCTCCATCCAACCCCCTCATCCCTCCAACCAACAAACCACACAGAGTGAAAAATAATTATTGCAGGGAGTCTGACTTTCTATATTTATTCTCCATTATCATCTACCCTTTATTCACAATTTTGTCTGCTAAGCTCATTGAACAATAATTAAATCTAGCACCTGTTCCTGTTTCAGTATTTATATGTGAAATGCCTCTCGGTGTAATTAGGTAGCAGCAGAGTTATGCACTCCCAGGCTCTCTCTCGCTCACTTGCTCTCGCTCTCTTTCTCGCTCACCTGCTCTCTCGCTCGCTCTCTCTCTCGCTCTCTCTCTCTCTCTCGCTCTCTGTCTCTGTCTCTGTTTGCTAAGCTGACTCATCCCTCCTGTGGTTTAAATGAGTCAGGGTTACAGTGTACATATTAGGACATCCTCAGACCTCAGCATCAGCTCTCGTACTTCAGGGCAAACCGGCTCGGATCCCAGGTGAAAAGGTCTTGGTTGTTGTACGATGCGGCATCGTGTCTCATTCCAAAAGACTTCAGACTCAGGGAAACATAGCCTACAACAAAACAGTGTCAGAAGACGGTATCACGCAAAGAGTTGACAAATATATGAATACTCTGTAGGATACACAACAACAGCCGCTGGTGTTTGAGTACATAAACATTATTAACTCAAAGAAGTAATTACCATACCTGGCTTTCTCTGTGCCAAACTCTGACTGAGAGACACGGCAGCGTCAGGCAACACAATTGTGTTTTTACAAATCTCGACATGACGAAATCGTTGCAGCACATTAAGACATCATTGCAGCTTAAGTGATGCATTATTTGTTTCCGTCATTCTGTCATTGTTTTCTGTGTTTCTTCGCATTACTCGCCTTTCCTCTCAGTCCCGATGCGTCACTCCCTGCCCCTGTGTTTCCCGCCTGCGATCGTCCCCCGTCACCTTGATTGTTTCCACCCGTCCCGCATTACCTCTCCCTCCTAGTGGATTCATTCAGTGTGTTTCCCTCTCTCTTTGCCAGTTCATCTTAGTACCTCTGTGTCTAGCGTCCTAGCATTAACTTCCCACTGATCTATTGAACAGCCTCTCGACCGCATCTCGACCCCTCGACACTTCTGTCGCCTCAGGTTTTTGTACCTTTGCCCTGATTTCTACTGCCGACCCGTGTACCGAACCATTGCCTCCAGTGAAGACAGCTCTTTCTCATTCAACCTGGCTGTCGTCCCGAGTCGTGCGTTTGATTCCAACACCTTTTTGCACCGGCGTTCCACCAATGAGGAGTTAGGATGAGGACGTGAGGAAGATGTAAGGGATAATCACCTCAAGGCAGGGCAATAAACAGTTTGATATGCCTGGCTCGTGGATGGCTTACAATCTTCCACGAGCCAGGCATATCAAACTGTTTATTGCCCTGCCTTGAGGTGATTATCCTGTTTATTCTACTTCTTGCTTGCCAACATAATAAAACAATTCAAATACTTTAATAATTTTGCTTTTTCTTATTCGTATTGCATGCTTATTAAATGTATACTCTGTTTGAGTTAATCTCCCTCAAAAAGTAGTCCCCTTTAGAACTACGGTTAATAACATTAGCTCAGCTGTAGCTAATTAGTTTCTATAGCAACCACACAAGGCTGTATCTGATCACTAGTTTAATAACGTAGTTGCTACATTGTATCTTGCTTGCGAAACTATGTATCGACTGACCCTCCGATAGATTTCCGACACATTTTAGAAACTTTTTTAAACACAGTTTATTTTTACAATGGACCTCATGTTTGAAATTTCTGTGATATAAAAAAAATACAAGCGGTGCATTGATCTACTATTTGTAGAAGCAGCAAGTACAACCGACAAGTCAGCGGGCAACCTGCCGGGTTAATGCCCTCCTCCCAGCCAATCAGAATCAAGCATTCTTAAACAAAGTAGAATAATGGTGGTTATTTGTGTCAATTAGCGTTGGACTCTACTTGACTTCTCTCTATTGTGTCCTGTCGTGTTCAGAGAATAAGTTAAGTTTGCTTTGTTGGGGAATACCGGCCTACTCTCACTCAATCTAATTAGACTGGAGATTCCCAGGAAGTATCTCGACATGAATGCACCCGCAGTTTGTTAATAGATTCTCAGCTTGTGAATAAGCCCATGCTTAAACTATGAGTGGGGGAATTTTAGAATTAGGGCGAGAGAGAGAATTTCATGCTTCGATGCCAGATCTTTTCTTGACTGTGGCTGTTAGGGAATCTGTAACTGTTCCCATTTGCTATGCATTCATGCGCCCATTTTGCGTTCCTTCATTTTGCTGATGTATCATGTGGGGCCAATTGGCAGCTGCCGCAGTCTTCGCCATCCCTGAAATAACGTCTTGTGTTCCTTCTCAAGGCTCAGTCCTATTTGCGCTGAGTATGAAGATGTTTATTCCTTGCCCTTTTGGCGGCTCATGGTTATGGCGGTGACGTAAAGTCTGGGCCTGAGAAGCCCTCTGAGACAGAAACCACGATAAAGAGCGTCACAAATAAAAACCTGCCAGGACTTTACTGCTGTTTTTTACTTTCCCAACTTTAACTAATCGACCAGAAAGCCTTATTGTATTCTTTTATTTGACATATTAGTAAAAATATCCCAATAAAGAGAGTGTTTAAACCACTGAAGGTTAATCATGAAGTTATTTGTTGGAAGTGTGACTGATCCATGGCAGCTACCAAGTCAGTTGGTTACTGCTAGTAAAAATGATGTATGTTAATGAAACCACAATGAAGTAATAATATGGTATCCCAATAAAGTGAGTGCTACTCGTCACTGCTACAGTGCTGATTTCTTGCTGTCCCCACAATGGTGGAACAAGACCCCCACTAAACATCAGGACCGCTGACACCCTACACACACATAAAAACACATACCCACATGTGCACACACACAAATCAGTAGCAAAGGGATGTGAGACTACATGTCGGCACCCCTGCCCTGACATTATGGTTGGAAGTTTGAAACATAGCGCATATTCTTCTTCGGTTCCTGATATTCCCACATTCAAACCGGTTCCGACCTGTCAGAGGCAGAGATCCCTAAGATTTCAGATTCACATGGTAACACGCTTTTTTCAAATCAGCGAGGTGTGATACTTTTCCTTCCTCAGCATAGGGATAGAGCCTGCTCAACATCCGCGGTCACAACAGCTTCTCGCTGAAAAGTATGTGCCCCTGCGCTTTTCCACCAAACTATTCTGGTCTGGCTCCACTGCGGCGTGGCGCCTCTCCGCTGCACTCGGCCTCATTAAAACAATACCTGTTGATAGCCCTGTGAAGGGCTGTGCCAGGTCCTCAGCCCAGGAACAGGCTACCAGCAGGGGGGCCGAGCCAGCCCCTAACACGCCTCACACCTCCGCACACATAATACAATTACCTGTCAAAGTGGACCAGCTATGGAGAGAGAGGGAGAGTCCTAGAGAGAGATATATGGTTGAAAAGGAGTCCGTACATGGCTTTTCTTACATTACATTTATTTAGAGGTTTTGTCCAAAGCGACTTGTGCATTCAACCATGAAGCATTGAAATATATGATATATGTATGTATGTATGTATGTATATGTGTGTGTGTGTGTTTATATATGTATGTATGTATGTATGTATGTATGTGTGTATATATATATATGTGTATATATATATATATATGTGTGTGTGTGTGTGTGTGTGTGTGTGTGTGTGTATATATATATATATATATATATATATATATATATATATATTTTTTTTTTTTTTAATCTAGATTAATCTAGATTAATCTTGGAATTAATCTAGATTAATCTAGATTAAAATGGCTCATTTGAATTCTGCCGAAGGCATTCATAATATGTGTGTGCTACCTAAATAATGACTAAAAGTAAGTCTTTGAGAACGGGTTTCTCAAGCCAGGTGGCGCATTAGACCAGGGGCTCATCTCCTGTTTCCAAAATGCATCACAAACTCTAGTATAACTTACTACACGCTTACTATCACAAACTCAAACGCGGGAAAATATAACGGCGCCGGGACGCGCCCTCGCTACAGGTCCACGGGACGCTCGTCTCCGGTGCGCGTCGCGGCAGCAGCGGCAGCGTTGACGGCAGACGGCTGATACGTCCGCCTACCGCCGTACCAAGGCAGGCAGCTCGGAGGAGTCATCGCTCACCCAAGTTGTTTCTATTATCATTGCTACATTGTCTCCAGCATATGGCGCGATTATGGACAGTATATTTTATTAAACACTCAGCTTCTGGTTAGTTCAACTTTGAGAATAGATTAACGGCGATATTTTTTTTATCGCCCGATAAGAGTCTCGCGTTAACGCAGCACGTTAACGCCGATAACGGCCCACCACTAATATATATATATATATATATGTATATGTGCAAGAATCATCAAGTACAAATTAGTCAAATAAGCAAACAGATGGAGTAACAAGCATTTTGTCATAGACATAGTGGGGTTATGGTGAGCGGCGTGGCCTGGGGTGTACGGTTTGACTATGTCCTGGATGCAGTAGCGTACCGTGTGGTTTAAGTCAGGGCCTTCAGTAACAAACTCCACCAACGTTCAACCCCAAAACACTCAGACATGCCCACAAATGTCATATTAGGTGCCGATACAGCCAACACCGCCTGTGCATCACACTCCACACTACTGCATAACATCAACAACAAGACAGTTGATCTTCAACAACAACAGCACACACACACACACACACACACACACACACACACACACACACACACACACACACACACACACACACACCACTGTGCATTACCGCAGCTAGACTAATGCAGCATCACACTCAGATGTTTCCTTATGTCACTCTGCAACCAGATTGCACATCACACACATGACGCAAAAAAAAGAAAGAAAAGTTTTCACAGTTCTTGTTATAATGTTCACCGCATGCTTTTGCAATTTCTACTTCAAAGGATTCAATTAAGTATAACGACAATATTACAAGTGCACCGCCTCCAGCCCAGGAGTAGTTGAGAACAGGTTTATTTAATATGCTTATTAAGCGGCATCAACACTGAAACACAGCATTACTGTTTAGCCTACTGTCCAAATTCCACCAACATATTTTTGTTTCCATCCATTACAAATGCTTTATAAACTAAAGTACCACAACAACATTATCACTCCTCCTACACAGCCTACAAAGTAACACTCACCCATCACTTCGGATCAGAGGAAATCCATCCTCCGATCTTTTCGGAGGAAACGTTCAATGACCTCATGCAGTCGGGCGTCCTGTTTTAGTTTAATGAGCAGCTCCTTCTCGATGGCAATAGATGCCAGTGCAAAGAGTCAGGTCTGTCTGGTTGCATTCTGCGACTGCGAGTACGTTTTTAATTCACTAAAGAGCTGAGAAATATCGCTTGAAATGTCTTCTCTCCAAATGATCGCCTTGAAAAAGGCAAACGAAGGAGATCAGAAACAGGATCGCTAGGTGGTGTGAAGGCGGTGGTCATAGTAGTTCATATCAACTCTCTCTCACTACCCGCCAACGTTTCAAACTTTGCTGATGACATCAACGGGGGCCAGCACCGGCATATTGCTGGGCCCTGGGGCATTCTATCACTACACATCAAAATTTGATTGGCTGATGACACACGTCAGTCAAATTTATTATCCAATGGGAGGTGCCAGCTTCAGCGGAAGGCAAGCAATGCTTCTAGTGCTGGCCCCGCTGGTCCATGTAGCTGTGATGCTTTATTCAGCTGAGCTCAGCCTTACAAAAAAAATAATTTTGGAATTATATTGTAACATACTGAAAAAATGTATGGAATTAAGATGCGTTCAGACACACATTAATGTAATTTTGAAAAAATATAAAATAAATATATTATTTAGATTTTGTCAGGGCCAGCAGAGAAGGCCCTGCTGGCCCTGACGGCCCACCACTGCCTGGATGTAGGATGGGCCTGAGCCATTCGCAGCACAGTAGGGAAGTACCACCGGTAGCCTGTGCAGGGTGCGGAGGAGCATAAATCTGGAGGGGCAGTGATGTTTGCGGCAGAGCACAGCCAGTCTTCCAGTGATACACCCAGGTTCCTGGCAGTCGCAGGCACCACAGTATCAACATTGAAGGGGAGGTTGTGGATGGTAGATGCAGTTCAGCCTTGTCCAGAATGAGCCTAAGGTGGTGTGTGGATATCCACCGGGAGATGTCCACCAGACAAAACAGAATTATTTGTGTGACATCTGCATAGCTGCAGTACGAAACAGAAAAATCTGTCTTTCGTTCATCATCTCTTTTTCTTTCTTTCTGCATATCTTTCTCCCTTTTATTCATTTCTTCACCTCTGATCATCTTTCTCAGTGGGCATGCAGGAAAATTGAGAATATTTCCTTGGGATGTTAATGAGACAGCTCAAGAGGGGGAACGTGTACGCATTCCTTGGGCTATGCCATTAAAAACTAAGCTGTCATTGAGGATTTGATTCCAGAACTTGGTTGAAATGGAGTTATTTGGAGTAAGCCTTATTAAATGACTAGTGTTGGACGTTTCGAAGAATACTCTGCCAATAATCTTAGAAATGTCCCTGTTTAATTCCTTTATAGACATGACCCCATCTTCCCTGGATTTTATAACATTTTATTTTATTCAATTAATTAGGCACTTAGATGGAGCCAAATCAAGATGAATGCCATTGCAATAGAGACAAAAATAATATGATTAAAGCAGTGACATTAAATTAACATTAAATTGTATGAATGCCAGCACTCTGTGCTTTGCTGAGCATAAAGCTGTATTTCTCTCAAAGCAGGGTTTACTATCACACCAGCAGCACAATACAGATAGAAAGACTAGACTTCTGTTGTGTCGACCAACCCTAACCACCCAATCCCCAAACACCCCTGCAATCCAATAAACAAATCGCCCAACCAACACCAAACGAACCAGCCGTGAACCGAACCATCTCGATTCCACAGCAGTAAAGTAAAACATGCTGTCTTGCCATGCTGCCTGAGCCTCGTCCCCCATCCATGTCCAGCATTGTGGACTCATTCAGGCTGTGTCTGAACACCACTCTGGTCTAGTTCTTCCCTTGTTTTCATCCACTTACACTTGAATTCTGCCCAGGGCCAAGCAGGCTTGAAAGCATGAGGGCAGCAGCAGCAGCAGTCAGAGCTACATTTAGGGCTTCCTCCACGACTCTGTCAATCCCTTATTCTGCTAATGGAGTCAGGAAGTATTCAGGGATTAAGTGCTCTCTCTCTCTCTCTCTCTCTCTCTCTCTCTCTCTCTCTCTCTCTCTCTCTCTCTCTCTCGCACGTTCGCTCTCTGGCTGTTGGCCTGGGTCTCCTCGTCGCCTGTTAGCCTGTGTTTCTAGCCTTAGGATGCTCTTATACCATGGCCAATTTAGATCATCCATTCAACCTGAGAGAGGGGAAGAAAAGGGTCGTGGAGGAGGAGATAAGAATAATGGCTGGGCGAGAGGGACGGCCGGGTCCGACAGAGCCATCCTAGCGGAAAGACGACCCAGACCGGGTATAATGTCTTCCTGCATTGCCTTGACTTCTTGTCGTCCTTCTCCTCCTGATATTATACCTCTACTACTCTCCACCACTACCCCCACCAAACTTAGTTTTTCTTTATTGAAAGCCATTTGAATGAATTCCCCTCTGGGTTTTTTGTTCTATAAATTTCAGCCAGGTTTCAGCCCTTTGAAAAGCCCTTTGAAACTCACTGCTGCTGTACCACTGGTGTTGGATGTGTGTGTGATGGAATACTTTATTTGCCTGCTCTTCTCAAACCAATGGTGTCTTTGATTCCCTGGACCACATACATATACATATATCAAATGTGAAGTCATTGCTATGCACGAACACAAGGTTGATATGCAGGTTGATATGCAGGATATGCAAAGTTGATATATATGTTGATAATTCATGGATCTTTATTTATGTATGTTTATTTTATAAGGGGGACCAGGACAAGTATGAGTGTACGGGTGGTTCCTGGCACATTAACATAGCGGATGAAATCATACCCCAAACAGCAAAAATAGATTTGCCCTAATAAACAGTATCTATACATACATACATTCATACGGACATATTAAGTGTGCATTTGTAAATCAGTATGTCGTGCTTACACCAGCATGTGATCAGCATGTTAGGATGTAAACCGATAGATCTCCTAATCTCCCTTGCCATTCAGCCTGATTAGTCCCATTCCAACCCCACCATCCCATCCTCTCGGTTTACCCCAAGCTCTGCTCCACCCTCCAGTATCCCCACCAGAGCAGCCCGGTGTTCCATCCACCCTTTCGGATCGCGTGCCAGGCTGCAGTTTCACAGGGAATGGAACCCCTTGTTGATCAAAGTTTTCAGACATGTCCAAACATGCTCCGCAAACCCCTCAAACGGGGGGGTTGGCATCGCGTCTCCCATGATGCACTATTGCATCATGGGAGGATAGGACGATCCAGAACAGCGACGCGACAACAAACAGCCGAGCTGCCGCTGATGGTGGCGCCCGACACTCCTCTCCTAGCTGCTGCCGCCGCTGCTGCTGCTGCTAGGGGGGGGGGGGGGGTATTTTTAGATCAATGGCAGGCTCTTCGAAGACAGAGGGGACCCACCAGCCCCACCAGCACCATCGCCACCCACACCCAGCGGTCCAGAAAGCTTTGTTCACTTTAACTCGTCCTTGCCGTGTCAGCGTTGCAGCTCGCTCTTTTAAAGGTTTGCAATGCTCGTGTTCTTTAGATTTGGCTTCCTCGCCTTTTTCTTTACTCCCCCATCCTCCCCCCCGCTTTTTCGCTCTCTCTCTCTCTCTCTCTCTCTCTTTTTGTTGGAACCCGCCCTTCTTGCGGTATAGCTCTCAATACTCTCCCACGAGCTGCGCATGCATAGACCTACATTTGTGCAGCGAGTCCTGTTTGAAGGCTTTCTCGGAATTGATATGCAGGTTTACTATTAATGAGCTGAGCTGCAGGGAATGACATCTTGTCATCATGTGCTTGTGTCTGTCGTAATGATCCTTGACCGGTGATTAAGTCAAAATCTGTCTCAACTCATAAACATGGTGATTCTCTTAGCAACAGCTGGATCAAATCAATTATGATCTAATTCATCGATTTCTCTCTCTCCGAAACTCTCCAGGCTGAACTAGGGAGCACTTGGGTGAGCACCGCTCACCCAAGGTTTTCATGGCCTCCCGACCATATACCGTACACCAGCCTCAGGACAAAACGCAATACTTCCTTAACTCATCGACCGACTGCCATACGTTGCTGCGGACATTCGAGATTCACGTTGTTCCAATTACAATGCAGCCTATATAAGGCGTACACATATAAATTGATCCGGTGAATTGCATCAGTGATCCCGTCTGTGGCCGTTCAAATATGACATAAAAACTGCATGTCTCACCGGCCCCCAGGCGTTGCTACGTTGACCAACCCTGTTCTGCTGGAGTCAGGGTTACCGTGATCACCGTTGAATCTCATTTACATGTGCAGGCCTTTGAATAAAGGGCGAGTAACTTCCCATCATGTAGCCACGCTTTTACGAGCAGCCCAGAGAGAGATGGGCTGATCTTCCCTCCTAAAGCAATGCCCTTGTATTGAGGTTGTAACTTTGATCAAGGTCCATGAACATATTTAGTAAACATGACAGGTTGTGGTGGGTAATATCATGGCTAAGACAGAGTGATGTCTACCCTGAACAAAGCACACCATTCCCACACACCAGACGTGCCACAGAGCGCCATGTAGCTGAATGGGAAGAAGTCAAGTCTGAAGATGAGATTTGAGGATGGTGCTACGATTTTGTTTTGAGCAGTGCTGGAAGTTATATTGCGGCGCAGTCGTCTCCCATTGGAAAAAATGGTTCAGAATGTATACAACGTGTGTCTGAGGGTGCATCTTGGGGGCTTGGTTCTCTCCCCGTAGTCTGCAGCCTACTTTTAGGCATTCTGGAGCAAGATTCCTAACCTTCAGTTGCTCCTTCATGACATGAACCTCAATCCACTGTAAGCACTACAGCTTACAGATGACACTAAGTTGCTCTGTTAAATGATACGACTGTAGCCTAAGATTCATGAATGCCATTATCGAATCAGGAAGTCATTATGTAACACTGATTCTTGATTTGTTTGGAGGCATTTTGTTGCAGTGTGATATATGGCTGCCATCTGCAGCTATGCTATCTGCATGTGTATTGTCGTTACTTATCTTTGCAAGCAATGGACTATGAGGGCAAATGAGTGGGGGTGTGATAAGGCCGGAAATTGAAATGTATCAGATGATTGGAAGATGTGTTCATTAATTAAAAGTTTCTTTGTCATCATTCTTAAGTTTGCAATTCCAAAGTAATACACTTTTATAACCTAAACCTCTTTCAAACTCATGTCCTCAATACAATTCAATTAGGTTCCTAATCAATGATGTCATTTCAGTCACTTTTTTCTAACAGCTAGGACTTCAATAAACAGCCGCAAGAGACAAGAATGTTTTTCTAATTAAAATACAAAAATGAATGAAAAAATTGTTTGTCGCAAAGTTTCTTGTAATTACCTAACAAGTTTGGCGGCTCCAACACGAAAGGCCCTGTTGCCACTGTTGTTTCCGTCTTCAGGGCCTTGAGTCTCATGTGCTCTAAAGACTCCCCCTGGGTGACCAGTGACTCCACGAATGGACCGCTCCATGATGGATGGGTGTCGTCTGTGAATATAGTTCCGTTGATCCAGTTCATATTTTCAATGGAAGCAGAATAATTAACTGAAAGACGTTCATGGCTGAACGGGTGCAGTTTAAGAAGCCCCATTTATATTTCCTTCTCTTCCATTATCTCCCGTTTGAACGGCTCCTTGGCTGATTGAGATGCCAGGGCTCTTCATAGAGGCGTTGGAGAAGAAAAAGAGAGTTGATTATTATTTGGAACGTTTTGATAGATTTGCTGCCATATTTTTCCGTTTAGCTTTTGATAAATTTGGCACTCGTTTTTTGTAAGCCTCACACTGATATTAAACTAAATCAGACTATTGTATCCTGATGGATAATCTTTCAAGCAAGCTCAGGTCTCATGAGTGTTTTATTTGATTTCTAAAAAGAAATGTGATGAAAAAATGTTTACGTCCATTTTGTACATTCTACAAGATGCTGCTAATAGTATATTGAATATTCTCATATTTCTTGGATTTTTTCTTTGTTTTTAGGGGGGGGGGGGGGGGGGGTTGTTTTTTTTCATCATACCAAAACAAAGATACATCAATTCATTCTTATTTTTTTCATTAATTCCTTCACATTTGTTGTTTGTAGCTATACACATTTACAGGCAATTTTATGGAGAATTTAACATATCTTCTAGCAAAGAATTAGTTTGTGTTTTGGGAATACACTCAATAATTGACAAAAGAATGTTCCTTGGGTGGAAAATATCATTGCCATGGAGTTTGTTTAATTGCAAAAAATGTGATTTGAGGAAACAAGGAAAGGTGAAGGAACGGCAAATAACCGAATGAACCACATTTCTAGTTTATAATTGAAAGATGAATTGACTCCCCTCAGAACCCAGAGGTCCTCATCTTAATTAATTGGTTTCCTTTTACCAAGAAATACATTAATTGCTATGTAGTGGATGAAATGCATTGACTTCCATATGAAAGTATGCATATTGTGCACACTTTAGGTCCATGTGCTGTTCTTACATCAACACCTGTAGACTGTACACGTCAAACGTTTTTGATAGTTGTTCATGTTGTGCAGCTTGAACCCTACCTTCCTGTATTGAAACTGTAAGTAGACCAAACTCCACCAAGTTTGCTGTAAATTAGATTCAAGAGCTATAATTTGAGTGTCATTTTTAGGAAATGCCATAGCCATCTGTCTGCTACCAGTGGGTGAAATGCTCCGTGAGAATATCAGTTCCGGTTCACTGCGCCTGCCTTTCGCTACAATTCTGCCTGCTCCTGCCTCATTTCTGATCAATCAGACCCTCTCTTCTCTGATTGGTCCGGGGAATCAACGTCGCCTGTCAATCACATTTGTTCCCACGCCATTATAAAAGCTCCATGGGAGGCGTGAACTCACCACTCATCAACAGTGTAGAAGTGAAGGGATTAGGGAGCAGAGAGGGAAGGTTTATTTTGTGGGGATGTTGTTTATTTTCAAGATCTTGCTCCCTTGCTCACTCACTCTCTCTCTCTTCTCTCTCTCTCTCTCTCTCTCTCTCTCTCTCTCTCTCTCTCTCTCTCTCTCTCTCTCTCTCTCTCTCTCTCTGTCTTTACAACTCTCACATCTCACCTGCAGCAGCTTGATGGGACGCGGCCCGTCGTCTGGGGGATTCTCCCGTACAGGCACAGACGGAGCACTTTAAGCCCAGTAGCTGTCCGTCATCGCTCTCCTTCCCTAATTGACAGAACACTCTGTCAAACGCACGCACACAATCACCGTCGCCAGGTCCTGCGGACGACACCCACATTAGCGGCGTATTAAAGATTCCTTCAGCTGAAACTACATAAATTATACATAATGAAATCCAATTAACATTTCTGCTGTGATAATTAAGTACATTAAAGGAAGCCAGGGCCTGTGGAGAGAATAAAGCCCAGCTGGATAGACTGGTGGGGGAGGAGCGGAGAGGAGTGGGCGGGAGGGTGGCGACGGTGGTTTGGGGTGGCTAGCTACCGAGAGCTCTCTTGCTCGCTCTCTCTCTCTCTCTCTCTCTCTCACTCTCACCTGCTCTCTCTCTCTCTCTCTCTCTCTCTCTCTCTCTCTCTCTCTCTTTCTTGGTCTCTAACTCTCTCTCTCTTTCTTGGTCTCTAACTCTCTCTCTCTCTGTCTCTCTCTCTCTCTCTCTCTCGGTCTCTCTCTCTCTCTGTCTCTGACACCCTCTGCTCCGATGTTTACAGAACAATTAACACAGGCGCACACAAGCTCTCAATCATGATTCTGGATGCCAGGATGGAAGGGAATATTAAGTGTGGGGGTGGGGGGAGATAATGGAGTTGATTGCTAAATGGTTTGGGTCTTTTAATCATCCCCCCCACACACACACACACACACGCACACACACATACACACCTCCCACCCATCAGCCAATCAGGGACAAGAGAGATGAGGTTAAAACATACCATAATAAGGTTGTATTGATTCATTTATAATTTGATGAATGAATGGTTCAGTCGTGCATGATTGTTTGAATGTCATGGAAGTGCATTATTTCAGGAACTTACTTCTATGAAATGACTTCCTTAATGACTTACTTACATACTTACTTACTAAAAATTGTAGTAAAAGTAACAAATCTAATTCATTTTAACCCAACACTTTAAGTTCATGTTTGGTGAAGTGTTTCCATTAAGTGAAGTGTTTAGCATTAAGTTAATACAGGCCACAGAAAGTTAATAGTATTAATAGATGCAAGAAGAATGCTATACACCACTATGAACTGAGAGTTGAAGGAGCTGTGATCAGAAAGGGGGTCTCGCTGTAGCTACGGTTCTCTGATCCCCCACTAGGAGCAGTCTCACTGTGGGAGCTCTTAAAAACAATCCAGAGGTGAAGAATATATCTAAATATGCCAACACGACCAGCCAATCGTCTGTGGTTCTCTAATTGGATGTTTTCCTTCCTCTCCACTGTCATTGCCAGTTAGTGAGTGCACACTGGCAGCCCTGCATCAACCAGGTGGGTGTTCCATGCTGTTAGTGGATGAGGTGTGATACTGCCCCCACAAAGACAACATTTACTATGTTCTCACATTTCCCTAATTTTCTGTCTTGGGATTAATGCAGCACAGCTTCCTGGGTTCCTTTAGAAACGCTTTGAAGGTAATTCATTATAATTAAAATAAACGTACTCTGGCATCTGATATCTAGCTCCATAGCTATCTAGTGTTATAGTTAACTAGTACTATAGATATATATCACTTTAGCTTTATAAAGCTAAATCTATCTATCCCTATAGAGATCTAGGGCTATAGCTGTCTTGCAGCACTATAGCTTTGTAGCACTAAAGCTGATCGCTATAGATATATAGCACTGTAGCTATCTAACAATATAACTTTGATATCTAGCACTATTGCTATCTAGTGCTATAGAGATCTTGTGGTATAGATTTCTAGCACTATAGAGATTTACTGCTATAGCTATGTAGTGCTATAGCTATCTAACGCTATAGCTATCTAGCGCTATAGCTATCTAGCACTATAAATATTTAGCACTATAGCTATCCACAGCTTGGTGGGTCCGCGACATCTTAGTGATTACATCGGCTAAAAGCTACCGGTTTATTTACTGCTTAGATCAGCCGGGCAGCGATAACACCAGATAGAGACACAAGACAAGTCACTGGGCCATATCTTGTCCCTCCATTAGGAGCAGGAAAGAGAGAGAGAGGGAGAGAGGAACAAGGAATGGATGGAAGGAAAAGAGTGGGGAGAAGGCTGGAAGGAATGAGGAAAGGAGCAAGGGAGACGGGAAGGAAGGATGGAAGGCAGAGGGAATGTAGGCTTGGAAGGAGAGAGGTAGGGAGGGAGGAAGAAGGGCAAGTAGGGCCTAATAAAGGCAGAAAACAGTTTTCAAGGTAGTCATTTTTGTGAGGCGCATGTTTTGGAAAAATTGGCATTCAGTGTGCAAACCGGCAGTAAAAAAGTTAATAATTGATGTTAAAATATGTTCCATTAGGGAGATGATGGGATAAGCTGTGGGTGAAATCGATTAATTAACAACGGAATCAGATGAAGCCGCCAGACGCCTTGCTTTTTGTTGCCCCGCGACATCTGCTTTGATTGAATCAGGGCCGGGGAAGCCAGAACGCATCGCTGGCGGCCCTTTGATCCCAGTGCTGAATAGAGCTTTAATGAAGTGACTGCCTCGCAGCCGCACCAGTCTCATTGTGCCTCAGAAAAAGAGTGATTAAGTCAACTGTAGGCAGGGGCGAGAGGGAGGGTGGTGGGGGGGGGGGTTAGAGGGGTCAGAATGGTGGCGTTCTTTAAAGAAGAAAATGGTTTGTGTCCCAGCCGTGAATTGGATTTGTATTTCTGCCTCTGTCCATGGTGCTGAAAGGGCTCTAGATGCTGGGAATGGAGAGAGAGAGAGTGAGACTGTGTTCCAAAACCCGAAACCCATGTCCTCCTTGCTCGTTGCTTGTTCACTGTAACTTTGAGGAGGCAAGCAGTAGCAGTTAGCGGTCGAGCAGTGTGGAAATGAGACCACTGTGTTGCCTCAGCTCCATTAGAGGCCATCTCCGAAGCACTTCCTGTGTTACACTAATGTGTCCTTGGTCAGGAGCTTCTTCTTTGGTCGCTTCAGGCTGCTTCTCTATCTATGTATTGGATAGGTGGGTACGATCGAGTAGAACGTTGGAAGATTCATGAAGCGAAAGCAATCAAATCGCTCAATATTGACTATTGGAATGCTGCCAGAGAGGGGCACATAGGCAAGGGGGAGTGGTTAAAAAGCCACACGGAGTGTGGCAGTTTTCGACCAATGAACAGCAGCGTCTTGATTGTTGGCAGTTGGCCTCTGGTCTTTTTTAGTTCAATGGGGAAATATGAACTGGAATGTTCTTCTCTCTGTTCTGCTCTATCTCTCTCTCTCTCTTGCTCTCTCTATCTCTCTCTCTTTGTGTCACTGCATTTCAGTGACCACATTTGATAGATGCCATTAGGAAGATAGGGTTAAGATATGTTATGCTGAATGAAGGATCTCTTTACCATGATGTGAGGCTTATATTGATCTCCATCTCAGTCAGCTTTATGTTCAGACATTTACTATTGAAGCTCTGAACAAGAACATCTCTGAACAAAATCTCCATACAAGCAGCACCATAGGGGCAGTGAGGGGGAGGGAGACATGGCAAGGGCTTGCAAGTGATTTAGGAGCGGGTAAGTGTGTGCATGCATTAAGTCGCATCCTGAGGGCGGAGTGACTTGTGCGTGAAATATTGGTGTCCATCAAATTACATATACTCATAAATTATACTTTTCTCTTCCGTGTTTCTGCATTTATATGTTAATCCGGTTGTGTGTCTGTGTGTGTGCACATGTATGTGTGTAGGACTATGGGTCAGTGCGGATGTGTTTGCAGTGTGTAACGCAGGGAGGAGGAGAATGCATTATGCAACACTAACAATGGCCAAGCACCTCTTTTATTAAACTCTTACCGTCTTGCGATGCCCTGCATGTACAACATGGTTCTCGCACGCACATCCTGTCATTTATTGATGGGTGGGAATAGTCCAATGGTTTTGTTTACATTGCTGTGAAGCTGTGTAGTCGTGCGCATTCCTATTTGATTAGAGAACATGGAATGAGTTGGATTGATAAGGACAGAGTGAAAGCACACCATACCACGTAACCATATGGCCATGGTAAAGTAAGGATACATTATGTGCTATGGGATAGTGTGGTTTATTGTATGGTATTGTATAGTGTAGCATGGCATGGTGTTGTGTTAGGATATTTATAGTATGGTGTGGTATTGGTATAGTGTGGAATGGAAGGTTTGGTTACAGTACATGGTTTGGTGTGGCATGGGGTGAAATGGTACAGTATGTTGTGGTAAATGGGGGGGGGGAAGCCATAGTTAGGGAAAAATGATGTGGACACATTACCAGATTACCAAATGTGAAAATGATATTGATAACAAATATATTAGTGAAGCCAGGAGAGACGTCAACGATTGCTTCTATCACCCAGACTGGTATTATCCACTGGTATTAGACACACAACAACATATTCTATAAGGAAGGAATAATAATAATAAGGAATAATACATTATTTTACAAGTCCAATTCGAACCCACAGAACAACAGTGCCTCGTCATCCCATATAGAGCTGGCTCTGAATCCATGGCACTGTTTCCCTACCAGCCCAGGACTCGGGCAGACGGTCCTCGCTCTGCACACGCCAAGCAGGGGTCTCTCTCTCCTCCTCTCTTAAAGTATGTTCCTTCTGGCGACTCTGTGTCATGCAGGGTCCAGACTAGAACACACATATTTCCTCTCTGCTGGCGTGAGTGGCATTGCATCCTGGGTAAGGAGCAGGAGTTGCTGTGGTTGGGATTGGCGCCGGGTCTGGTTTCCATGGAGATTGAAAAAGTGAAGAGAGGGAGTAGCTTTTGCTGTTGCTGGTCTTATTGTGTGGTGGTGGTAGAGGATTACTGGTAGTAGTAATGGTAGTGGGGGTAGAGGGCCAGTCGTAGTCGTGGAAGTGGTAGTGGAGGTAAAGGAGTAGTAGTGAGAGGGGTGGTAGAGGAGTAGTTTTAGTAGTGATAGTAGTGGTAGTGGTGGTAGAGGAGTAGTGGTGGTAGTGGAGTGGTAGTGGTAGAGGAGCAGTAGTAGTGGTAGTGGTGGTAGAGGAGTGGTAGTGGTAGTGGAATAGTAGTGGTAGTGGTAGTGGTGATAGAGGAGTAGTGGTGGTAGTGATAGTGGTGGTAGAGGAGGAGAAGTAGTGGTAGTGGTGGTAGAGGAGTAGTAGTGGTAGTGGAGTAGAAGTGGTAGTGGTAGTGGTGATAGTGATAGTGGTGGTAGAGTAGTAGTAGTAGTAGTAGGAGTAATAGTAGTGGTGATATTGAGTGGGAGATGATGGCGGTGGAGTGTGGCATGGGACTGAAGGAGGAGCAGGTGGTGGTGTAACTGGATGACGAGGTGGTGGAGCCGGTGGAGGAGGAGGCGCTGGAGATGGAGGTGGTGGAGTTGATGAAGGAGGAGGTGGAGTGGGTGGGTGGGCTCGTCTAATAGGCACATGCCACACGCTGGGCCTCAACACTCACAGGCTGGTGCGTGGGCTCCTTCCACAAAGAGTGAAGGACACACTGACACTGTGTCTCTCTCTCTCTCTCTCTCTCTCTCTCTCTCTCTCTCTCTCTCTCTCTCTCTCTCTCTCTCTCTCTCTCTCTCTCTGTGTCTCGTTCCTCATCTTAATTCGATAACATCAAATAATAATTGCCATTCCCAAATTCACTTGTTACAGCAGTTTTGGAGTCAAAAGTACAGGAAGAGGGATAAATCAAAGACAAAATAAAAAATGAAAAAGGAATAAAACAGAATAAAATATAGATGAAGGCTTTGTACACTTTCTTCAATAATTCTCACTCTTTCTCCCTCAGTTTCTCAGTACAAGTTGTAAATCTTACTGTAATTTGTCTCCCATCTTTGCCTCTCTCTCAGACACACATCCAAACACTGTCATTTCTTCCCATGTTTCTGCTCCTTCCCGGCCAACTCTCTCCCGTCTTCCACGCCTCCTCCTCTTGCTTTCTGGAGTCCCCAGGACAGCCTGTTCCTCTCTTCCTCCTCCCCCCCCCTCTCCCCCTTCTCCATCCACCACCCTAACCCCTCTGTTTTTGTACCGGTACTCTTGGGCTGTGTGGTTGGCAGGTCCTTGTTGGAGAATATCTCCGGCCCTCCGAAGCTGTCAGCAGTGTTACCATTGTATTTACTCTGCAGAAAGTTTCATTCAACACTTGCTTTCCTCGCAAATAGTTTTGTGTGCGCGGTGGATTATTATTTTTTTTTATGTTTGATTTATTTACACGGTTTCTACACCTTATTATGCTTTACCTTATTATATATGACGTTTTTCAAAACAGATGTGTCGTCTAATGCGTTAAAATTAAAGAACCCTATAGAGGGAGGGTATGTTCTACTAACAAGAGCACTTGTTATGCGCTACACAGGTACAGCGCCTTGTTCTTCCCAAGGGTGCTTCCAGTTTATGTACTGTGTATCAGCGGTCGAGCATATAGGCACTGCCTATTTAGGTGCATTGTATAAGTACTGCGATAGGGAGTTGGAAGCCTCTTAAGGAGAAGGATATTCAGATTCAGATTCAGATTCAGACAACTTTATTTTATATATGTGTTTAGTTGAGGACGTGGGAGCCATCTGCCTACGCACCGCCCCCAGCCTTGCTTCTATCTGACAGCATGGACTAATAACAACAGCGGCTTTGATACTGCTCACTCTCCTATTCATCTCGAATGGACTACTTCACATAGCGCATGGCCACCGTCAATGTGCTTACAGCGATGGAGAAACATGAAGTGCAGTGGTTATGGTGTCTGACTCAGACGAACGGTTCTGGCTAGTCTACCTGTGCACATCATTGGGCAAGATGCCAAGCCCTTAGTTACTCATGAATGGTCTAAAAATAATTTAATTGTGGGTTACTTTGGGTTAGGGTTTTTGTTCTTTCTTCTTTGATAATAGACACCCATCCTACGTCAGAGCACCCATCAACCAACCAGGAAGATGGTTGCGTGTTATTGGCAGACAATCATGGCTGTCCAGAACGAATGGAGGCTGTAGCTTCGACAACGGTTTGCAATCGACCGCTCTGAAAGCCTTTCTGTGCGCACCGTGGATTTCCGCGGCTCAGCAGTCATTTGTTTGGAAGGTTATTTGGCCCGGACGTCAAAGGAAATCACACATTTCCCACATCTATCCGCCCTCCCATATCCCTAGCAAAGAAAAAAAAAAAAAAACACCAAAATCTCCACCACCACCCTTTCCCGTAACTCACTGCATCACTGGGATCCTTCTACACCACCACCACCACCACCACCACCAGCACCACCAGTCTCTCCCTGGAAGCAGGAGGGAGGGCCGGGTGATGGATGTCGAAGGCAGCGGCGGTCCCACAGCAATTAGCTCTTCTGCTGCAAGAAGCGGGCCTGTCAGGGTGATGGAATCTGCTCGCCGCCGCAGTCCGTCACCGGGGCCAGCGGCGGGCGCCAGACAAATGCCCCTTCTTTGTGTGTGCGCGTGCGTCTCTGTATGTTAGTGTGTGTGCGTGTGTGTGTGTGTGTGTGTGTGTGTGTGTGTGTGGGTCTGCATTTTGCTTTGCCTGTTTGTTTGGCCCTTGATGGTGGAGCAGCATGCCGAGACCTCCGAGGTGGGATACCGAGATGGAGAGCCAATGAGAGGCCGGGATGGAGTCTTTGTGGAGGGGTGTGGGAGGGGGGGGGGGTGGGGGGTGTGGAGGTGTGTTGTGTATTGATTCGGGAGCGCCGGCGGGCCGGGGGAAGGGGCCGGCCGGGTCAAGCCGTCTGGAGCGCCGATCCGTGCGGGAATGAGGAGTTGTGATTTGGAGGTTGATTTTGAGGAGTAATTAAGTGAATGAATTCAGATGGACTGTGTCAGTGTATCATCATGGCTGTGAGCTCTGCGTGGAAATAATGAAAGTAAAAAGATCAAACGATAAAGAGATGCAGGGCAAGTTTTCTCATTAAATTAAAAGTCAAGTCGAATCAAACTTTCTAAATACAAAATATGACATATTGGATGCTCTTTTTCGTTGCAATCTTCTGAGGACAGGAAATCACCCTTTGGCCACACTGCTATCAAGTCCAGGCGGCATGACTTGTTAAATTAATGAAAACTCACGGAGTGAACACTTTTCTTTCACCGGAGGAGGGGGGGGGGATCTCATTGGCTCACAAGGATCTCCACCGCAGGCACTGAGTTTGGACAACCTGATCTCACAGAAATGCGTGAAATGACCACGAACACCTAGTACCAGATTCCGTGCTCCTTTTCTTGTTAAAATTACGTGAAAAGGAGCACGGAAACAGTCTCCACTGAAAGCCAATGAGTCCAAATTCCGTGAGATGGCCACGCAAACCGTGTCGTGGTGGATGCACGCATTTTCAGCTTCAAAGACGTCACGCTGTGGGTGGTGTTTCAGATCCCGGAAGTGCAAATGTAGACTAATTGATATTGTTAAAAAAGATCGGATTATTAGCCATAACGCTGTAACCATCCAAGACAGACTGTGTAACGATGGTATGTGCTTCTTTCGAGTCCAAAAGCCCCGTGTAATATCAACTTCATTTTAAGAAAACACATTTTATTGTCAATGTCATATCACGGAGAAGCACTACATTACCCATAATCCTCATGTTTATCTGTGACCAGCAAATACAAATAAAACAAATTGAGCTTTCATCATATTTTCTTAGTAACTAAAATGTCCTTTTTGTTTTCCACATTGAATTTTCATTTTTAATTCAATGAGTGAAATTTTCTTTTCTTTTTTTAAATCTGAAAAACACCGGCGTTGCCTGTCGCCTTGGTAACGCCGGCGTATCCCCCAAAGGAAACACACACACACGCACGCACACACACACACACACACGCACGCACGCACGCACGCACGCACACACACACACACACACACAATGCATTTCGCTGCTACAACAACAACAAAAATACAAAAATATAAATTAATATAAATTAATACAAAAATAATTATTAATTAATATTAATAATAACTCTAATATTATTACTTTCAAAACATTGGCCAAAATTAAACACAGAGCTGCCAACTCTCAGGGTTTGACCGTGTGACACGCGCCTTTGCCTGCTTACACACACACGCACACACGCCACACATCCAATTTCTCACGGCAAAAAAAAACAAAAACACGCGTCCGTCCACCCCCCGTCCACCCCCTCAACAATCCTGATCGCCCCTCAACAATCCCGATCGTCCCCCCCCCCTTAAATAAATAAATACATATATAAATATGTAGGGCAGGCAGCTATAACGCTATGGTTCCCATCGACCACACGACCTGGCCATTATTTAATTTTCTGTTTTATATATTAGTAGGCTATAGGCTATTATTATCCCGAAAATATTGATTCTAGGTTCCACGTTGCAAACGATTTCATGAGTTCAAACATAAACATTCATTGTAACATAACATTCATTCATAGATCGGCTCCAAACCACGTTAACGACGTTAAGCCACCAGAGTGGTGGTGACGTTATATTATTCGCGTCGACAGCAGCGAACAGCTGTAGTTCACAAAGTGGCCTCACACAAAACCTAACATTATCAAACTTCTTCTCGAACATTTTTAGTTTTCTTGGCATGAAAAATTATCATTTAAATCCACAAACAACATATGTGTAATCCAGGGCATATAAAGACTGGGACTCGAAAATAATTACTTTCTCTCCATTGAAACCCATTCATATTTTTCGATCCCATAGGTCGGGCTCTACCTGAAGGGGCGTGACTTCGCCACTCTATAGAGAAGAGCCGTGTAATAAATAAATCAATAAATGTATTTATTTATTTATTATATACGGAGACTTCCTTGAAGCAAGGAGGATGGTCAATAGTCAGATACAGATCTTGTTATAACGATAATTGAATAAAAGCTATGGTCTACTTATAATATTATAACTAAATAATTGTATATTTATATATATATATATATGATATATAATATATATTGTAAACCTCATAGGCATATAAAGACTGGGACCAGAAAATAATTACTTTCTCTCCATTGAAGCCCATTCATATTTTTCGATTTCAGAGGTCCCGTGGGCTCTACCGGAAGGGGCGTGACTTCGCCACTCTATTAAACTTACTCATACGTTATGGTCATAGGCTGGCGCCAGACTAAACAGCGCCTCCACGAGTGCCGCCGAGGTAATGACACCCCAGTTGTGAGGGGACATCAATGAACTTTGTTTTGACAATAAAATGTCTGCTGACTTCAGTGGCCATTAGACCTTCAGCCAGGGTGCATCTTGGGATTACTCTGTGAAAATTGTGGGTCTCTGGGAAAAAGCCAGCCCTAACCCTAACCCTAACCCTAACCCTAACCCTAAACCTCAGACCCCCCCCCTCCATGCCCTTGGCGTCCGACCGGGCCAAGTTTCGGTGTGGGGGTCCCAGTTATGCCCTAGAATAAGGTATTCAAGTTTCAGGGCGGTAGGACCTTCCTATCTCAAAAACTGTCTTTCCACCACATTCTGACGCACTAGGTCTTACAGGCAACACTTCTGAGAGGCTTTGTCCAAATAACAGTCCATTTCGGAAAACTTTTTTTCTCTAAGGGCTAGAAATCCAAATCTCGGATATGTCGTTCTCGGGACCCCGGGAAGTGTGCGTGTACATTTTGGAATCTCTAGCTTGCTCGAAAAGGTGGGAAAAGGGGCGTGACCTCCAACAGTAGAGTAAATGTACATAAGACAGAGGTTAGTTTCTAGTCCCCATTTTTTGTGGGATGGACGTGTACATTTGTGGCTTAAGGTGTGTAGACACAGCTGGTGTGTCTACAAGTGAAGTCTGGGGTCAAAAGGTCAAAAGGAGCCGGCACCACGCCGCTTATGAGATAACAAAAAGTTAATGTGCATTTCTCTCATAACTTTTTGTCATTATTAAAGTGACGCCTGATTCTCAGATATGCATGTTGGATGGCTATTGGATGGGTGTAGGTCTGGGGAGAACTTCAGGCCAAAATCTTGCAAGCGAGCCGGTGAGGTGCAACAAGATGGAGCACTTGCTGAGTTATTTCTTGTAGGGCTGCACCCCTAGGTTGATAATGATATGTGTCCTTTGAGACCCCCTTTGATATAATATAGCTTACTTGTTAATGTCCTCGACTCAGTCACCTATTGCATCATTTCCTTTAAGGCTTCGGCCTCCTAATAGATCATTTCATATATATGAAACCACCACTGGGACCTGACCTGGCAACAATTTTCCATATCCATATGGGGATGGGGGGGGGGGTGGTTCTTGTGGACAGTAGGGGTGTACACTAGACATAGGAAGCACACTCAGGAGGAGGAATGACCTCTCAGTGAGAGGTCATTCTCACACATATTTAATGAATTGTTTCAAATAACCCTGCCTCGTTAAAGCTTCATTAAAAAGTAACATATTAATTACAAGTCTAAACTGCAGATAATATAAACATATTTCAAGGTTTCCTTTTGAAGGAAATCTTGGAATATCTGTCTATTTCCTAACCAGCGGGTAAAAGCCAACGTTTACGACAAAAACAACCCACTTGACGGCAGCACCGTTGCCGCCATGTAAGGAGCAGAGGGGGCTGGCAACCATAGCAACCATGAGAGTCACGTGCGTATCACATGTTTAAAGCCGTTATTGTATTTAATTAATTAAATATTAAAATATATATTATATATATCATATATATAAATATACAATTATTTAGTTATAATATTATAAGTACCATATTATAAGGACCATAGCTTTTATTCAATTATCGTTATAACAAGATCTGTATCTGACCATTGACCATCCTCCTTGCTTCGAGGAAGTCTGGTGGTCTCCGTATATAATAAATAAATAAATAAATACATTTATTGATTTATT
>NC_140279.1:13382557-13401485 GCF_964030765.1 Micromesistius poutassou | reverse complement strand
CCATAACGCTGTAACCATCCAAGACAGACTGTGTAACGATGGTATGTGCTTCTTTCGAGTCCAAAAGCCCCGTGTAATATCAACTTCATTTTAAGAAAACACATTTTATTGTCAATGTCATATCACGGAGAAGCACTACATTACCCATAATCCTCATGTTTATCTGTGACCAGCAAATACAAATAAAACAAATTGAGCTTTCATCATATTTTCTTAGTAACTAAAATGTCCTTTTTGTTTTCCACATTGAATTTTCATTTTTAATTCAATGAGTGAAATTTTCTTTTCTTTTTTTAAATCTGAAAAACACCGGCGTTGCCTGTCGCCTTGGTAACGCCGGCGTATCCCCCAAAGGAAACACACACACACGCACGCACACACACACACGCACGCACGCACGCACGCACACACACACACACACACACACAATGCATTTCGCTGCTACAACAACAAAAAAATACAAAAATATAAATTAATATAAATTAATACAAAAATAATTATTAATTAATATTAATAATAACTCTAATATTATTACTTTCAAAACATTGGCCAAAATTAAACACAGAGCTGCCAACTCTCAGGGTTTGACCGTGTGACACGCGCCTTTGCCTGCTTACACACACACGCACACACGCCACACATCCAATTTCTCACGGCAAAAAAAAACAAAAACACGCGTCCGTCCACCCCCCGTCCACCCCCTCAACAATCCTGATCGCCCCTCAACAATCCCGATCGTCCCCCCCCCCCCCCCCCCCCCCCCTTAAATAAATAAATACATATATAAATATGTAGGGCAGGCAGCTATAACGCTATGGTTCCCATCGACCACACGACCTGGCCATTATTTAATTTTCTGTTTTATATATTAGTAGGCTATAGGCTATTATTATCCCGAAAATATTGATTCTAGGTTCTACGTTGCAAACTATTTCATGAGTTCAAACATAAACATTCATTGTAACATAACATTCATTCATAGATCGGCTCCAAACCACGTTAACGACGTTAAGCCACCAGAGTGGTGGTGACGTTATATTATTCGCGTCGACAGCAGCGAACAGCTGTAGTTCACAAAGTGGCCTCACACAAAACCTAACATTATCAAACTTCTTCTCGAACATTTTTAGTTTTCTTGGCATGAAAAATTATCATTTAAATCCACAAACAACATATGTGTAATCCAGGGCATATAAAGACTGGGACTCGAAAATAATTACTTTCTCTCCATTGAAACCCATTCATATTTTTCGATCCCATAGGTCGGGCTCTACCTGAAGGGGCGTGACTTCGCCACTCTATAGAGAAGAGCCGTGTAATAAATAAATCAATAAATGTATTTATTTATTTATTATATACGGAGACTTCCTTGAAGCAAGGAGGATGGTCAATGGTCAGATACAGATCTTGTTATAACGATAATTGAATAAAAGCTATGGTCTACTTATAATATTATAACTAAATAATTGTATATTTATATATATATATATGATATATAATATATATTGTAAACCTCATAGGCATATAAAGACTGGGACCAGAAAATAATTACTTTCTCTCCATTGAAGCCCATTCATATTTTTCGATTTCAGAGGTCCCGTGGGCTCTACCGGAAGGGGCGTGACTTCGCCACTCTATTAAACTTACTCATACGTTATGGTCATAGGCTGGCGCCAGACTAAACAGCGCCTCCATGAGTGCCGCCGAGGTAATGACACCCCAGTTGTGAGGGGACATCAATGAACTTTGTTTTGACAATAAAATGTCTGCTGACTTCAGTGGCCATTAGACCTTCAGCCAGGGTGCATCTTGGGATTACTCTGTGAAAATTGTGGGTCTCTGGGAAAAAGCCAGCCCTAACCCTAACCCTAACCCTAACCCTAACCCTAACCCTAAACCTCAGACCCCCCCCCTCCATGCCCTTGGCGTCCGACCGGGCCAAGTTTCGGTGTGGGGGTCCCAGTTATGCCCTAGAATAAGGTATTCAAGTTTCAGGGCGGTAGGACCTTCCTATCTCAAAAACTGTCTTTCCACCACATTCTGACGCACTAGGTCTTACAGGCAACACTTCTGAGAGGCTTTGTCCAAATAACAGTCCATTTCGGAAAACTTTTTTTCTCTAAGGGCTAGAAATCCAAATCTCGGATATGTCGTTCTCGGGACCCCGGGAAGTGTGCGTGTACATTTTGGAATCTCTAGCTTGCTCGAAAAGGTGGGAAAAGGGGCGTGACCTCCAACAGTAGAGTAAATGTACATAAGACAGAGGTTAGTTTCTAGTCCCCATTTTTTGTGGGATGGACGTGTACATTTGTGGCTTAAGGTGTGTAGACACAGCTGGTGTGTCTACAAGTGAAGTCTGGGGTCAAAAGGTCAAAAGGAGCCGGCACCACGCCGCTTATGAGATAACAAAAAGTTAATGTGCATTTCTCTCATAACTTTTTGTCATTATTAAAGTGACGCCTGATTCTCAGATATGCATGTTGGATGGCTATTGGATGGGTGTAGGTCTGGGGAGAACTTCAGGCCAAAATCTTGCAAGCGAGCCGGTGAGGTGCAACAAGATGGAGCACTTGCTGAGTTATTTCTTGTAGGGCTGCACCCCTAGGTTGATAATGATATGTGTCCTTTGAGACCCCCTTTGATATAATATAGCTTACTTGTTAATGTCCTCGACTCAGTCACCTATTGCATCATTTCCTTTAAGGCTTCGGCCTCCTAATAGATCATTTCATATATATGAAACCACCACTGGGACCTGACCTGGCAACAATTTTCCATATCCATATGGGGATGGGGGGGGGGTGGTTCTTGTGGACAGTAGGGGTGTACACTAGACATAGGAAGCACACTCAGGAGGAGGAATGACCTCTCAGTGAGAGGTCATTCTCACACATATTTAATGAATTGTTTCAAATAACCCTGCCTCGTTAAAGCTTCATTAAAAAGTAACATATTAATTACAAGTCTAAACTGCAGATAATATAAACATATTTCAAGGTTTCCTTTTGAAGGAAATCTTGGAATATCTGTCTATTTCCTAACCAGCGGGTAAAAGCCAACGTTTACGACAAAAACAACCCACTTGACGGCAGCACCGTTGCCGCCATGTAAGGAGCAGAGGGGGCTGGCAACCATAGCAACCATGAGAGTCACGTGCGTATCACATGTTTAAAGCCGTTATTGTATTTAATTAATTAAATATTAAAATATATATTATATATATCATATATATAAATATACAATTATTTAGTTATAATATTATAAGTACCATATTATAAGGACCATAGCTTTTATTCAATTATCGTTATAACAAGATCTGTATCTGACCATTGACCATCCTCCTTGCTTCGAGGAAGTCTGGTGGTCTCCGTATATAATAAATAAATAAATAAATACATTTATTGATTTATTTATTACACGGCTCTTCTCTATAGAGTGGCGAAGTCACGCCCCTTCAGGTAGAGCCCATGGGACCTATGGGATCGAAAAATATGAATGGGTTTCAATGGAGAGAAAGTAATTATTTTCGAGTCCCAGTCTTTATATGCCCTGGATTACACATATGTTGTTTGTGGATTTAAATGATAATTTTTCATGCCAAGAAAACTAAAAATGTTCGAGAAGAAGTTTGATAATGTTAGGTTTTGTGTGAGGCCACTTTGTGAACTACAGCTGTTCGCTGCTGTCGACGCGAATAATATAACGTCACCACCACTCTGGTGGCTTAACGTCGTTAACGTGGTTTGGAGCCGATCTATGAATGAATGTTATGTTACAATGAATGTTTATGTTTGAACTCATGAAATCGTTTGCAACGTGGAACCTAGAATCAATATTTTCGGGATAATAATAGCCTATAGCCTACTAATATATAAAACAGAAAATTAAATAATGGCCAGGTCGTGTGGTCGATGGGAACCATAGCGTTATAGCTGCCTGCCCTACATATTTATATATGTATTTATTTATTTAAGGGGGGGGGGGGGGGGGGGGGGGACGATCGGGATTGTTGAGGGGGTGGACGGGGGGTGGACGGACGCGTGTTTTTGTTTTTTTTTGCCGTGAGAAATTGGATGTGTGGCGTGTGTGCGTGTGTGTGTAAGCAGGCAAAGGCGCGTGTCACACGGTCAAACCCTGAGAGTTGGCAGCTCTGTGTTTAATTTTGGCCAATGTTTTGAAAGTAATAATATTAGAGTTATTATTAATATTAATTAATAATTATTTTTGTATTAATTTATATTAATTTATATTTTTGTATTTTTGTTGTTGTTGTAGCAGCGAAATGCATTGTGTGTGTGTGTGTGTGTGTGCGCGTGCGTGCGTGCGTGCGTACGTGCGTGTGTGTGTGTGCGTGCGTGTGTGTGTGTTTCCTTTGGGGGATACGCCGGCGTTACCAAGGCGACAGGCAACGCCGGGATCTGAAACACCACCCACAGCGTGACGTCTTTGAAGCTGAAAATGCGTGCATCCACCACGACACGGTTTGCGTGGCCATCTCACGGAATTTGGACTCATTGGCTTTCAGTGGAGACTGTTTCCGTGCTCCTTTTCACGTAATTTTAACACATTACGTGAAAGGAGCACGGAATCTGGTACTAGGTGTTCGTGGTCATTTCACGCATTTCTGTGAGATCAGGTTGGTTTGGACCTCCACCAGGGGGAAGGTAGATGGAGGGTGAGCTCACGACCCAGGCTCCGGTGTTGTGAAGTCTCGGAGATGGTTGTTGATTCATTATTATTGAATGGTGTAAACCCTGGACTTTCAACATGAGTCCAAAGCGTCTCCCTAACGTTGGCTGATTCTTCGCACCTTTCTCTGACAGACCCCTTAGTCCAGTCCAAAGCCAGTAGTTAATCTTTGTCTCCAGTTTGACAACCTCCTACTCCTGCCTAAGTTCCAAGCATACTTGCCTCAAAGTCTCTTGCTCCCATGCCGATAACGTTTCCCTCTCTATCGCTCCATTTATCCATCACCCCCTCCACCATCCATCTATCCATCCGTTTCCCCAATCTATTTACCATCCTTCCATCACCTCCCATCTCCCCATCCATCCATCTCGCTCTCCCCTCCCCACCCACACAGCCACCTGGAGGGTCAACCGGGGCTGTCCGCGGGACCTGCCTGGTTGTATTAGCTCACCCAGAGGGAAGGTAAGCCACTTAACCTGTCATCCCGGATTGTGTTCACACCAGCGGACAGGTAGCCGGGCTCCGGGTCTACCCAGGGCAGCGCTAGGCGTTCAGGCACGGCTGGAGAAGGCGATACCCTGGCTCAGCGAGGGGGCCTCCGAGATGCTCACAAAGCGCTCATGGGTCAAACGGGGGGAAAGCTAGCTGTGACTCTATGACTGTGTGTGTGTGTGCCACTAATACAGATCTATACCAAGAGCATTTATTGTGACTTTTTGTGTGTGTGAGTGTGGGTGTGGGCATTTGTGTGGGTTTGGCAGGGCAATGGTGTTTCCAAAGGCATCAGTGGTGTGTGTGTGTGTGTGTGTGTGTGTGTGTGTGTGTGTGTGTGCTGTTAAAATAACTTGGTTCCATCCCAATGTACCTGATAATGATTATTTTAAAAACATGGCAAACACTCCAGACATTGTCATTGTAAATGAGACTCTGAAAACTGTAGTCATTATTGAGGTGGGCTGTTGCTTCGATCTGTATATGGACACCTGTTACTACACTAAGCTACTGAAATACCAGCCACTGGTGAGTCGTATAGGCCTACTAGGTTACCAATGTCAACTCATATCATTAATCTTTGGAAGCTTAGGCCATATTCACAAAAATGTGGTTAGAGGACTGCGGTTGGGGGGATTAATAAAGAAGAAAGATTGGCAAAATTCTGCTCTGTATCAGCCACCATAGGTAGCATGATAATCTGGAGGCAAAGACGTTTTGTTTATCCTTAAGTGTTCGGTGTTTAATAACTTTAATTGATCATGTAGGCCTTGCAGAGGCTTGTAGCTTGGTGAACCTGTCACATTATCAGTATTTATTCCCTCTTTGTAAATGTGGATCCAAATAAAAGCATTTAAATGTGGGGGGGGGAGGTGTTCTGATACCAAGCCATTGCCTCTGTACCGGACCCCTCATGTCTCTCCTTCTGATGGTCAAGTGTCCGACCTTAATAATGACATGCACACACTTTGTGCCCGACCAAATGCCAGCCAGGACCCGTGCTTTGTGATTTGACATTTGCACTAAAAGCAAAACATTGTCACAGATTTTTTTCGCACACAGTTCATGCTAGTTCGGATCCATTAGAGTTTTTGTGACACACAAACAAACCGCTACCGATCTGACGTGTGGCGGCGGGGTCGCTGCATTTTCCTCCGTGCCATGAGGGGATTAACGATCGCCTTCTGTGATTCAAAATAACCAACCATGTAAACCGTACTAGTCTGCTCCAATATGGCCGTCCTCGACTCAAACCGAGGTCACCCCAGAGTCAATGTTTGGTGCCATTTTATTGATCCTTTGACGCTGTAGTGGGTTTTTTGTTCCTCACTGGCTTCCTTATCTGCAGAGGAGTTGCTGTATTGTCTTCCACTGTGGAGTATTGATGTTACATAAAGAGAGTCCTTTCATATATTCTCATTTCGTCACCTCTGGGGCTGGCTTCTCCGCTCCCAGTGGTGCAGAGGAACAACAAAAGTGTGTGTGTGTGTGTGTGTGTGCGCATATGTGTGTGTGTGTGCCTGTGCGTGCGTGTGTCTGCGCGTGTGTGTGTCTGCGTTTGCGTGTACATGCGTGTGTGTGTGTGTGTGTGTGCCACCAAGAGACGCTCTGATTGAATGGATTTTCTCTGTCGCCGCGTCTTCGCCGTGTTTACATTCTCCCCGGGCGTCGGCAGACGTGACCTTGTCCCACTTTGCTGCCCCCCCCCCCCCCCCCCCCCCCCCGCACTCTGGGGTCAAACTCATTCTTTTGAAAGGATCCTCCAGATCAAACCAATCCAGCCCCCGTGGATTTGATATAGGGGCATGTAGCGTAGTTTTACAGCTCTACATGGTGTTGTTGTCATTGTTGTCGTTTCGGTTTGTTTTCTCGCCGCCTTGTCAAAAAAATTATATTGATTTTGTTTACTTTTGCAATTTTACCATTCAGTTTACCTGTGCCTGTTTGACACAAAATGAACAGCAGAATGGAACCGAACGTAAACAAATCTGTGAGGCTACGAGTTCTTTCAGATTAATGTAAGTTAACAAGATGCTGAATTCAAATCATTCACTTCTTCGCAGAGTTATTTGATTAAAACAATAAAGGAGCCAACGGCCATTGGTCTGAACGTTTGATAAAGAAAGATTTTCTTTTTGCCAGTCTTCACTATCGTTATATTTCTTCATTTATTCTTGTGCATTATGTATAACCATGAATAACAGCCACTCAATCACACAATCCCTTACAGTATTGTGCGAAAACCTATACTCGGGCAGTGAAAGGTGCGCGTGTGAATGCACACAATAAAAAAGGAAATGTACATTTTATATCTACATGCTGGCCTATATCACATTCACATTTCCTAGTGTTATGCTTTAATCAAACTGTTGTTGAATGTAGTCCACCGGGTTCAGCTGGACCATAGTGGGGCTGGGAGAAGGACCTAGTCACCCCCCTGTGGAGGGGAACCCACCCAGAGGGGTGGTTTCTCCTCCGCAGTGACTAGGCTGGTGTGTCCCTGTGTCTCTGCACTGCCCGCTCGACCTCAGCCCGACGATCACGAGCGTAGCCGCCAGAGCACCGAGGCTGACCCACACCTCCACGTCAGATAAGGCTTCTCTAATCTCGCTTCCCCTCTCCCCGACATGACCGCGGGAACACACAGACAGTATCGGGGAGGGCGCAGGAAATGTGAATGTCTTTTTTTTTTTTTTTTAAGTGATATGTTTAAATGTGAATACTTGTTGCCAGGGCAGCAGGGTGAAGTGGAGATTTAGTGTCGGGCTCCTCGAGCTGAGTGGTAGCATGTTCCATCTCCCGATGTCAGCAGACTAAATATAGCCTCCTTTCAGTGGAGACTCTCCTTTTGTGATCCTTATCTGAATACACTGTCAGAGGCTTTGGATAAAAGTGTCATTAAATGACTGAGTCGTTTTGCGTTAGCGGTTGAGTCCAGCTTACTCCAGTCCAGTATTCCCCAGCAGTTGGGATAAGGTGTGTCCAGGTCAAACAGGCTCCATGTTTTCCATCGCTCTTTGAGGCAACTTCCGAAATGGAAAGACGGCCACACACACAGAGAGAATATCTGAGACGCCAATGTGTTTACACATTCGCAGCGAACCCACTTGAGGGGAGCAGGACATGTGCCTGTACGAGACATGGATAGGTACCTTCTTCCACAAGCATCGGGGCTTACAGTAAGCTGCTGGTTTAAACCCTTCTGCGGTGGCTCCTTTGAGCCCGGTGGATGTTGAGGATCTAAGCCGGGTGGGAGAGGAGAGCTTGCTCAAGCTGATGTTTCTCCAGGCACAGCTCCACTCGGTTGTTATGTTGGAGAACAACAGAAATACAATACCCATGCTCACGTCTAGAGGCATTCGAATGTCCAAACGGTCACGTTTTTTTTTTTTTTAAAGCAATAGAATAGCAAACAGAACCTGATAAAGGACAAAAAAAAATCCACGTATGTCCTTCCACTATGCTTACAAAATAAAACAATTCTAAATAGAAAATGTTCAGGATAGTATGTAGCAAGGTGTCCACAGTCTACCTACAGGCATGCTAGGGCAAGATGTCCGAAACCCTACACCTGCTTCTGAATTCACTTTGTCACTTGACTAAATAGCCCTTTTTGAATATTTTCGAATCTGGATAAATATCCCTTTCTTGTGTTGGTAAATAAACCTCAATAAATATGATGACTAATAATTATCCTAGCTGTCAGATTAGTGTCTTGCATTCAGCGTTGCTTAAACCTTAAACAAACAAACGGCAAACAAAAGTTTAACTTCCAGGTCAACGGCGGCTGTTTACTGCTCTACCTTCGTCCTACACTACAGTAAGCAATGAGGGAATCCAGTGGAGTGTGTGTGTGTGTGTGTGTGTGAGCAGTTGTTTCTCAAAGTGGACGCTGAAATGAAACACCACTAGGCCTACATGGTCGTAATTACAGAAGCGCCACACTCTATGAGGTGACCGTGATTACAATTAGGCATTTTGCTGATTGTTTTCAACACGTTGCTGATTCAATCCTGATCTGCCAAGAGCAAGAAACAATCAATAAGATTCATTTGTCTCCTGTTTTGTGCTGAAGTCCAAGAGGAAAAAAACAAAACAAAGGGTCCTGACCATAATGTGTACTGTCAGAGGTAGGAAGTTTACGACTTGGATTTTAATTGCAATAACATTACAGCACTGCTGCGGGTTGGGTTTGGCATTCGGTATGTCTCAGGAATGCACGATCTGTGGCGTGCAGCACATACATATTGAACGCGCGCGTGTGTGCGTGCGCGTGTGAAATAACCCATAATGCATCAGTGTGTCTTTAAAGCCCAGGCCTGTTGGGAGCCTCTTAGCCTTCTCTTCCCCTTAAAGGAGCCCTCAAAGCAGGGACGGAGTAGATAGCGGATGATGGTTAAGGAAGAGGAGCGACGGGAGAGAACGGGGGGAACGTGCCCAAATCGGAAGAACAGACAGAGGAAAAGTGGAGGCAGAGAATTGAATCCGTGAGAGAGACCTCATGGGTGATTCGAAGAGGGAAGTAAAGAGCGAGGGAAAGGGATTTAAAAGGAAGAGGAGAGAGGGAGAGAGACAATGGGAATAGTAGAGAGGGAGAAAGGGATGCCTTGCAGCCTCCCCGACCCTGGCTTAGTATTTCCATATGAAAGGTTACATTGAGACACGAGGACTCAAATCACACTGGTGAATTCTTCACCTCTGCAAGCTTTAAGCTACTCCATCACACTGTAAGCTACGGTACACACACATATACAGACACACACACACACACACACACACACACACACACACACACACACACACACACACTGGTGTCAGATGTTGCTGCACGATTGCTTCATGAATGCAGGATTGCTGCACTTTGTCTCTGTTCTCATCCCTCCCTCTGTATAGAAAAAAAACAACAGTTGGGAACCTGTCAATTGACAGAAGCTTGGCTTGGTGATGGTAAACATGGAGGAATAGTTGCATGACAAGACACTTCGGCAGTACTTGGAACCCCAACAGTAGATTGTATTTTTGGTTTTGTGATGGGAAAGAACTGGACGATCCCGCTTTGAACCGCTGCTACCAGCATTGCTCGATGGCATGATTCTGAACACAAAAGCGGCAAATACGGGTTTTATTTGAATTAAATAGCTTAAATTTACTATTATGTTCTTCATTAAAATGTTATGTTATACTTAAACAAATAATTAATCAGATAAGGTTAATTTAATAAAACCAATACGGTTGCAAATAAAAATTCTTCAAGAAAATACACTGGTATTGGAACCGTAAAAGTTGATCTTGTAGCTGTTGTGATCTTGTGATCTACTTTCCATTCTAACTGCCACCTCCAAGGTCAATAGCTGTATACACTATCAACAGATAGGGCCAGGAATTTGTTAATCCGGTTATTGTATTCATCTCCTATCCCTAGATTTTAAAGCCATTGAAAACGGCTGACATCTCAATTAATAAAGCCTTGTTCTCCGCCAGTTGGTTACTTGATATTCTAGTCTATCGTCTCCACTCTGGAATGAGTTGGACACTTCTCAGAGCAGTTAATATCCTCATTCAAATGTCAAATATGAATCTCTGTGTTTATGTCTGAGGAGCCAGCTGCCGTATTGGTGTGGTGAACGGTTTTATTAGTAGCACTCTGCGCTCGGCTGTTCAGGTCTGACTGATGTTGCTGATCCTCTTGAACATAATTCCATCTTTTGATTCTCGGAAAATGTCAAAACCTTGACCTTCAACTTG
This sequence comes from Micromesistius poutassou, assembly GCF_964030765.1. Classification (NCBI taxonomy): domain Eukaryota; kingdom Metazoa; phylum Chordata; class Actinopteri; order Gadiformes; family Gadidae; genus Micromesistius; species Micromesistius poutassou. The sequence continues at coordinate 13,390,559 of NC_140279.1, read as the reverse complement.
TGTTGTGTCCTCAAATGTGTGATGTTGCTGTCTCCCATTGATCGTACACAGAAGTCTGAAGTTTGACATGTTTATAATTCAACATATTTTAGGCAATGTGAGTGAAATGTCAGCTATAAATGTCCAGTGGGGAATTGTCAGGGTATTGAGTGTCAAGGTACGTTTTACTCAGAGCCACACACTTAAATCCTCTTCTTTTGCATATATAGTTAACGTTTTCCTATAGACCTTATTCTATAAACGTCACCGCGTTCGCGGCGGCCATATTGTTGACATAGTTGACATTCCTAACATAGGCCCTACGCGACAAACTGAGGATTTGAGCCAGCGAAGGAGAGATTTATGGCTGGCTAGAATTAATAGGCGAGACTTCAGCCGACTACTCATAGCGAAGTCTGTTCCCAACATTTCACCACAGGTAACGAGAGAGTTACCTGTGGTAGTAGTTAGAGTTAGATCGGGAGCGTAACTATGTTCCCCGGTCGCATTTTTCGTAGGTGGAATCCGGAAAAAGTTCCGCCTCAAGCGCTAGGATTGGACAGACAGCCTGTCAGGCAAACTCACACGCTGACTCCTAACCCTAACCATAACCATAACCGTAACCCTCACCCTAACCATAACCCTCACCCTAACCATAACCGTAACCCTAATATTCATTCTTCCGGATTCCACCTACGAAAAACACCGGTCACATACAAAGCGGGGAACATAGGGATGACCTCGTTAGATCGGTCTAGCACACAGTCTATACATTATTTTATCACAGGGAGTAAGTTGTAACGTTACGATGGATGGTTTCCATTTGATAACGTGCGAACGAAGCCATAATATTGATAACTCAGAACGACAGCTCACTTCACTCAGTTAAGACAACTCACTCTCAATCGTGTCATGTCAACAAAATGGCCGCGGCGACGTAAAAAGGGGCGTGCGAATAACCTCTATAGTTAAAACGCAGGTTGTACAAACAAGTATAAGCAAGTATGAATTGCTCAATATGTGCATTTAAGATATTGTCATTCGTCAATGTAAGTATAAGTATTAAAAAAGTAGCTGTGACAATAAATGATTCACTGAGCTATAAAAGCTCACCTTGAATTTCTTCACGGCAGTAAGGGTTATGTCTAATTGGCTCACATTTTGAGATCACCTGGAGAAGGACGTGTTATATGAGTTTAGTTTTGTCGCTGGTGTGCGCACCCGATGGTTTGTGAGTGAACATGCACACACATACACATATGACGCATCTCTTTGCAATCTTTCTGCCTTTTTCCTTCCTTGTGTCATCGTCCTCTGCTTGATCTTAATACAGTTAATAATTAATATGTTGGCTTTCACTGCAACTCAACCTTGTTTAGCTACTCCACTTCAAATACCGGTACATATGGTCTGTATCAGACCTGCTATGTATTCGTGTATCCCTTTGTTTGTGTGTGTGTGTGTGTGTGTGTGTGTGTGTGTGTGTGTGTGTGTGTGTGTGTGTTTGTACTGTGTATGTCTATACATGTGTGAATATGTACATGTTGCCGTGCTCAGTGCAATCTCACAGTGGATTCATTTGTGTGTGGGGGAGAGTTTGTGTGTATGCATTTGTACATGTATTTGTGTGTGTTTGTGAGGACATCTGTTCTTACGTGTGTGTGTGTGTGTGTGTGTGTGTGTGTTTTTTGTGTGTGTGCATATGTGTGTGTGCATGTGTGTGTTTTTAGGACATGTGTATGCATTCATACGTGGGTGTGTATGTGTGTGTGTGTGTGTGTGTGTGTGTGTGTGTGTGTGTGTGTGTGGAAGTCTCAGGCTCGTCTGCTCTGGTCTGATGGTCTGGATGTGGTCAGGTGACCCTCCCAGAGAGAGAGAGTGAGGATGAAGGGCCCCAGAGAGTGCCTGGCTCTCCTGTATCACTCACTCTTCCTCTGTACTTGAAGAATGAGACCCAGAGCACAATAGCAGTTGACAAGCATGCCAAAATGGGCGCCGTTTGAAAGGTCTGCGAACAGTGGAAAAGGTTTCTTGGGAAAAAAATGACGTGGCTTAGTAATGTGATATAAATAGTCCAAAGCGACACAGCTCAATCACATGGTATTGTTTAAGTAGTATTTGATTGTGGCTTTTGTGTTGAGTAAATACACATTGGTGTTTTTAGTGTTTAGTGTTTATTCCTCCACGGTTTGGTTTTCTGGACCTTATTATTCCTGTTTTACTCACACGATCAAATAAAATGTCAACTGAAAATGGAGGCGGACACTTTGTGTCTCCGCAGGATGTCAATAAGTGTGTGGCTGCCTCGCCTCTCGTCCTAACCCCTGGGAACGCCTTTCAGAACGCCGCAGGGAGACCGCACAGTGAATGGTTTCACTCTGTGTACGCTGTGTTTTAAAACCAAACCCCAGGAAAGCCATAACAAATACGATATTCAAAAGGTGTTCGACAGTGTCTGGGTTATCTTGACCGAAACACACGGGACACATGGCAGTTTTTTTTCGCTGCTTCAGAGATGTGGATGTGTCACTCACTCGTGGAATTCTAAAGTATTAACGAGTCATAATGAGGAACTAATATGACTCTGCATTTCCCATATGTGCGGGGTGGGGGAATCATTATAGTATTACATTATCTTATCTTGATCATCCTTAATCTCTCTCATCAAGTGATAACTATGATGATCGATACTGTTGGGGATTGAGCATTAGTGCTCACTTCCACGTCTGGTTGAATAATTAAAACCTCAACACTCACTTATGAATTAAAGTATCTATCTGAGGGGAGAGAGAGAGAGAGAGAGAGAGAGAGAGAGAGAGAGAGAGAGAGAGAGAGAGAGAGAGAGAGAGAGAGAGAGAGAGAGAGAGAGAGAGAGAGCCAACCATGATGGCCCCAGCCCTGCCCACTCTATCTGAACATGGGGGGGGGGGGGGGGGGAACAAGCAAGCGACTTCAATTAAGAATTTCCTTAATCAACGTTGCGGCGGCGGCGACTGGCGCCAGGCCCGGCGCGGGGAGACGACCCCGGTGGAGGCCTGCGCTCGCCGCGTGCCGCAGATTAAAGAAAAGTCGCCGCGTTAATTCATATCTCTTCATTTCGTGTCGGAGAGCTAAATGGGTACGACACAATGGATTCCTTTTTTCTTCCTTCTTGTTCGATTAACTCTGCGTGGGGGGTGGACAATAAGCCGAGTGTAAACTGCCTTGGAGGAGGGAAGAGTGGACGGCTTTCTCTCCCTCCCCGCACTTTTGTCTGAGTCCACGTCCGTGTGCTCGTCGGCAAACAGGCCTGGTAAGTGAAAATGAAAAAAAAAAAAATCAATCTTCGTTCAAGGACGTCAGTGGGTTGTGAATCGCGGCCTTTTGTTTATAGGAGGGGGGGGGGCGGGGGGGGGGGGGGGGGGGGGGGGGCGCGCGTGTCGCCAGCGAAGCCATTTTAATTGAGCTAAATATAGTTTTCCGGCGCCCTTCTGTTGGATAGAGAGTGTCTGTGTGGAGAACAGCACCCGGAGGTGTGGCTGTGCACTACAAGCTGTTTGCGACGTATCATGGGGGAACAAGGCGAAGGCGGCTATTAAACACAAACCTTGTGTTTAGTTTTGGTTTTGTGGCCCGAGGAGGACAGAGACACAGAGGGAGGATGTGTTGATGTTGTCTGTTGCTTCTGCTGGTTGCGTCTTGTCAGTCTGATCGGTGATCCTCACGACATTCACTGATTTGAAATGCAAACCCTGTTGTTTTAACACACCTGTTGCTCTATCTTTCTAACTCCATATCTTTAGGGAACACCAAGAAATCACACAGCTTTCCCCCAGTCCTGATCTGAATACAGGACTTGAAGTTCAGACCTCAGGCTCCCTGAATCAAGTGATGGCCAACTACCAAAACGATATTAAACTTGAACAAGGAAATGTGGGAATTATGTTAGACTGAAGCAAGGAATTGTGTGAATAAGTGTATGAAATGTAGAATGAAAATTGTCTAGCAATTCGCCAAGCAAATATCAAGAAATAGGTTGCAGTTCGTCTTTCGACTCGCTTGCAAAAGCCACGATGGGACTGAGGAATGAAGACAGCTCTGGCGACTTTTTATAGTTCAAAATCACTGTCAATCAAACGGCAACTCAGTATTTTGCAGACCCTCCAATCACTTTCGACGCACTAAAAAGAGCTGATCTATGCAGCCCCATTGAAGTGGATGGACGCTGAGCTTCAACAGGCAAATGCATTGTGATGCTAAGGGAATGTATGAGAAGATGATGAAGATGCTGATTCTGAACGAACTCGTCTTCGAGATGGACGTGTTCTAACGCATTTTTAGTCAATGAAATGTTAACACAATATTTGACCATTTAATTTTAGAAATTTTAGGGGAAGCTGAGCTTCCCTTGCAGTCTTAGAGAAATCGCCACTGGCACGCACACACACAGACACCCATACACACGCACACTTGAGGCACACACATTTGAGTCACACACACACACACACACACACACACACACACACACACTTATAGCTCTCTCACTCACACACACACACTTGATACACCACTGCTCCTACACCGTCCTCAAGTGGACTGACCACACAGCAGAGCTGGGCCCCCAAACCACCAGTAGGAGGTGAGGGACGGGGCTCACCGGTGTCTGGACAACACCCTCCTTCTGAAGGACAAAGGAGCTGGGAATGGATCCCGGGAGAAACTACGCCCCCCACAGGACAAATTGGGGCGTAGTTCCTAGCAAGTTCCACCATCAGACACTTTGTCATTCAGAAAAAAAAAAACGTCCAAGCAGCGTCTTTATCCCCTCGGCCCCCTGGGGACGGTCCGAGGGTCCCCCAGATATTCAGGACGTTCAGCACATGTACCTCAGGGGTCCCTCCTGAGTGGGAGCATTACGGCTTGGAATGGGAGCAGCACCTAGAAGGCAGGCAGGGGCCAGGGGCCACGGGAGGGACGTTGGTGCTGTGTGTACCACAGGGGGGGGGCCCTCCCCAGTCTACAGGACGTTTACACCGGGCGGAGCAGGACCAGGGCCAGGAGAATCCTTCAGGGTCCAGACACCCAAAGAAGCAACTCTCGCACGCACACACACACACACACACACACACACGTACACACAGACACACACACAAGCATCAAATTTAATGCGCCATTAAAGTGCTTTGCCTTGGCACTCCATCACACTCTGGACTTCTTCCTCCTGTCTGTCAAGCGGCACAACAGAGAGCTCAGCCGCAAAGGCTGCTGGGAAATGGCGAGCAGGTGAAGAGGGCGGAGTAGGTTGTTAAATGCTAATTCACTTACGCCCGCTCTGTATTCATTCCTTCTGGTGTTTGGCTGAGAGCTCTTTACAGTGTACCGACGTCCTCAGAGGATGTGGTCGTTTGGAATCAAGATCATGTGGAGATATTACCGCCAAACTGTTTTCCATGCTGTGTACCACCTGTGGATGTGTTTTAGGCCCCACCAAATACTTCCACCAAATACTGTGTGCAGTGAAATTAGCACTGCATTCTCATAACGTCAAAAGTAGGTGATTAACAATTATCTTCATCTGTATTGTTCTTCAATACAGTATTCCCCTTCTCCAGTCTTCAAGTAACCCAAATTAACCATGAGTGGTATGCATTCACATTTACATTTAGGGCATTTAGCAGATGCCTTTATCGAAAGTAACAAAAAAAAAAAGTACATTCGTCAGAGGAAGGTGAAATAATATATCTCTGATGGTAAAGTAAGGATGTTCATAGAACCAAGTGCAAAGCACTTACAATCGCTAGGTTAACCCATTCCCCTTGTACAACAAAGATAGCTAGGATACGATGCTACGCGACTAAGTACTATAACTAAGTACGACATACAATAAGTGCGTACATTAAGTGCCAGGACGTACAACATACAATAATGTTCCCCCTGCCCAGTGGCAGAGCCAGAGGGGTGGCCGGGGTGGCACTGGACCCCTGGAACCTGATTGGCCACCCCAGGTGCCACCCCTCCCGCGTCCCCCCCCCCCCCCCCGTCGACAATCGTGTTCGCCCCCCCCCCAATCGTGTTCGCGTTCAATATGGACCCCCTATAGCCTCGGCCACCCTCTTGCCACCCCTTGAAAAAATGTCTGGCTCCGCCACTGCCCCTGCCCTTCCTCCAGGACTTGGATCTTGCAAGAACCAAGAAGCGGGCAGGGAAAATGACTAAAGACCACACTCACCCTGGTCACAATCTCTTTGAACTCCTCCCATCTGGCAGACGTTACAGATCTCTGCTTGCCAGAACATCCAGACATAAGAACAGCTTCTTTCCCACTGCCATCACTCTACTAAATAGCTGATCTGCAATACAAAATGCACTCAACAGTAGTTCACCCTCCTTCACTACTGTCCTTACTACTCGCTACATCTTCTATGGTCACTGCTCCACTTGCACTTTAGTGTGCAGCCTTATGTCTGTCTATTTATTTATGTTGCGTGGTGTCTATTTTGTATATGTCTACCTGTTAAAGAGAGTCAACACCTGCCGGAGTCAAATTCCTTGTATGTGTGCATACTTGGCCAATAAAGCTGATTCTGGTTCTGATAAGTAGGAGGGGTGGGAGGGGGTGGCTATGCAGAGTCTAGGTGAACTCTGAACAGGCTGGCGGACGTATCCCTTACCCCCTCTCGGTTCCCCACAGTGACCCACTTATGGGCTGAGACCCACAGAAGTCATTGTTCCAGACAACCTCCCTTCCTCCCGAGAGGAGGTCTCCTTCCTCTTCCTGTCTGGGATGGAAGCGGTGTGTGTTTAACGATCACCTCCTCTGTCAGGTGATCTGTTTGACTTTCCCCGCCGGCAGGTGACCCTCTGTGGACTAAGATAAGCATCTGGGAGACGGCTCATGTGTTGCTTTGTGGAGGTGACGCTGACAGAGGCTGGAGGTTACCCATGATAGGCCCCCATGTGAAGATAATACATGATGCATCCTGGGAATTGTAGTTCAAATGCCAAAGCATGCAGACGAAAAAATCGAGCCCTGCTAAATTCGTCCTCCTTCTGCTTTTCCTCCATTCGAGTGAATGTTATTTAATTTCCTTTTTGGGTTGAGCTACACATATGAAAGAAAATCCACACTGTGTGCTTTGGGCTAAATGTTAAATAGAAATTCCACTTGTATTTGAAGGAGGATGCAAAAAAACAGCCACACCCCCGTCTTAGACTATGGTTTTCTGTAGCTGTCACAGCTGCAACGCTGTACAGCGTTGTACATATCCTCCAACATGTTGGAGGATATGTGATGCATGTGAGATGCGTGTGCGATGCTTGTGCCATGTCTTTGCCATTGCATGCTGGGAGCTGGGTCCACATGGCGTGTTATGAGGGTTTTGTTTCAATTTGTAGAAATGGACCGGACATTCTGGAGGCATTCTGAAGTGCAATGCTCTTGGTCCCAGTAGAGGCATACATAAATAAATTGATTATGCTTAACATTTGACTGGCAACGCAGTCCGTCTCTGGCTGGGGATGGATATGTAAATTTGCTGGTGGTTTTAGCGAGGTCGTGGCTAATTCACCGTCTGGAGAGATGACTTCACACGGTTGAGGGATTTGGGTTGGAAGCTGAAAATGCAGCTGCCAAGGTGGGGTGGATGGGGGCCGGCCTCCCCAGAGATCCCCCTTCAGATGTCTTACTCAGTCTGCCCAGCATCCTAGGACGTTCTCCATATTTCCTTCTCTGTTCCCTCAATCCCTCTCTCTCTCTCTCGCTGTCTGTGTCTCTGTCTGTCTGTCTGTCTCTCCATCATTCTCTCTCTCTCTGTCTCTCTGTATCCGTCTCTTCTCTCTCTCTCTCTCTCTCTCTCTCTCTCTCTCTCTCTCTCTCTCTCTCTCTCTCTCTCTCTCTCAATCTCTGTAATCCATACCCTTTTTTCTTTGTCCTTCTCAATGGTATTATTTCCTCATCGAAATGTCCCCTGTGCACACTCTTTTCCTTCTCTTTCAATATAGCCTTCCTTTCTCTCCCTTCCTTCAGTGTTTCTGAATAGCATCA